>NC_091479.1:78413976-78743143 GCF_036971445.1 Narcine bancroftii | reverse complement strand
AGAGTGATACAAAATAAGCTTGCAATCCAAGACTGTACATCTTAAGTAGCATTTCACCGGTGAATAGTGCCAAAAGAACTTTATTTGCTGTATCTATGAAAGGAAAAAAAAACTTGAAAATACATCTTTCTATAATTTCAACTGCCTTTGTTCTTTCTGTCCTAAAATTACTAACTGAGAATGAATTTTGGTAGCAAAATTAGAGCAGTTTTGCAGTGACTTGCTTAAGAACCCATTACTAAGAGGAGATATCAGAGCTTGGGCCAATTCTGGCCAAATCTAAACAAAAATTTTCCAGAAAAATAACTCAGATTTATCCCATTTCAGCACATGCAGGTCAAACCTAAGATCATAATTTTCCCTTAGGAATGAACTAATTCAACACGTGAAGAGTGATCCGTGATATGAACTCAGGATTTCTTTGAAATGTTCAAGTTAATTTCACAACATAGGATGTAGTTGCATGGTGTGTCATATGGAAAATTAAACTATTTTAGAAAATAAACAAATAATTGAGAGTTGAGCAATCGTTGATGCTGGTTTTCACTAAAATTTACCATTGCAATGTTATTAATTTTGTTTATGCAAACTCAACTTTATTGTACTGCTTACTGAATAGATTTACACTAATTCTTAAAAGTTCTTCCTGAATTTTTTTTATTCTGTTTTTCTCTAAAAGATGTAATTTTGACAGTCCAAAAATGCATTTTTCAGGTAGTAGATCCTATATCCAGTTATTTTACTTTAATACCTCTCTTAATTTTTTTATTTGAAGATGCTCTTAAAAGCCCAAGTTAGGACTACACATTTTGTGAAATGGGTTTGGATCAGGGAAACTGCGCAATTCCATAATATAATTTCCCATATAATTTTTGCAGTTATACAAAGAAAATATTTTTCATGTTGTCATTTCAGTGCTGGTAAGGATTCAGAAGGAAAGAATGAAAAACAGGAAAAGATGATTTGGGGCTAGAAATTGGAAGATACGAAATGGAAAAAAAAAGTGACATGAAGACAATGGATAGATAAGAACGAAACTGACTGTTATTTTACCACATGCACAGGAAAGTGACCATAATGCTCAAAAATTCCCGCCTGTGAATTAGTTTACAACTTTTAAATGCTGTGGGTCACCCTAATATTGTTCTAAATGTCCAACAAATATCAAAAGCCATCTTTTAAGGTTCTCAAAACAGTTCTTGCATTTCTCTGTTCAACCAACCAATGTGTCAATTTTGATCACAAATCTTAGAGGGAGCTCCATTCGTGAAGAAGCTCAGCATGCAATGAGATGACTCCTTAGAAAAGTTTAGTTATAAACACTGATCCTTGTAAATATTGGGTGATAACGTCATCCAGCCAAACAGCATGGAACATGTCCTTTGGCCTAACTTGTCTAAAATGACCAAATTAGCAATTTGGGCTAGTCCCATTTGCCTCCATTTCGTCCATATCCTTCTAAGCCCTTCCTATCCATGTGTGTGTCAAAAATATTTTTTGAACTTCCTAATTGTGCCACTTCTATAGGCAGCTTGTTCCAGATATAGAATACCTTCTGAGTGAAAATGTTTTCCCTCAGGTCCCTCTTGCCTTAAACCTATGATCTCTAGTTCCAAATCCTTCTATCCTGGATAATGGACTATGACCATTTACTTTATCCATCCCCTCTGATTATGATTATATACCTGCATAAAGTCAAACTCAGCCTCCTCTATTTCAGGGAATAAAGACCCATCCTATCAAATCTATCCCTATAATTCAACCCCTCTAGTCTTGAAAACATTCTGGTTAATCTTCTCTGCAGACCTTCCACCTGTAGCTGGGTGACTAGAACTGCACACAATTCTCCAACTGTAATCTCACCGACACCTTGTGCAGTTGTATTAGGTAGTCTCAACTTTTATACTCAATATCTTTCCTAATGAAGGCCAACATGACAAACAACTTCTTTACCACCCTGTCCACCTGAGTTCCCACTTTCATGGAACGATGCACCTGGTTTCTCTGTATTACAACACTCTGCAGGGCCCTGCCATTTACTATACATGTTCTTCCCTGATTTGGCTTACCAAAGTGCCACACCTCCATTTACCACCTCTTGGTCCACTTTCCCTACTGGTCTAGATCCTGTTGTAAACTCAGATATCCTTCTTTACTGTGTCAATTTTTGTGTCATTGCACATTTACAGATTGCTTTAACTATCTAGAATTTTAAGTTATTGGGAGTCACTATCTCAGAGGATCCTTCCTGGACCCAACACACCAAAGGCACCATGAAGAAAGCATGTCAGTGCCTTTCCTTCCTCAGTAGTTTGCAAAAGTTTAGTATGACATCAAAAATCCTGGCAAATTTCTACAGAGGTGCAGAGGAAAGTGTGCTGACCAGCTGCATCATGGTCTGGTATGGAGACGCCAATACCCCCGAGTGTAAAGCCCTCCAAAAGCTAGTGGACACAGCCCAGGACATCACAGGCAAAACCCTCTCCACTATTGAGTACATCTACAGGGAACGCTGCCATTGCAGAGCAGCAGCAATCATCAAGGATCCACACCATCAAGTGCACACTCTGTTCTCACTGCTGCCATCAGGAAAGAGGTATAGGTGCCACAAGACTCACATCACCAGGTTCAGGAACAGTTGCTACCCCTCCACCACCAAACTTCTCAATGACAAACTCAGAGACTAATTTAAGGACTCTTACTTGTGCACAATATTGATTTTTCTGTTTGTCCTCTCTGTATTGCACAGTTGTTCTTTGCCATGCCCGCAGGGAAAAAAAAATCTCGGGGGTTATGTGATATATGTACTCTGACAATAAATCTAAAATATCTGCCATCTAATGGCCAACCGGGAATAAGATTTTCTTCTTTCATGGTTCCAATTTCCTGCTGCTATGATTTCATCAATGCCTATCAATTATCTCCATCCCATTCAGAAAGAGAAATATTAGGCATAGAAAGATCATCAATGAAAGTTAGTTTTGAGAGCACAGGTTGTGCAAGACAGGCCAAATAAGCTGCAAGGCTCCAGAATATTAGAAAGCACCTGGCAACACAGTTTGACTGCTAACCTTTCCAACAGTATGTTTTCTGGGAAAAGGGATTAACTAAAAGGCGACATTTTTGAGCAAAAATGAACTACTGTATAATTTTTCAGACCAGCAAAGTCAAAAATCATGCAGGAAAAAACATTGGGTCTATACTATTTTAGCTAGAATTTAAAAGTGGGCTACCCCTTTAGATGTCATGTTTTCTGCTAGGTGATAAAAGCTCAGGAAATGATGCAATATTGATCCAGTCTAGATTTATTGTGTTTTCAGATAGAGATTCCTTTTAGGCTATTTAATTTTTTTATTGTTTATTATTTAAGGATATAGATGTTATTATGGTTATCACCTACCATATGGTGAAGAAAATATACTCAAAAATTTTGCTATGAAGAAGTACACCAACAGATTTGCATTTATTTTTAATTAGGTTTGCCCTTACCTTGAACAAGAGAAAGCCAGATGGGTTGATTGTAGTGTTCAGATGCAATGGTAAGGGTGTTGAGGAATACTAGAAATATTACAAGCCAATAAAACACATTTGATTTCACTCCAGCTCGACATTTTCGTCTGCAAAATCGGTTCCATCTCCGCCAATATCGACTGCAAAAAAAAGTTATATTGAGAGTACAGAAAAGAAGTAAAGAAAACAAGAGAAAATCCTGAGTTGAAATAGGGTATTTAACTGGAAGAACAAACTAAAATAAAGAGCTGGATGCTCAGCAGACTGTTCTACTGGTTGTGTTTATTACCCAGATAAAGCAAATTTCACAATGGGAGAGAAAATGCTGAACATCTATGGCACAAACATGTGGATTCTAGTATTTGTAGGGGTGATATCATGGCCAGATTGTTAGGTCTCTGGAGTTACTTGGGAGGCTTCTTAAATAAGTTAGAGAGGCAAAGCTCAAATAACAGAAGAGACTTTACTTACTGATGCCTTCCACCATCACATTCACATACGCCCCACAGTGGTGCACTACAGTTACTACAGTGAGAAAGGTGTATTCTTATGCGGTTACAAAATAGTTCAAATTATCTTGACTATATAACATCCCTCCTTCTCAAGATAAAGAAAAATTTAGTGTTCTGTATTATTTTCTTTCCAGTGCAACTTATGTAACTGAACTTGTACACTAGTTTATTTACACAAATATTTTTAAATAGCTCATCAATATCGCACTAGCAGCAGTATGTTGCTTCACCATCTTGTGGATTTGGCTGCGACTGTTGGGCTCTGTGTTATTAGTACACGTGTAGGTGATGTAGCTTGTTGTACTCCACCTGACAACTGCTGTGTTGATGTTTTGGTATTAGTGGATGTGGTCTCTTCACTTGATACCTCACTTGATATTGGTGTTGCAGGCTTTGCTGGTATTAAGGCTTTCTACTTCATCACATCTTGTGTCAGCCATTTGCGAATTCAGTTCCTCCTCAGCTGATTGCCAGAGTCTGTCTCGACAATGTATGATCTTGGTGTCTCAGCTTCTCTGATGACTCTTGCTGGCGTCCATGTTTTTAACATTGGCTCTTGAATATGCACATGCTGCCCTCTGAAAAGTTTTGGTAATATTTGTTATAATGATGGCGTCCTTCTTGTGTGTCAGCCAGTCTTCTACTGGTTTCCTCCTGGTCTTCTGGAGGGTATATTTTGCTTGGCAAAGTTGTTTTATATCTCCTGCCATTTAGAAGTTCTGCTGGGGACTTCATGTCAGCCCTTAAGGTGTTGCTCGTAATGATAGAAGAGCAAGGGATGGGTCTTCTTTTGTTTTGCGACACTTAACTAGTGTGCATTTCACAGTCTTTCAATGAATCCATGACCTTTGGGGCAGTATGGGGATGATGTAGTGATAACAAACCCATACTCTGCTGCCAGCTTTCTGAATTCTTGTGATATGAACTGTGTTCCATTGTCACATTTTACTTGTTCGGGTATTCCTTGCTCAGCAAGGAGTGCTCTCATTTCTGAGGTGATAGTTGATGCTCTCAGGTCTTTCACCCTTTCGACAAATAGAAACAGAGTAGTTACAGGCTGCTATTAAATACCACTCTTGATTCTCTGTGAACAGGTCTGCTCCCATTGTGTGCCATGGCCTGGCAGGTACTTCTGTGGAAATCATTTCCTCTTTTTGTTGTGTGTTTCTGTTGATTCTTTTGGAAATCTTTATCTGGATTTCATAATTGACAGATCAACTGCATCTCCTGGCAGCTATCCAGACCTAGAATTGCTGGTCCATCTGCATCTACCACGTAGAATGTCAGAGAATGTTCTTTCCCTTATGCCAGCCATTGATCTTGGCTCTCCCTAGCTGCTTGATCATGGGTCCACCATAGGCCGTTAATGTGACATTTGCTGTTTCCAATGTACCGCCTTTTGGATACCCTTTTATTTTGTTCTCTGGGAACATCTGGCAGTAGAGTCTGAGTGGAAGGATGTTGCTTCGTGGTCCAGTATCCAGCTTCACCTTTAGGTTAAATATCGTAAGCTTGATCTGGATTGTCCTCTGTATTTGGATTGTTGTGTGCAACTCATTTCCTTCTTTCATCTGACCCGACATCTCATGAAGGTGTATGGATTCTATGTCCAGTATCTGGGTATCGGAGTCCTCATTGTTGTTTCCTTTTATGTGGTGGATCTTCTTGTCTTTTTTATTCACTGGTATTACTGCTTTCTTCACACCAGACTTTCACATCTTCACCCAGGGGTTTGCTTTACCACAGGCTCTACATTCAGAATCATATGCGGGCATTTGTTTCAGTCATTGAAGGGGTGTGTTGTCTGCCACACTTCCTGCAGACCTTGGGTGTCTGCACTTTTCTGATTGAGTTCTTTATAACATCAACCGTGGGTGGGTCTTCATAGAAAGGGATTTCATTTGCGTCCTTGTGATTTTAAAAGCTCTAGCTGTGTCTTTTGCTTTGGCCAGATTTAAGCTATCTGTCCCTTAGCTTTGGCCAGATTCAAGCTATCCGTCCCTATTGCACTTCGGGATGGGCACTCCCCCATATTAGTTGATCTGCTGATCTTTCCTCTATATTCTTAAATCTTCATTTTGTAGCAACAATTTTTAGTCTAGTGAAGTTATCAAGAGTTTCATCAGTCTCCTGCATTAAGCCTTGAAATTCATAGTGTTTAATTCTATGATTAGGTTCAAGGTGAGAAGCAAATCTTGCAAATATCTGCTCTGGATCATTTTTCTCCACCTCTGTAAACTCCCAGCTATTAAATAAATCAAGGCCTCGCTCCCCTGTCCAGAGAAGTATTTAACTGACCTTCTCTGTTTCTGAATTTTTAAAATAGCTTTTGAATGCGAAATTGCATTTCTGCTGAAACATTTTTAATGATTCAACAATGTCTTCAGCTTCCCAGTCCATCACTGGGTGAACTGCTGTTGTTCCAGCCATTTTTTTCAGTATTTTTTTCTCTTCTTCCCCTTCGTATTTCAGTGACATACAATCAATTGTATGGCTTTATTCCTGTTCTCTTATACTGCTGCCCTGCCACTATGTTATGTCTCTGGAGTTACTGGAGAGGCTTCTTAAATAACATTGAGACGCAAGATTCAAATAACTAAAGAGACTTTATTTACTGATGTCTTCCACCATTACAGGACACTGTTCACACACTCACATATACATATGTCTCACAGTGGTGCACTACAGTTACTACAGTGAGAAGGGTGTATTCTTATGTGGTTACCAAATAGTTCACATTATCCTGACTATATAGTACAGATTATCATTCATCTTATGAAGATAAAAATCTACCCCAGGAGTTTATACACATATAATTTCTACACATCAGGTTGCCCTGTTTGATCAGTCCATTATAAGAGAATGGGATGCTTCAATGTATGGTAAGAAAAAGGTTTTAGTTCTGTTGTAATTTTTGAATGTGTTAGCTGTCACTCTTTTCCAACCCTCCTTTTACTGACCCTGTATCATTCATTTATTCCTAGATTTCACTGATCCTCTATAAATTATTGCCATCGCTAATTTCACACGAAGCAATCCTGATCTTGAACCTTCCATCAAAGGCGTTATCTCAACACTCCAAAATATGGTATTTTAAACAAGGTTTTGGTATTGTAACAAAAAAATGGTAAAAATCTGATTTTATAATGTGAAATATGCTTATTTTCAAAGGTATAACAATAGATTTAATTACATAGCTATTAATCATAGCCTATAAAGCATTATGTAAAATGTCTACCAGAGTTAAACATGTTAACACAGTTACTATTTAACTGTAATCTCTTTATCCAATTATCAAATCTTTCACACTGGTTCATCAATGCTGACCATAACTCACTGCACTCCCTGCTGGATATTTTGAATAACGTTAATCTGAATAATAAATGCATTCCATAGCTATTGCCCCTGTTGCAAGTTTTGCAATTCAATGATCTCATCAAACTAACGTAATATGGTTATAAATGTGAGGAGCAAAACCTACTGTTTTAGATCTGTACCACCATACATGTATTTACACATTTTTGTCAGAAAAGAAAACACATGTATACACAAACATATTTAATTTGGTGTAAATGATAAGATCTTGTCATATGACAAATTGTAGAGCTCGTCGAAAGAACCAAAGACTTGTGATTCCAAACCAAGGCTTTTATTAGCAAAAGACAGGAGCTCTTCACAGGTGGCCGACCAGTCTGGAATGATCCGACCTGGCTAGGGACACAACCCTTTAAGGCCCAGACAGTAGGCGTGGCTCAGCCAATCGCTGTAAGCACAGTCTAGATACAGTAACTATATACATTGGTGATAGGTCTGTACTATCACACAAACATTCTATTGAATTTTAGCTATGCCACACAATTCACAGGGATAAACACTGCCATGGATTAATTGAGGGTTTTACATGTTAATACATATTTTGATGAGACTCAACAAGACAAAGTGGGGGTCCTTAAACATTTTTTTCTTTAATCTTCACCCACGTTATATTAAACAAGGCAGCACAGACATTATTACATTCTCATCGTAAAATGGCTTTTAACGTTCTTGGAAAAATCTCATGACAATTTGAATTGGTCTGCTTGAATTAAAAAAATTTTTTTGACATACAACACGGTAACAGGCCATTTTGGCCCACAAGCCCATGTTGCCCAATTTATACCCAATTAACCTACAACTTTTTGAATGGTGGGAGGAAACCGGAGCCCTCACACAGACACAGGGAGAATGTACAGACAGCACAGGATTAGAACCCCAGTCCTGATTTGCTGGTGCTGTAAAGGCATTGCATTGACCGTTACCCCCAACCATGCCACCTTATTAACTTGTCAGAAATATGGGAAGAATTAATACATAGCAATAATTTCTGCCCATTGTGGCAATAAGGTGAATGAACTCATCATCAATGTTACTTTTTAAATCTCACTTAACTAAAAATTGGGATCTTATATTGTTACCAATAACGGGCAAAAGGACATTATAAAAGTTTGTCAGACAATGATCCCTTCAAATAAAGTGAGTAACTTTATAACCCTGCACTGACTTTTAAAAATATATTCTGAGATATTTTGTTCATAATGCAATACATTGGAAAGAGTTACCAGGACAAGATCCTTTACCTGGCAAACATCGAAATAGTGATGATGTTATTTGGTGGTTTACTTACCAGTGAACTGTTGTCCTCTCATTTTGAGTTTTGTATATAATTATGTCACAGCAGGATGGTCTCAGAGGATAAATGGCACATGGTTGCTACGCAACACTGAGCAAAAATTAGTATTCCTGCCACTAGCAGCTGGTAATGCCATTAATTGAAAAAAGTACATACTTGCAAGACATCTTAATGTTAATTACATACCCAGACTTGTCAACTGCATTTACAGGACTTTGTGCAAGACAAAATTCTAACAGTTTATACAAAATGAAATGGTTTTACAAGTGGCTTCTTTGCAACATGCTAAGGATGATTAACACTTACCATTGTCTGTTTATTAACATTAACAGAAAAGTGCAAAGAACAGAGAATGCTTTTCTGTTTAAAACATTAAAAAAAAACCACCAAAAAAATAACAACATCACATTTGGCCACAGATACGAAAAGTAGCTTTGAAAATTTTGCATTGAAAATAAGGTGGAAAGAAGATGGCGACAAAAAAAGAAAAGTCGAAAGCAACGGTAAGAAGAGAGGAAGAGAAGACAAAGGAGGGAAAAGGTGAAGGCCTTACCTGTCCGAAGAGGCCCGCTGCGGAGAGAGAAACCCGCTCCCTCAGGTCGGTAAATAATGGACTACAAAAATGGCTCGCAGAGCCGAACAAAAGTGCGCAACCGCGCATGCGCGAAGTTTCGCGCATGCGCGATGCGAATGAAAAAAAACACACCGACGGGAGGGGGGACCAGCTGGGGAGTCGATCTCCACAGCCGGCAACGACAGCTGCAGAACACCTGCAGCAAGAAGAGACCACAGAAGACAATAGAAACAAGATAGAAGAGGAGGAAAGGGCACCAAAGAAACAACAGATGGTCAACCCAGAGGAAGAAGAAGAGGAAGAGTATGGTGAAATAGAAGAAGAAAAGAGAGGCAAGGTAAAGGATATACTTGCTCTTATTAGAGGATACATGGAATCATTTAAAGAATGGCAAACACAGGAATTTAAGGATTTAAGAAAAAGAATAAACAACACAGAGGAGAAAATAATTAAAATGGAGATGACCTTAACAGAAATGGAAAAAAAAATGGACAAGATGGAAGAGCGGGCAGTAGCAGCAGAAATGGAGGTAGAAGACTTAAAAAAGAAATTGGAGAAATCTAATAAAAAAACTAAAGAGACACAAGAACTACTAGCTCAAAAAATAGATACAATGGAAAACCATAACAGAAGAAATAACATAAAGATAGTGGGCCTTAAGGAAGATGAAGAAGGCAAGAATATGAGGGAGTTTATAAAAGAGTGGATCCCTAAGACCCTAGGATGTCCAGAACTACAGCATGAAATGGAAATAGAAAGGGCACATAGAGTATTGGCCTCTAAACCACAACCACAACAAAAACCAAGATCTATTGTAGTAAAATTCCTAAGATATACTACAAGAGAAAAGGTACTGGAGAAGACAATGGAAAAAGTAAGAGAGGGCAACAAACCACTGGAGTATAAAGGGCAAAAAATCTTCATTTATCCAGATATAAGTTTTGAACTCCTAAAGAAGAGAAAAGAGTTCAATACAGCAAAGGCGATTTTATGGAAGAAAGGGTATAAATTTATACTAAAGCATCCAGCGGTATTGAAAATATTTATTCCAGGACAACAAAACAGACTATTCTCGGATCCAGAAGAAGCACGAAAATTTGCAGAACAATTACAAAAATAGACTGAGGGAGGAAGACGGGTAATGAGAGTTAAAATGATCACGACTGATATGTATGTGGGTAAAGACAAAAATAGACTGAGGGATGAAGACGGGTAATGAGAGTAAAAATGATCACGATTGATATGTATGCAGGTAAAGAGGTATAAGAGTGAATAGAGACAATGAGCATACATGAATGTATCTGTACTTAGAGGAAAATATAGATAGTATAGACAAGAATTAATAAGGGAAGGTAATGGAATAGAGAGAATAAGGAGGGAATTAAAAGAGGGACCTTTGTGACATATGAAAAGTGAAATCTTTTCTGGGGGAGGCGGGGTGGGGGGAAATAGCGGTCACTGCAAAATCAGTTGACGCTTGCGAGTGGATTCGCAAATCCAAATGGAGAGGGGAGATGTGGTTGTCCGACAAGGGATAAAGGACAACTCAGGAGGTGAAGGGGAGATTGGGGATAAATAAGATAGAAATAGGAGAATAAGGAAAATGTTAGATGTTGTAGGAATGTTGTCTTATAAAGAGTTGAAAATAAGAAAACAGAAATGGAAAAGGAGGAAAGGTAATGATGGAAAAACGGAAAGAGAAGATAAACAAAATATAAAAGGGCTACGCTGAACTATATGTCTTTAAATATTAATGGAATACATAACCAAATTAAAAGGAAGAAACTACCAAATTTAAATGAATAAATGTATTCCATTAGAAAAAATAACATATTGGTTAAGAAATAAGATTGAAATATTCGAACAAGTATAGGAGCCTTACATTAAATACAATAGCGAAAACCTACCGGGGACAAACATTACCTAAGTTGATGGAAGGAGAAGGAAAGAAAAGAATGGACTCAGTAGAATTTCTGGTGTAATTTTGTTGAATGACAACATTGTCTGACTGGCTTAATGCAACCTAGATTGTATACCTAAAATGGATGAGAGGGGGGGGTGGGGGGGTGGTTTGGGAGGAAAGGGGGGGGGGGGGGAGAAAAAGTCACTGTATATGCGTGAAAAGAAATAGTGTATATCATGGCTAATGTGATTTATGGTGTGAAAAATAAAAAAATTTAAAAAAAAAAAAAAAAAAAAGAAAATAACCATGATAATGCAGCTTGTACTACAATTAACTGAACTGATTAGCTAACCTGCTGCAGCAATAAGCACTGGCAATCTGGAGAGAGCGTCTGATTATGTACATGTTATTTTCAGAAGTGGATATAATGGATGTTGATCAAGTTCAGGAGCGTTGGGAAGAAAAAGTATTAATCGTTGTGTCAAAAGGGGCCAGCCCTAGAAATTCACATATGCCACAAATCGTATAGAGGTGTGCCCCGCTGAACATTCCTATGAAACCTTTCGTAAGCCTAAATGGCATAAAGCGAAGACCCATTCACTCCGATTGAAGGCTATTTTTGTACAAGTGAAAACCCATTCAAATTCTTTTCAGATAGCGAACACTGGTTTCTTTGCGAAAATGAGTATTCGTGAAGCAGGGTCTACCTATTCCACGCAAGAGTTAGTAAAAGTTTAAAAAGAAAAGAAAGGCAAAAGGTTTGTCTCAATGCTTCAAAAATGTAATCCTTATAACACAATCTAGCCCAGAGTACTGAATACAGAGCAACTCTCAGATACCAAGAGAGTAGCAGTTATAGTCAATCTAAAACTATTTACATTCTTTCAATATCAAATCCATTTTCTGCTTTTAATATGCTGCGGTTCTGATATTTGAATTATTTCACATCAACTAAATAGCAGTGCAATAATTCCATATTCTTTTGGATCAGTACTTGTAACTTTAAGAGCAGTTTAACAAAAAAGTATACAAAGAATATTAGTATATGAAATATATAATATATTAACTGACCTGAACTTGGACTTGGAAATTCTATGCCTGGAACACAAAAGGAGATCATGGATGATTTAAGCATCTGTTCAACTGAAATCTCTTCTATTTATGTTGTTAGTCAAGAAGGTTGATTGCTTGTCCAGAATGCAAAGTCTCAGTGCTGATCAGCAATCAGGGAACAGCAGCTGAGAACACTTTTGCTAGAAGGAAAAGACAGTTTGTCAAAGGGAGAAAATCAAACTAAGAGAAAGGAATAGTGTGCTCATTAGCACGAAAAAAGTTTGCAATCACATGCTGTTTAGGGTATTCCAAAGTATTGATACAGAATAACAAGCAAACTAGTTTGCACCTGTTAGACCACAGCAAGAGGTGACAAAAAAAGAGTGTACAATCTGAGACACCTTTTTAGAAGAACTGCAGTTTAAAGACTGTAAATCCTTCAAAGTAATTTACTGGACTGAGATGATATGGTTTACATGGCTATAGAAGTTATAATCTGAATTTTTCCATCTCAAGCCTTTTGCACATTGCTATTGGACACATTATTCACGTGCATTATGTAATATTAAGATAGCAGGGGATATCACTAAAAACACCAAGACACTTATAGGCAATGGTTTGTGCCATGAAAAAAGTGCCCCTTGCCAACTGTTGCAGACAGTGTAGATTTTTCCAAGTTAATGAACTGCAAAAGGCACAACTATGCAAGAGGACCACCGATCGGAGAAGGCATAACAACAAATACACACAGAGATCATCCATCACAAAGATTATTTTAAAATGAGAAGATGGGTAAACTATATGCCCCAATGTTATGGAGTGGTTGTTCTCTTTAGTGCACTTCTTAAACTGTTTAATTTCCAAACAGGTCCGAATGGATCAACAGTCCTTGTTACGTCAGTCACAAACCCATTCAGTTAGATTAAAAAAAAACAATCAACTTATTCAGTTAACCTGCCATCATGACTTTGTTTTGGGGGTATGTTGGATAAAGGCCAAAACCAGATGTTGGAATTGTGGGGTGCACCCACTAATGGAAGTGGAATGTGTGAGAGTCAGTGCCAAGTGATTCCCTCAATGCTGGCTCAAAATCTTTAGCATTACATGCTTGATGCATGAGGAAAATGCATAGTAGGCCTAAAAATTTGAAATAGGTCAACATTTTTAGACAGTAAGGAAATTATTGCTTTCTCATCGCATCCAATTTTCTAAAGATCTGAAAGATCAACATAAAATTAGATTGTATTTGTTAATCTGTGGGATATAAACATCACTGGAAAGACTAGGATTTAATTAACATTCCTAAATATACTCAAGAAGATTCTTGCAGGGAAAAGTTAAGTGGTAGGAAAATCCAACTAAAAGGGAACAGGCAGACCTACATTAGTCTAACCATTAAAGGTCAGTGTCCAACTAGCATTTGACTCATTCTGACAAAATCTATGACCAAACAAAATCTCAGACCATGAAAGGTAACAGTGGGCTGCATCTAATTTTGTTTCTCACAATCTACTTCTTCGTCGTCTCACATTTTTATGGTGCAGATGAGAGCATGTGTAATCCAACCACTGTTTCTCTGCCACTGCAATGCTCTTGCCTATCAACCCAATTAGCTGCCACTCTTGCTGACAAGTTGAGATCTTCTTGGCTCATAGCACTTGGTCAGCCCACAATGCAATCTACAGTATTCAACATTATAATTCAACTATGCAGTGCATTACCCTGTTCAAAAGTAACAGCAGTCCATCAGCATCTACTGTAGTAATTTAAAAGTTCAAAATACTTCTAGAATCATAGAAACTGCAAAGAAAACAGAACAATTGCAATATATAAGGGGAATGTGGAATGAGCTGCCAGCTGAAGTGGTAATATGGGCTCAATTTTAAAATTTAAGAGAGATATGGACAGGTAAGTGGATGGGAGGGGTATGGACTGGGTACAGGTCAGCGGGATGAGGCAGAATAATAGACCAGCACAGACTAGAAGGGCTGTAGGGCCTGTTTTCTGTGCTGTGTTGTTCTATGGTTTAAGTAATTCCTGTTGCATAACGTGACAACAAATAGCTGCTGTGAATGGGGCATCCCCAGAAGTGTTGGTTCAAAGAAGCAGACTTCCTGCTGGTGTTGTCACATTCAGTATTTCAATTGTTCTGCAATTTCTAACTCAATTTTCTGCAAAACGTCGCTAGTCTCGATCTTTGGCAAAACTAAATTCTGGAATGAGAATTTTACATTCATGTTTTTTAAAAACAAAGACACTAAAGGATCATTTATCTTTTTTGTGCAAACAAGGGGAGCTTCCATGGAGAGTTAATTCCAAAACAGGTACAAAATATCATTTTGAACACTCAAGTATCACAGGGGTATTTTCCACCTTCATGCTTAAATGAAAGTATGAGGGGAATATTTTCTTGACTCAATCAAAAGTAGAACTGGGTTTATATCCAACTAATTTTGATGCCATACATTTGGTCCAACTGCCCTTGTCTTGGTTTACCTCAGATGATGCACTTGAATAAGGAATGTAACCAAAATAAATGAATAAAGTGTGCACTTCCATACATTGCAGGCCAAAGTTATGTGAAATTAAGTTTCAATCTTGTTTACATTGTGGGATTTACATTTGCTCACAACTTCCAAACAAAAAAGGCCACTGTCAAGTTGAAAATCGTGTAACCTGGATTACTTAGAGCATCTGCATCTTCCCCAGTTGATATTAACAGTAGTCAAAGAGACAAACTGCAGCTGGAGTCTGATACACAATCAACAGCTAAAGTGAGATTTTAAATGTCACTGGTCTAAACAACACCAATTCTTAACTGCTCACAATTTAATAGGGCTCATTGTTTATCCTCACTGAGTGGTGAGTTCAATGACCTTTATTATACCCTTACATGTTTGCCTCACCCAAGGAGGTCAGTGACACAGTCACTTTTAATTTCAGAACCATTTCAGCTGCTGTTGTTGATCTCTTGACACATCAGTTTGACACTGACTGCTGCATTAGAAAAGTTACTCAAATTTCTTAATCAAAGAGGGGAGAATTTATTCAGTTTTCTTTCTGCCTGCAAGAGCTGACAAAGTGGGCAGGTTTTATGCTTTGCATCCGGAATCACATGGGCTATTAGTGATTATCTTGCTAATAATCTGGTGGTTTTACAGTCATCTTTAATGACATTGTTTCACATTAGATCTGATTATTTAATTAACATTAAATTCCCCAGCTCTGTTGGTGGGATTTATTTTTGTGCCTCAGCAATAATTGGAGTTTTTTTTCCAGAAGTGACAAAAATGGCTGATGAGATAGGGCAGTGAATGTTATCTAAATGTACTTTAGTGAGGTGAGGTATTTGAAACGGACCCTCATGGTAGGCTGATCCATGGGATGGGCCGATTCTGCTCCAAAATTTTGTGATAAAACTAGCTGGCTCATAAAAGACAGAGGGTAGCGTTAGAAGCCAGTTATTTGGGCTGGAGTCCTGTGACAAATGGTGTTCCTCAGTAATTGGTGTTAGGACCTCAATGACATGGATGAAAAAGTGGTAAAATCATAAAAATGCTGGAGGAACTCAGAGTGAAACATAAAAGTCTGTGATTGTAGTAAAAACAGGTCTTGCAGTGTCCATAAGAGGTAAAGATATATAACCAGCTTTTGGGATCTGAGCCTTTCTTCAGGTATGAGCAAAAAGCAGCAGGTGCTTGAATAAAATGGCTGGGGAAGGAAAGAGAGGGCAGGTTAGGGAGGGAGTGGGGGGAGGGTGGGAGAAACAGACCAACAGACAAAAGCAAATAATTAGTCATGGACAGGAGGGGAAAGGTGAGAATTGATCAGGATAGAGGTGGCTCTGTAAGTGCAGGCCTGAAGGATAGGAGACAGAGGGAATGGGAAAGAGAGGGACAGATAGAGGAAATGAAAAATAGGAATAGTGGAAGGAGAAAGATGGGGGCTAACGAAAACCATTCCTAACAAAATAAGTTTATGTTAATGCCATCTGGTTAGAGAGTGCCCATGTAGAATTGAGGTGCTGTTCCTCCAATTTGCATGTAGTCCAAGCCTAGCAGTGTGGGGATCTCCTAGTGGCAACCCATTTCAATTTCCCCACCCATGCTGAATTGTCTGTCTATGATCTCATGCACTTCCAGGGGAATGTATAATGATGGGAATCTTTAAAGTATTGATGTGCAGAGGGAACTGCAGGGGGGGGGGGTGTCTAGGTTCATAGCTTATTGAAAGGGGCCACACCAGCAGATGGGGTGGTAAAGCAAAGCATATGGTAGGCTTCATTAGACATGGAATAAAGTTTAAAGGTAAGGAGGTCATGGTTCAGCTATATGAAACTCTGGTTTGGCTGTACTTTAAAACAGATTTTATTTAAAATACTGGAGCTCTGCCCCATGGTAGAGCTCCAGAGCTTTTAAAGAGTGCTCAAGAGACTTCACTAATGGATTGTTGTTTACAAAAGGCAACAGATGAAAGAGCATGTCAGAGCATCTGCTGTCTGGAAGAGAACTTGCTGTTCTGAGAGGGTCATGTGGTTTTGCAAGCAGAGAAAGTCAAACATGCTTTCTCTCAGAGGGAGAGAGAGAGAGAGAGAGAGAGAGAGAGAGAGAGAGAGAGAGAGAGACCCAGACAGACACTCACCACACTCACACAGAGATCACTTGTACAGCGTTACAGCCAGCAGACAGCAGTTGGGACTGGAACAGGACAAGCTGGCAAGCTTATGGAAACCCCAGTTATAAGATGGCCTGGTCAAAGCCCTTGTGGTTCATGCAAGAGGAGAGGACTAGCTGTCTAATGTTTCCCTTGGAATAATAGAAACAAAAAGGAACTCTGTGGTGACCTGAAGGTAAGAGGTTATCATCTGGATAACCATGAAAGGGCAAGTTTCGTCAGCAAGACACTGAAGTGGCTGATTAAAAAGGAACAATAAATCTCATACATTTCTAACTATTCAACCCTTACAAACATACTGTACAGGTATTGCAACATATTAATTTATTTTTCTTGTTCTACACTTCACTTAGAATAACATACACAGAGGCCTTTTTATTTTGTTTCTCCTGTCCATATTTCCCTCTAGCCCTCCAAGTTGTTCTTTCTCTTTCATGTCCTCAATGACTCCCCATTTGATTATTTTTGCCATTGACTTGCTTTAAGAGTAATGAAGTGGCCAATTAACTTGCTATGTATGAGCAAAGCAGAGAATTCATACAGTCATAAAGAGAGTGTGCAGACTCCACAGAGACATTATCCAAGATTGGGATCAAACCAATGTCCCTGGTGCTTTGAGACAGCAGCACTAATTCTGCACCACCATGCTGCCTCTGTTTAGGACAAGATAGCACAAAATAAAAGGCTGAGCAGCAGACCGGTGAGGGCTGTATAGAGTTAGTTATTTCAAGAAGAGGGTGCTGTTAATCTTAGATCTAGATGCTACAGAACCCGTTTACTGAATGAAACAGGAGATCACTGAGAATGACAAATGCTCACATCCATTCCCCTTTCTCACACCTCAATTCCTATTTGTCATAAAATCTGGACTCTCACATTACCTTAGAAGGTTCAAGCATGCCCTTTTACTTATTTTTTTTCTCTCACCGTGACTCCACACATGCATCATTCTCATTTCAGAAATACCACCTAGATAAGCAGTGGTGAAGACAGAAATCATATGAATCAAAGGGTTAAAAGACATGTATCATTACATTTTTAATTCTTCTCTCTCTCCCATAAAATAGAGTGAAATTTAAAGGTAGGATTTCCATTAGCCCAGGGCTAATGCAGCAGAGATGCCAACCATTTGATGGCTGGGTTATACACATGGAGGAGCCACAATCATAGAGATTCAAGAAGATTTGTAGCATTTTGTTTGAGTTGGCTGAAAAATATCTAAATTCCATTTTCTTGAATGTAATCCAAATTATAGCAAGCTCTGGTGCTTCCATTGCTCTTTCAGGTAGAAAAGTTACAGAAACTACATAATTTTTCCCCCCCTCTTAATTCCCTTCAGGCTCTAATAGCTCAGTGGTTGGAGCACTGGCCTTGTAAAGCAGTGATTGTGAGTTCATTCCTCGATGGGGCCTCATTTCTGTGAGGGGCGCTGGACAAAGTGGCGACTCTCTCTGTCTTCCTTATGGTAATCATAGAATTATATACTTCTTTGGCTTGGCTTCGCGGACGAAGATTTATGGAGGGGGTAAAAAGTCCACGTCAGCTGCAGGCTCGTTTGTGGCTGACCAGTCCGATGCGGGACAGGCAGACACGATTGCAGCGGTTGCAAGGGAAAATTGGTTGGTTGGGGTTGGGTGTTGGGTTTTTCCTCCTTTGCCTTTTGTCAGTGAGGTGGGCTCTGCGGTCTTCTTCAAAGGAGGCTGCTGCCCGCCAAACTGTGAGGCGCCAAGATGCACGGTTTGAGGCGTTATCAGCCCACTGGCGGTGGTCAATGTGGCAGGCACCAAGAGATTTCTTTAGGCAGTCCTTGTACCTTTTCTTTGGTGCACCTCTGTCACGGTGGCCAGTGGAGAGCTCGCCATATAATACGATCTTGGGAAGGCGATGGTCCTCCATTCTGGAGACGTGACCCATCCAGCGCAGCTGGATCTTCAGCAGCGTGGACTCGATGCTGTCGACCTCTGCCATCTCGAGTACCTCGACGTTAGGGGTGTGAGCGCTCCAATGGATGTTGAGGATGGAGCGGAGACAACGCTGGTGGAAGCGTTCTAGGAGCCGTAGGTGGTGCCGGTAGAGGACCCATGATTCGGAGCCGAACAGGAGTGTGGGTATGACAACGGCTCTGTATACGCTTATCTTTGTGAGGTTTTTCAGTTGGTTGTTTTTCCAGACTCTTTTGTGTAGTCTTCCAAAGGCGCTATTTGCCTTGGCGAGTCTGTTGTCTATCTCATTGTCGATCCTTGCATCTGATGAAATGGTGCAGCCGAGATAGGTAAACTGGTTGACCGTTTTGAGTTTTGTGTGCCCGATGGAGATGTGGGGGGGCTGGTAGTCATGGTGGGGAGCTGGCTGATGGAGGACCTCAGTTTTCTTCAGGCTGACTTCCAGGCCAAACATTTTGGCAGTTTCCGCAAAGCAGGACGTCAAGCGCTGAAGAGCTGGCTCTGAATGGGCAACTAAAGCGGCATCATCTGGTATGTTACAGTATATTACGTGACATGTAGTATTACGTGATGATAATGGAACCTTTACCTTCAAATCTTTTTTTACCTATTACCCTAAATTTATGCTTTGTCTCCCAATTTTTAAAAAATGACCCATTAACCTTTCCTGCAAATTCCTATTGTTGCAGGTTATATTATATTGTATAAGTATGTCTTTAAAAGAGATAGATAGATTGTGGGGGTTCACTGTAGGTCACTTCACAAACAGAGTAACACAACACATCTCATTTAAAATGCAAGAGCTTTGCTGAAGCTATACATTCAGGCACCAGTGACTCTTGCAAAGTCAATGGTACTGCACACACAGCCCGGCACTCGTCACACTTCTAACTCACGAATGTACTCCCAGGTTCAGCTCCAACAGAATCATCGTTTGTGGATGTACAATGACAGTTGGCCTTATCGGCAACAATGATGAGTTGGCTTACAGAAAGGAGGTTGAATGGTTTGTACAGTGGTGCAAGGGCAACAACCGGAGCTTCAATGTGGACAAGACAATGGAAATTATTGTGATCTTCAGGAGGATGAAGGAGCACTCCCCACTACATGTCAATGGCTCCATCATAGAGGGAGTGGGGAGCACAAAGTTCCTTGATATCCATTTAATGGACAACCTATTCTGGACCCAAAACATCTCATTAGTCAGAAAGGGCAGCAACACCGACACTTTCTAAGGCAGTGGAGAACGCAAGGCTACCAGTCATCATCTTAACAATGTTTCACAGGACACAACAGAGTATGTCCTAGTTGGCTGCATCATAGTGTGGTATTGGTTATTGGTCAGTATGGACAGCGATTAAAATTGCTGTGAAGATCAGGGGGGGGGGGGTTTCCTTTCCTTCAATCAACGATATCTACAGGGAGTGGTGCTTAAAGAGCGCTCAGAGAGTCTCTTACCATCCAGCCTGCAGTATCAAGGAAGAGGTACAGGAGCATTAACACCAGGACTACCAGGCGGGCAGACAACTTCTTCCTGGAGGCGATGATATGTTTGTAGAACCCTAGGAACTCATAAATTATTTATATATACATTTATTTTGGATCACTGTGTGTACATGTTGTGTGGGTGCAAGTTTTTTGTATACAGTGACCTGCCTAAATGATCACCAACCAGCTTGCACTCACTTCCACGGTGATGAAGTATTTTGAGAGGCTAGTTTTGAAGTATGTCAGCTCTTGTCTGAGTGGCCATGTGGATCTGTTACAATTTGCCTACCACAGCAACAAATTTTTAGCACATGCCATCTCACTGGAACACCTGGTCAGCAAAGGAACATACACCAGGATGCTCTTTATCAACTACAGTTCTAATTGAAATGCAGGCTACTCATCTCATTCCTTTTTCACTGAGATTCATGCAGAAGAGACCCATGATGAATCTTGGTAGGTTTGGCCTCCTGCTGAGAGCCATCCACATTTTACTCATCTGCCTTCAAGCGAACTGTCCTCCCATCAATGCCCTGTTCTAATTCCCCTTGCAAAGCAGAAAGGGGTCTCTGCAAAAACCAGGAAGTCATGGCATATGTACTCCTTATCTAAAAGGCAGTCCACCTCCTGTAACTTAAGTATATTCAAAAAAGTTTCGGATCACCAGATATTAAAAGCAACATTGGTGCCTGCCACATTGACCACCGCCAGTGGGCTGATATCGCCTCAAACCGTGCATCTTGGCGCCTCACAGTTTGGCGGGCAGCAACCTCCTTTGAAGAAGACCGCAGAGCCCACCTCACTGACAAAAGGCAAAGGAGGAAAAACCCAACACCCAACCCTAACCAACCAATTTTCCCCTGCAACCGTGTCTGCCTGTCCCGCATTGGACTTGTCAGCCACAAACGAGCCTGCAGCTGACGTGGACATTTACCCCCTCCATAAATCTTCGTCCACGAAGCCAAGCCAAAGAAATGAAACAATTTAACCTGCACATAGTTAATGATTTCTTCAAAGTGAAACAGAAATATAAACCACTGGTTAGTTGACCTGAAACTTTAATGCAGTTTCCTGCTTCACATATGCTGCCTGTTCCGAGTATTTCTGGCATTTTCTGCTGTTTTTAAATTTCAGATTAGCAGTGATCATAGTACAGTGCTCTTCCATTATTTTCTACTACAGTACTCAAGTACGTGAGATTAATTGAAAGGGTTGGCTGCATCACGGTGTTCCAATTTGTCCGTGTTGAATGAAATCAGCATAACCTGACTGGCATCTTGCTGTCCTGACGCAGCAGATGTCAACATTTAATGCATTCATTCTCTTGCTATTAAGGTGAGTGGACAAAATTGTGCAATTTGGACACCAGGCAGGAAAAAGAAAGTTAGGATCCACAGTTCTCCAGCTACAGACAAAGTGTGACAGCACATTTATTTCAACAGTCCATATCATTCAGAAATGTACAGATCTTTTTAAATAGCAGTTGATTTGTGCCACAATTGTTCTGTTCAATAAAAACTGAGATGACCTACATTAAAAAGACATATTTCTGCTTATTTTTGGCTGCATTTTAACCAAGAGTTTTAACAAAGACCAATGGTCTTTGATAAACTTTATGATTGTGATGTTGGAAAAGTAAATATTAAATAAGGATTATTTATATTTAGCCAGAAAATATTGTAGCTGTTGCATAATAATATTAATGAGAGGTTTTAAAAGATTGCCATAAGGTATTTAAGATATTCAAGTTCCAGTTTAAGATTTAAAAAGCCTATTGTTCAATACATTACCATGATAAATTCTCCCATCAGAAATAGAAAACAAATTTAATACACAGGAATGATACCTGGGCTATATTCATTGTAGTAACTAGACCTAGAGGCTTGTTTCCTGATCTCTGCTAGCATCGGATGCAATTAAAATACCTACCCAAATTTAGCGCAGCAATTCAAATCTTCTAATTCTGCACCAGCTCCATTTTCATTGTTCACAGATTCAGTTTCACTGGTCGGCATATTCACTATGAATGTTAGGAGATAAAAAAATAAATAAAACTTTCGATTAATGCACATATTGATTTATCAAAAATAATCAGAACATTGGATCTATTGATAAATGAGGCATATTATATCTAGTATACTCATAAATATCATAACTTTCCAACAAAACAATAATATTGGTCAACTTTAATAGATTTTTGCCTGTGATTTGCAAGCAACAAGCCATTGGCAGAAATATGCCCAAATGTTTGAATAGATTTATAGTTAAGAAAGCAATCCCACTAACAGATGATATTTTAAAAACCTCCATTGAAATTAAAAAAACAAATATCATGAACTTGAATAGTTGCCCATTGCTGTAAACGTTCATTTTAGATGCAACCATCATTACAGTAAACGATAAGCAACACCGTATAATAGACTTCAGAGCCATTAAAATTCTGATTTTAAATGAACTGTTTCTCAGTCTATAAACCCTGCCTGACCAACTGATTATTCCCAGCAGCTTCAAATTCTATACTTGACATCATACTATTCTTATTATTTATACTTATTATTTGAACTTGCTTCACTTTAAGTTCCTGTATTAACATTAATTTAAATGAACTATCCCTCAAAGTGAGAACCTACATTGAAATAAAATTGGTAGATTTTAAGTAAAAGCTTAGCTTGATTTTAAAAAAAAATCAAACAAAAGTGTTGCTAAAATTACTGAGAACAAAATAATGAGTACAATTTGTCCAAAAAAGAAAGTACCTGGACTTGTTTCTTTCACAAGAGTTAAAGGAAATTCTGATATCATTATCAGAATTGATGTTTCAAAGCCACAAGTAATTACATTTAAATTATCCATAATTGTTTTAAAAAGCATTCTAGACAGAAAAAATGTCTCCGCTTAGCCAGAATAAAAGATGTCTTTGCCCGAACTCAAACAAAGGAAAAAATAAACAACCGTAAAATAAAAGGGGTAAAACATAGGATTCTGTTAACACCGTGGTTAAGTGAAAAAACACAGAAATCCTGGAGAAACTCAGCAGGTCAAACAGTGCCTTTATGTAGCAAAGGTAAAGGAGTTGGTTTTCCCCATTAGCTTTAATCAGTCTGAGAACTCCAGTTTTCATGTGAATAAAAACCAAATATTGATCAATTTATTTATCTCCTTTTGAAGATAGAAATCCACCAAGACCTAATTAAGATATCTTAAAATAAACCATACTACTAATTAATGGAACTCGTGAAGGCCAGAGCTCTGCAAACTTTTTGGAACAGATGGTATGACAATGAGACGCTAGAAAATGTTATGTTAATGGATCTAGGATCATAAAAAGACCAAGATGCAGATAAATGTTTTCAAACAATGTGAAAGAAATGGCTTTTAAGCAAGAAATGAAATTTTAATTAAAACTGGCAATTATTAATTAGATGTTATATGACTTCCAGCTGGCTACTGTATGGAATAGCAGCAGTAGGTATTGTACTCCTGTTCGCTTTTAAACTTTTTCCATTCATTCAACTTTAAATTTTTAACCAAAGTGCTTTATACTTTGCCTCTTTATTAATTAATATTGCTGATTATTTCAAAATGGCTACAAGGAGTGCTAGAGCTGCAAAAAACATTGATGATGTGGGATTTTTTGAAAGTTATTTTTTGAAAGTTTTTTTTCTCAGCCCTACCGGATTTAGTCTCTAATTGTTGGTTAGATCCTGTTCTAGATTGTTCATCTCCTAAATTTACTACTTTGAGTAAATCTGCTTCTGTGATTCATTCTTTTTGAGACAAATTTCAATATTTCAGATGTTTGGCAATTTTTTTTCACCCCAATAGAAATGAGTACTCTTTTTTAAAATGGTCATGGCACTTACTCTCCGATTAATCAATTCATTTAATTGACCAAATCTTGCGACTATAATGGTATTGTGATATCTGACCATGCTCCAATCATTCTGTCTATGAAATTTCCTGATTTTTCTTTTACAAAGAGGCATTGGCATTTTAATTCTACTTTACTATCATATGATTTTTTGAAATTTAAGGAGGAGCAGATTAATTTCTTCTTTATTACAAATTCTTCTTCAACAATTTCTAGCTTGATTGTTTGGGACACTATGAAAGCATATCTTAGAGGGCAAATTATTTCTTATTCAACTAGTAGAAAGAAGAAGAATAAAAAAATTAGATTTAATTAATCAGATTAAACAAATTGATTTGCAATATGCACAAGTTAAAAACCCTGAATTATATAAAAAGACAGTTGAATTTAAGAAAAAATTTGATCTTTTTTCTACTTGTCCTACTGAACAGCATCTTTTGATAAAAAGTCAATTTTATATTCACAGTGAAAAATCTGGTAAGCTTTTGGCCAACCAATTGAAAGGAATTGCTTCTTAGAGACAAATTACTAAAATTCGTATGGATGACAGTAATGTTACCACAGATCATTCTAAAATAAATGATATATTTAGAGAATTTTATTCTTGACTGTATAATTATGAAACTAATAATTATAATAGCCTAATGATGGATATTTTGGACTGCTTAAATATTTCTCAGAATAATCATACGAGTCTGAAGGAGCCTATTTCTCAAGAGGAAATACTTGCTATTTCTTTACTATGTCAGGTAAATCTCCAGGACCTGATGGGCATCTTGTGGAATTTTTAACCCTTTTACTAAATTTCTTGTGCCCCAATTAAGTTCTGTGTTTAATGAATCATTTAAACAGGGCAATCTTCCATCATCTTTTAATGAAGCTTGCATTTCTCTTATTGCAAAAAAAGGGGAAAGATGAACTTGAGTGTTCTTCTTACAGGCCAATTTCTTTGAATGTTGATATGAAGATCTTGGCTAAAGTGCTGGCCCACAGATTGGAGAATATATTACAATTAATTATTTCTGAAGATCAAACTGGTTCATTAAAAATAGTTATTTGTATTTTAATATATGATGTTTATTGAACATTTTATCTTTAACCCCCTCCCCCAACTCCTATCCCTGAATGTGACCTTTCATTTGATGCAGAGAAAGCTTTTGATTGGGTGGAGTGGGGTTATTTATTTGCGATCCTGTAAAAAGAATAATTTTGGACCATGTTTTGTTTAATGGATTAAATTATTATATTTATGTCGTACTGCTTCAATTTACAACAATTAAAACCTTTTGATCTTCAACAAGGTACAAGTTAAGGCTGTCCTTTAAGTCCATAACTTTTTTATTTGGTTTTAGAACCATTAGCAATTGCCTTTCATGAGTGCAGAGATTTTTCAGGGATTTACAAAAAGGGTACTGAACATATAAAGTTTCCCTATATACAGATGATCTTTTGCTTTTTTATAGCTAATCCATTCTTTACCATTCAGACTATCTTTGCTAATTCAATTTAGTCTGCATAAGAGTGAACTTTTACCCTTAAAAATCATGGTATTTTAATTTTCCTTTTAAGATTGTGAGAGATCAATTTACTTATCTTTGTATTACAAGTACAAAGAGTTATAAACATCTTTTTAAGGAATTTTTTCCTACTTTATTTAAACTCGTTAAATTACTCTTAATGAGATGCTCACCTTTATCTATTTCTATGATTGGTCATATTAACTCTATTAAAATGAAAATTTTACCTAAAATTTGGTATCTTTTCCAAACTATATAAATTTTTATTTCTAATTTTTTTTATTCACTGTATCTTCTTACATATGGCAAGGAAAATGCCCCCACTTGAATAAAGTTCATCTTCAAAAATCCAAAAGAATCGTGGTTTGGCATTTCCTAATTTCAGATTTTATTACTGTCCTCCTCTTTATACAATTTAAATTGCAACCTAGTCATTAAACACAATTTGAGAATCTTTTTCTTATACACTTGTAAATACGTGAATGTAACTCTCCTCTTGTGTATATATTCAATACAACTAATAAACATTATGAAAAAGAAAGAATGGACACAATTTACAGGTTTTTTTTTATTTCAGAGTATTTCTATTGCCAGCCCTATTATGTCCAGTCACCTTTTGTAACCTTCTTTGCAAGACACTGCCCTCAATGACTGGCACAGATTGAGTATTAAATGTTTTAAAGACCTTTTTATTGACAACAATTTTGCATCTTTTGAACATTTGGTTGTAAAACTTAACTTATCTAAAACTTTTTTTTAGATATTTACAGATTAGTCACTTTGTTCAAGCTCAGATTCCTGATGGGATTCCCAAGGTGAATATTCTTGATACATTTTTTGAACCACAACCTCTCTATAAAAGCTTAATATCTCTTATTTATGACAAATTGGCTGATCTAAGACAAGCCCTGTTAATTAAAATCAAAAACTCCAGGGAGCAGAATTTGAACCTTTCACTGTTTAATGAGGTTTTTAACTCCATTTTAAAACTGATAAACACTACGTCCTTTGCTGTACGACATTATCTGCTGAAATTCAAAGTAAAGCACATATGTCTAAAGTTAAATTGTCTCATTTGTATTCGGATCTAAATCCCCGATGTGGTAAAACAGGTGATGCTTCTTTAATTCATATGTTCTGGAGCTGCCCTAGCTTAGAAAAACTACGGAATGAAGTTTTTCAAACATGATTGGCGATTCTCAATTTAAAATTGGAACCTATCCCTTAAATTGCTCTTTTTTGGAACATTCCGAGAAGATTATGTGTTTTTAACTTCAATTCAATGCCACATTTTATCTTTTACTTTGTTGATGGCCAAGGCATGCAATTTTGATTGAATGGAAAGATAATACTCCACCTATACATGCACAATGGCAAAGGGACATTATGTCTTGTTGAAGTTTGGAAAATATTAGATGTGTAATTAATGATTCAAATATTAAATTCAAAATAATATGGGGCTCATTCATGGATTACTAGTATAGGCTTAAGATTTAGTGTTAATCTGGAATCTTGGCATTGTGTTGTCCCACTCTAAGATTGTCCCATTTGGATTTTGGATTTATGAACGTTAATTTTCAACTTTATTTAGGGGATGGGGTTTTGAAATGTTTTTCTTTTGTTTTCTTCTATTTTATTATCATAATTGTGCTTTAGAACTTGTACTTATGATCATTTTTGTAACTTTTTCTGGTCTTGTAACACATTTCATAATTGTAAAGAATATCAATAAAGTATTTTAAAAAGAAAAGATGTACATTATAATAAGAATATAAATAATTTATAAAAATTAAGATGCCGTGCATTAAGTGCACTTTTATGACATAAAGGATGTGCTCAGCAGAGATAATGTTATAAATAAAGATGCATTATGCAACATTGTGATTAATTCATATTACCATTACGGTTGAAATTATAATGGATTGAATAATTACATTAGAAGTAAACTATGTAAACTTACTGAATAAATGTTTCCAGAAAATATATCAGCAAATACTCAATAAGTTACCGTGCTGTATGTCTAAATTTAAATGTAGAATTTAAAGAATATGAATTGTTTACATTTAACAAAGAGAACTCCTGCAGAATAAATTACAGGTTGAAGGCCATATCATGGAAATATCAGTCAAAACTATGGGTTAACATTGCCATGAATTCTTGGTAATAACCATCACAGGGAAGATGTGAAATATACACACATCAAGCAAAGAGGACAGCAATAATAACCTGACATGAAAAGCAAGAAAACATTTCAGGATAAAATAATGAACAAGGTGGAAGAGTTAATTTGCAATAATATCTTTATACTCTTCTCTCTGAGGAGAATTGAGTAGCTACCATTGGCAGCATGGTGAAGATGATCAAGTACAATATGAAGAAATCTTAACCAAAAAAAAAGCCTTAATATATGGTAAAGCCTTAATATTTGAGGGGTGGGGGAGGGGGGTGAAGGTTTGTATTAGAAGAGAAAATATTCAGGAACTGGAGTAATAAATGACTTAAATGCAAGTGATTATGGCTGCTCAAGATTGCTAATTGCAGCCTTGGGACATCTAATGTGTATCTTGAGAATTTTCACTTAAGCTCACTAACTTTTATCTGTGGCTTTCACATTTTTTAAGGTACCATAAAATTGGGAGTGGAATTAATTTCAACGATCTTTAGTCGGATTCACAATACTTCAGACATTTAACCAAATCATGCAAGCTTAGAGCAAAATTGGATAATATTCACTGGGAAGAAAAAAATTAAGTTGCTAGAAATCAAAAAAATAGGAAGTGCTGGAAGCATGACTGGGCAGAGGAAGAGAAATGATATTTGAGCTCAAGGTCCATTAATTTAAAGTGGAAAAAGGAGTAAACAAGTGTATTTTAGGTTGCAGAGAGGGGGCAGGGGTGAAGAGAACCTGGGGAACACTTGTGATGGGGTGTAGACCAAACTTGCAAAGCTGTACTTGGAGTAATGTAGGAAGCTGAAAACAAAGGTAAATGTGGGAGTGGGACCATTAACGTTTTGATACCAACACAGGAGTCCACAAGGTAAAGACAATAATGGAACCTTTACCGTTATTCACTCCCACTCTGTGTGTTGGTGGCCTTCTGCTTTGCACAAACAACACCCAATTTAATTCTGAGATCCAATATTTCATTTTTCATCTGGATAAATAGCAGCCTCACAGCCTTAATATGGAAGTTAATAATCCTGGGTAACTACTGTTTTCTCTCTCCCTTTTTTTTCCCCTCCCTCAGATGTTTCAATTTCCTCATTTTTGGTTTATTTTCCCTCCCTCAATGCCAAGCACTCTCTTCCCAGACTCAGTAGATTTAACACATCTCCTCAAACTCCTCAAGAGTTTGTGATGATGTTAACACAGATTTATCCAGAGCACCACCCATTTCTGTGATTTACGACAGAAGTGGTGAAGGCAACAACATTGTAAGACACATTATTTCAAATTTTTCCTATGTCACACATGATTCTTACATAGGATTCATTCATTGTCACCAGATGAATATGAATATCCTGGAATTCTGCAACAATTGTCGTCATAAGAAAATTAGCAGAGATTCAGGAGGAATTAAAGTAACATTTAATCATTTTTGTGACAACTAGAGAAGAGAATTTATCCCAAGAATATTTTAAAAATTAACTGGAATTATTATATTCATCTAGTATTCTGATGCATCATTCTTATACATATTATTTTTGCTCTGTTATTCATTAAATCAAATGAATATACGGTAGCTGAATTTGTAAAGAACTTCAAAGTTCAAAGTGCAATCATAAAACCTAAAAATGATTTGCAAGGCAAGTTAAATATTACAACAGCAGGGCTGAATTTTGACCAGTTGGCCTATGTTCAGCTACTCTGAACCCTGCTATCAACAAGAAATACTTTCTCACTGTGGCAAATGATGCAACCAATCAGAAGTTGACTAGATCCAGTTTGTCTCCTCAACCAACTCTTTGGAGCTGTTAAAAAACCTGCTTCCACTTTGTTTTTTTAATTCGATGCTTAAGAATTGCCCAAAATATTTTGGCTCTCATAAATTAAGATTATTTTTCTATTGTGTTAAAATATCTGCAGTGACTGGTATTGAGGCTGGTTTTGGTTTACAATGCGCACAAAATAACAAACAGAGACACCATTTATTTCCATAATATTAGGATACAATATCTAACGACACCTCAGAAAGAACTGAAAGCATGATAGTGTGGCAGTTAAGTTATTAGGACTAGTGCTTGAAGTTCTAAATTATTAATTCAGATCCTGCGTTTGTATCTAAAAAAAATTAAAATTCTAGCAATTATTCTGGAATTTAAAACAAAAACAAATCTTGATAATAATAACTATGAAATGTAAAAACACATCTGGTTCACTAACGTCCTTAGGGACAAAAATCTACATTACTCTGGCTTTGTATCTTCCAATATAAATGATTCTTGATTGCTCCAGAAATCAGAGACAGACTATCAATGCTGGGATTGTCACTTCAATCCTCATCCCTTGAATACATTTAAGAACACCTCACCTCTAGATGTCACCTTCCATTTGATAAGATATAAAATAGGATCATGATATTTAAATGCAAAGGATATGACAGGTAAATGCACAGAAACTCCATGTGGAAAAGATTCTTACCTTGATCATGGGTAAAATATCACCAAAAGTATTTACTTCAATAATATTGAAGGAATTAATTACAATGACTGTTGCATTTATTTCAACAAAATCCTACATTCAAATCAATAGCCAATTAATTATTTGTTTATTAGGAGGTGAGAGGTGGGATACTGGAGGAAATAAATACGACAATACTGTCATGGACAAATAATTACACTGTAACCTGAATAAACATTTATAGATTTATGCAGACAGTTTAGAACTGATTTTGAACATGAAAATATTACAGAGCAACTAAATTAAGAATGCACTTAACTGCTCTTGACTGCATATTAATAATTCTGGGCCACCAGTTCAGTTATGTCAGAATACATCATTCTGTTAATTCTCCTTTTACAGTAGCAATCAGTTGTTCTGACCTCTATCACAATTAATGATTTGATAGATAATTGCCCTGAGCACATCAATGTTAACATGAGAAAGACAAAAACATAAGAACTTATAAATGATTATAATAGGAAAAAATGGTGCCTCACAGCAGCAAGTACACATAATCATGAATTTCAGATTTCCGCTGATGCTCTGTTGAAGTAAATGCTTATATAATTTATCAAAGATTTATAATGTAATTAAGGAAAGTATCATTTTCACTGTTCTTATTATATCTTCTTGTTTCCTGTGAATTACACTTCAAGGTTGTATCTGTGGATCTCATTACATTTATTTTTATCTTCTGAGCTACATGCTGCCAAGAGACACAATGTCATTTCCACAAAGAGTGAGAGAATGATGTTATGGATTGAAGAATTACACATCAGCTGAGAAATTCTTTAATGCCTGGAATGGCACATTATTCAGCTTATGTCTGCTGCAGAATTCTATGTCACGTAAGACTCATGGCATCACAAGGAATAGGCCTTGCACAATAAGTATGTTCAGTACTGAATGAAGGAAAACAGATGTTGTTTGCCCATGATATGGGTTATATCAGGTGGGTGCAAAGAAAAGAGAGAGCGCCAGACAGAAACTACGATAGGTGAGAGGTGGATAAAAGGCTGCAATAAAGATTATGAAAATCAAGTTTGGATGAAGGAACAGGGGCAGTGTGATTTGGAGAAATATGATTTTGATGAGGGAGAAATTATAGTTCATCATCAGGTGACAGGAGAGATGTGGGTTGGTGGTCAGGGGCGTAAGGGAAAGCTGCCATAAGGGTGGTGTTATACCCAAAAAATACTTCACGCATACTTGCAACTTAGTAAGTACATTGTCACTAATATACAATGGCTAAATTTGTCCATGACAAGTTGTCTATCTAAGCTGGTCCCATTTGCCTTTATCTGGTCCATATCCTCCTAAATGGGGCGGCATGGTTAGAGTAGCAATTAGCACAACACTGTTACAGCACCAGCGATCGGGACCGGGTTTTGAATTCCATGCTGTCTGCAAGGACTTTATATGTTCTCCCTGTGTCTGCGTGGGTTTCCTCCAGGTAACCTGGTTTCCTCTGATTGGGCCAAAATGTGCTGTATGTCTAAATTTAATTTTTTTAAAATTAAATGTTTCCCATCATGCACCTATCTAAATGTTTCCCATCATGCATGTCGCATTGTATCCACCTCTACCATTTATTCTGGAACTCATTCCACATACCTACCATCGTCTATGTGAAAAAGATGCCCATCACGTCCCATTTAATTCTTTCCCCTCTGACAAGAAAAAAATGAACAACTATTTACCTTATGCCTGCCCCTCATGATTTTATAAATCACTTTTAGGTCCCTCCTCAGCCTCCAACACTCTTGTGAGATAAGTCCTAACAGAAACAGCCTCTCATAATTCAGGTCCGCCTCTCCCAGTAACATTCATGTGAATTTTCCTGTCGATGTACTATCAAAAGGAAGGGAAAATAAAAAAAAAGCGCCATCTAACAGCTCATCTGTATGCTATTGTTACAAGTTGGCATCTGCTCACTCCTTAAAGCCAGGAGTTAAACACCTGTCAAACCCAACACATAATTGGATTAGTCAGATGTTTAATGACAACACAGAAATAGTTTTCAATAGCATCATGATGTAATGTAACGATACGACCAGAGTTATTTGAATTAGATAGTACAGTACAACTCTGATAATCTGAAATGTTTGGGACCAGGCCTACGTCGGATAAATGATTTTTTTTCTGATAACCCAGTGTGGTGGTACACCACGGGCCTACTGCAGGGGGCAACACCTGTACCTGCAGGAGTGTACCGCCAACCTACTGCAGAGGGCAACCTCTGTACCTGCAGAAGTGTAAAGGGATAGGACAACACCTGGCCAGCTGTCAATCAGTCAGCCTGAAGGGATCAAGCCCCACCTAGTCGGGTGTCAATCACCCTCCGGGATATAAGCCTGCGCTGGTCTCCCAAAGCTCGCTCAGAGTTACTGCAGCTACAGCCAGCCTGGCTCTGTGGAAGTCTTTACCTTGTGTGTGTCTGATTCTGGCTAACAGTGAACCACAACTTAATCCACAAAATTTTCCCATGGCTGCCATGGAAAAACTCCTGATTGCAGGGAGCCTTGAAGTCGACCCACGTCACCCGGAAGTCCAGACACACTTCGAGATCTGGCAGGATGCGGTCGAGGCAATCTTCGAGGCACACGAAGGTGGCATCCTGGACTCAGATCCGAAAAGGTTGGTCCTACTCCGGTCAAAGCTGGGTCTCCACGCCTTCCAGGCAACCAAAGGCTGCTCCATGTACAAGAGTGCAATGGACACGTTCGAGAATTGTACAAGCCCCCCCCATGAATGCAGTCTGTGCAAGGTACCTCCTCAATCAAGCAGGTGGTGGGGTGGACTTTTAATCTCAGGGAGTGGGCCACGCTCGGGTGAATGAAGCTCTCGGTGCTGCCACTGTCGAACTAGCAACCCGGGAAGATGGCTGAGTCTTACCTGGGACACCTGTGAGAGTTGGCCTGTGTCTTGCTGAACATGGGATAGGTGCAGAGGAGGTCGAGAGGCTGATCCGGGACCCCTTTGTCTGAAGGCTACACTCGAGGGCCATCCAGCAAAAACTGCTGGAAGACAATATCTACGCCCTAACCAAGACAGTGGAAGTGGTCCAAACCCTGGAAGCGGCAGCCCTGCACATCAAAGCCTTCGATTCCAGGTCCCCCCCAGGCTCCCTCATGGCTCTCTCACACTGCAGCCCCAGATCGAGCTGGGGAGGAAAACATCGCTGCGGCAGGCACCCAGCGCCCCTGTAAGTACCATAGGTTCTGGTGTGGATCAGAACGATGATCGTGTCAAAACTGCCTGGCTAGGAACCAGTATTGTTCCCGATGCAGCAAGAAAAGCCACTGCACTAAAGTGTGCCTCTCAAAACCAGCTGGCAGCTCAGAGGCCCTCTACGACCTCCCCACCTCCCACGTGGACCTCTCTACGTGTGCGTGCTGGGCGGCGCCATTGTCCCTGCTACTACTTCCGCCTTCTCCAACCTCGATGGTGCAACATCCAGCCCCACTAGTGACTGTTGCAGCATGTGCCCTGAGCACCTGGACCAGCCCCCGCCCTCGCCGAGAACTACAACAACGTCACTTCCGGCACACAGTGTGACTTCAAGTCCGGCTGACGTAATGATACCACTGCCGCCGGCCGCGATGACGTCACTTCCCTCAGCACAACGAACATGGCTAGGGAAGGAGGCCAGCCACGCAGCAGGCCCCCACGTGCCACTGCCATCTTGGGCCAGGCAGCGGCTGACACGGAGGGCCCCCGACAATGTTGAGAATGATGTGGTCAACACAGGCGGTGACCAGGCCACCCTACCGATGCTCCCCATGCCTCCAGATGCCATCAGCTACCGCACGCTGCACCCCACAACCGATGTCGACGTAGTCAACACGGGCGATGAACAGGCCGCCCTACCGACTGTCCCCACGCCTCCGGATGCCATAAATCGCTGTGCACAACTGGAGAGCGATGACTCCTACTCCGAGACGGTTCTGGCCGCCACCACGCTGATCAGGGACACCCCTCTTGACCTTGGGCACTCTATGATGGACGTGCTGATCTTCACCATGTTTGGCTACCCCACCTTCATCCACAGCGACCGGGGGTCTAGTTTCATGAGTGATGAGATGAGCCAGTACCTGACGGAGAGGGGAATCGCGACCAGTCGCAAGACGAGCTATAACCCGAGAGGCAATGGGCAAGTGGAGCGCGAAAACGGGGTGGTCTGAAAGGCAATCCTCCTGGTTCTCAGGGCAAAAGGATGGGCCGTGGAGTACTGGCAGGACACCCTGCCCGAGGCGCTCCATGCCATTCAGTCGCTGCTTTGCAGAGCTACCAACGAGACCCCTCACGAACGTCTGTTCTCATTCCCCAGGAAGTCGGTGACTGGAATGTCTCTCCCGGCATGGCTCATGTCGCCGGGACCGGTGCTCCTGCGTAAGCATGTACGGACACACAAGGCCGAAGCCCTGGTCGAGCAGGTCTTCCTCCTACATGCAAACCATAATTACACCTACATTAGGTTCAGCAGTGGCAGGGAGGACACCGTCTCAACCAGGGACCTAACACCAGCAGGAGCACCCACCACACCACACCACCATCCAACCCAGAACGACGTTGACCGGGCATACATCCCTGTCTCCAGGCAGCTATGGGGCACGCAGGACCCCCTTGATCACCAGGGGCCCACTTCAGCCCTGGGAAATGAACCTTCCCCCCCCCCACCCATCCAATAAGACCCTCATATGTCGACCCCAGCCACACCTCTGTGTGGCACCACACCAGTCAGACAGACCCCTGCCACCAGCCCCCACCTCCAATTCCCCTCCAACCAGTGACCAGGAGCCAGTCCTACGACAGTCACAGAGACTGTATAGTGGGTACAATTCCTTGTTACTGCGCAATCCCCCCCCCACCCTGGGACAATTTTAAAGAAGGGGGTGAATATCACGGTACACCACTGGCCTACTGCAGGAGGTAACACCTATACCTGCAGGAGTATACCGCCGGCCTGCTGCAGGGAGCAACCTCTGTACCTGCAGAAGCTGTCAATCAGTCGGCCTGAAGGGATCAAGCCCCACCCAGTCGGGTGTCAATCACTCTCCGGGATATAAACCTGCGCTGGCCTCCCGAAGTTCACTCAGAGTTACTGCAGCTACAGCCAGCCTGGCGCTGCGGATGTATTTGTGGATTAAAGCCTGTTGTATTGTGTGTGTCTGATTCTGGCTAACAACGCACCACACCCAGTAGCAACAGCAAATCACTTGTAATCTTAAACAACAAACATCAAGGGAATACCTTTTAAGCATTAAAATAATGTTTCATTCTCACCAAATAAATTCTGGTCACAACGCCAACATCAATCATGGAGACCTCCCAACCGCTGCTGGTGATCCCCAGGGAGGCTTCTTGGGACTATGGAACATTCATCGGTGAGTCAGCGGACTCCTGTCTCCCTGGTCACCACTCCTGATGCTAAATCCTACCTTAGGCCTACCGCACATGCACACTGGCGGGGGGAGAAAGAGGAATGTGTGTGTGCATGCATGCATGCAGTAGTAGGCCAAGGGGAAGGTTCGGAGATGGCATTGGGAGCTCCGGTGTACCGAGGAGGGAGGGAGGGAGGGAAGGGGATAGAAGAGAAGGGGAGGGGAGGGAATCCCACTGAGCCTGAGGTCTCGCTTCTGACTGGGAACCTAAGGTCCTGCTCCTGCCTACTCCTTGATGACACCAGGACAAGGGATTCTTCCAACCACTTGCTGCTGGGAGACAGCAGCACGTAGTTGAGAAGGAGCGTTGGAGAGAAAAGTCTATAGGGGAAGGTAAAGAAGAAATGGAAAGAGAGTGGAGAGGGAGTTACCTGAAACAAGAATAGTTGTCGTCCTAATTTTGTGTTGAGTTAATTTTTTTTTCAACCTGTGAGGTCAGTTCAGCTCCAAAAAAAATTCTGAGAAATGGGGATTTTTGATTTGTTTTCAATATCCTCATTTATCCAAAATTTTTAAAATGTTATGGATATATGAGGATTTTGGAGAATTCGAGTTGCACTGTATGTCTTTTACATATACCTTCACGTATTCAGTTTGCACAAAGGCAGATTGAGAAAAATTTGGTATGACAAATCACTAAAATAAACTATTCCATAAAATGCAAGCAAAAAGTCGATCAAAACAAATTCCATTCACTTAGCTTTGATCACATTTCATCTTTAAAATGTGGGACAATGTAATGGGTTCTGCTACCCAGTTGCTGGGAGTTTGCGATTTGTATGCACAGAAACCAGGTCTTAATGAAGGACTTTTTGGATTGAATCTGTCACAATGCTCTGCTGCTGGATTCCAATACAGCAAGACCCAGAGGTACTGGCTTTTGAAAGTGCAGTGTCAGAGAATTATCTCTCCATTTCTACATCTAAATGATTTATTTAGAACATTATGCAAGCAGATTTAAGAGGTGAAGGCAGGTAAGGACTTTTTTTAAATCATTTTGTTTCCTGCTGATGTCTTAAGAGCTTTCAAGAATTTTTTTTGTGTGAAGAAACGTTTACTGTTTCTTATATTTTTAACTCCATGATAAAGATTTTTAATTATCTGAAAGTCAGAGATATTCACAACTGTTAAAATCCACAACTTGGATCAAAGATAAAATTTTATTCACTGCTATGGATTTGGTCAAAGCCTGTGATGGACATCTGAGGTAGTACCCACTCTATTAGTTCAATCTGAGTCATCTGGTTTGAAGATGCAGAGGTCCAGCAATACTTCAGCAGATTTAACTGCATACAAGTCAGCACTGATGGCAGTAGACCTTGCTTTGCAAGATCCAACCCATCAAATTTTCCTAGCCTGAGGTATTTGTTTTGGTATCAAAATGCTTTCAGATCATTAACTGTAAAAAAAATACAACCTGAACTTTTACCCTCCAGCTCAAGATCTAGGATTTTAATCTTTGCCAAAATCCAAATGGTTTGGCCAATTTATTCCATTTGCAGCCAAGTTTAGTCAATGAAGCAGAAATAGATTCTCATAATGTTTTCATTCATGGCAAATTACTAGCAGCTGCATCTTTCAAACTGACTTCTTGGTTCCATTTCTAGGATCTGGGCATTAATGACAAGAACAGCATTTATTCTCCATCACAAATCTCCTTTCAAAACCATCTTTTTTAAGCACTGCATTCCACAGTACCTCATGAATGCTTAGTTTACAACTGCCCAAGTTGTCCTGAGTCTATCTCATTTAACAGGATTGTCATACTACCCAGATTAATGTTAGATGATTTTATTGTTTTGGTTTCAATGTCACAATTGCAATACAGCTGAGTGGCTTGCCAGACAACTTAGAGAACATTTAAAAGTTAACTACTTTGGCAAGCTTCATTCCCCGAAGGACATTAGATACATTTAGCTATCTTTCTCAGGTCTCCGATCCTCTCCCTATCACCTCTCAGCACCCCCTCCCACCTATCATCTGCTAGCCTGACTTCCTCCCCCTTACTCTTCTGTCCTCCATCTTCTTATTCAGGTGTCTGCTTAATTTTTTTCATCATACCTGAAAGGTAGGTTGGGCCCAAAATGTCGACTGCCTTGTGCTTTCTATGGATGGTGCACGACTTGCTGCATTTCTCCAGTATTTTTGTGTACTGCACTTCACCTCAGCATCTTCAAATTTCTTATTTACTGACATTTGGAATGCAGTTGGATCTTTGTGACAAATCAGTTATTTCTTTGGAGCTATTATAACTCATGACTTATTTTTTCAATATTATCCACAGACTCGCATGAATAGAGTTGTCCTCATGGCAGCATGTGTCATCATTTGTTTTCCCACCACAGATAAAATATCTCTAGTCACCTTATTTGCTAAGCCTGTGATGAGATGCTTCATCCCGAAGTTCCTTTCAGTTGTGACACAGCCAAGCAGGCTGTCATATACTCAAGTAGGCATGGCAAGCCTTTTTAATATGTATTCTCCAATAGCCTGTGGCTATTTTCAGAAGTGCAAAAATTCAATGTTCTTAAATGCAATCCTAAAATGCTTTAGATGATGAAAAAATTATCAACAATCACAAAAATATTACAAGCTCACAAAGCTTTTGAAACCTACTAATTAACCACAGCAATAACACCGCACAACATACTAAATCACCGTGGTTATATCAAACCTCTCTTTGGGAAATGAACATTTAGCACAATGTGGGGGAAAAAAACAAATGTTGCATATTTTTCACTGGGATGGCTAAGAGAATTTTGGTCTAAGATTTAAATTTATGTAGGGTTATGTAGGATCAATAATTTAATGTTACTTCAATATGATTGAAGCAATTAATTTTATTTGGCCAAAATATTAATATAACTGTATTAAATTAATTTCTATCAACACAAGCATATATTAGACCATATTATATATTCTACTGTTGGCAAAAGGCCACCCAGCCATCTCTATCAAGCTGGGTCCTAACCTATTCGTTTTCTGTGAGGCTGAAGTTAGACATCAACCAGGGTTTATGCCCCTCTCAGTTATAGTACATTGTTTGCTTCTCTTGTACTGACCATTTTTGTCCTATTACATCAAAATATCACTTTGAATTAATTAAATCAAGGGAGTAAGATTAATGCTGACCACAAAGTTACTTTTTCATCATTATCATACAGATATAAGACTGAATTGTGTTAATTGTACTACTATCTGATATTTATTCATACCTAAGTATGCCTTTTGCTCCTTGGAATGATTAGCCAAATATTAAAGTTCCAAATTAGCTTCAGGTCAGATGAAGGGTTTGAGTAAGCAGTTAATCGCAGTCTGGGAAATATGGATGGAAGATCAGAAATTACTGAAGTTGGGTAGAAGGCTGATCATAAGCCAGACTCTAATTTCTCGTGACCCACAACCAATGCTGGAAACCAGTTGGTTTGGCCAACTGGTCACTTTCAGCTGTCTCATTTCCCAAGGCTCGGGAAATGTATGCTGGAGGAGTTAAATTAGTAAAAATGAACAAAATACAAGGTTAAAGGTTAACATTACATAAAGACATTAATTGCCTCAATTTTGACCCTCCTACCTGTATTAATTAGGGTCCTGAAATACAATTTATTTTAACTGCCCACCCAGCTGTTTTAGGGACTAATAATTCACTTCTACTTTTTTCTGCTGTCAGCACAAAAACTCCACCAAAGTCATACACAGTTTTCAGCACAGATTTTCTTCTGTAATCCACAACTTAATTGACAGAAAGGTCAGAGTTGAGATGAGTTAAAATTATTTTACTCAAAGGATTGTGGGGACCTGAAATTCATTTCCTATTGGGATGGCAGATGTAGTAGTTGGGTATGTACTTGAAAAGCATAAGACATATGAATCAAATGCTAGAAAGATCATATTGGTTAGTTTTACTTCGAATAGTCCAGCATGATGGACTGAATGGCTTCCTTTAGTGTTATAATTTTCTTCCTTTTAATCAGAGCTACAAGACAAACTACTTTAATAATAATATCAGTTATTATTATCTGCATTGATTCTTCTTTGGCTTGGCTTCGCGGACGAAGATTTATGGAGGGGGTAAAAAGTCCACGTCAGCTGCAGGCTCGTTTGTGGCTGACAAGTCCGATGCGGGACAGGCAGACACGGTTGCAGCGGTTGCAGGGGAAAATTGGTTGGTTGGGGTTGGGTGTTGGGTTTTTCCTCCTTTGCCTTTTTTCAGTGAGGTGGGCTCTGCGGTCTTCTTCAAAGGAGGTTGCTGCCCGCCAAACTGTGAGGCGCCAAGATGCACGGTTTGAGGCGTTATCAGCCCACTGGCGGTGGTCAATGTGGCAGGCACCAAAAGATTTCTTTAGGCAGTCCTTGTACCTTTTCTTTGGTGCACCTCTGTCACGGTGGCTAGTGGAGAGCTCGGCATATAACACGATCTTGGTCCTCCATTCTGGAGACGTGACCCATCCAGCGCAGCTGGATCTTCAGCAGCGTGGACTCGATGCTGTCGACCTCTGCCATCTCGAGTACTTCGACGTTAGGGATGAAAGCGCTCCAATGGATGTTGAAGATGGAGCGGAGACAACGCTGGTGGAAGCGTTCTAGGAGCCGTAGGTGATGCCGGTAGAGGACCCGTGATTCGTTGATTACTTTTAGTTAAAAATGTTAATTGAGTAGCAGCAACAAATACTGTGATTTCATTCCGGCTATGTGGATTCTAAGATTTCCCCACGGAAACACAACTGAATCTCCTTGATATGAAACGTCACAGACACAAAGCCACCATTTAGTGGTGGCACTTATTTGTAATTAACATCTCAGGCACAAGGTTTTCAGAAATGATAAAAATTCAGATTGCAGATGTGTAAAATTTGACTACCTAACAATATCCATGCCATTACATTAAACACTATATTAAGGTTTCTAAGGATGGTATACAAGTGTCAAATATTATCTGCAATGAATATTACATTAAAACTATCAATATCACCACTTCCAGATAAAAGAAAATGTCACTTACAGTTTCTAGGTTTATCATCATTCATTCCCTCATCTTCATTTTCTGGATCTATATCTTCAGCTTGAGTAATCCAGTCGAGGTAACCTTTGAGATCTTCCTCTAATTGCTGTTTTTCCCTTAGCTTCTGAAAATCACCACGGGCCTTGGCTTTCTCCCTTTCTTTGGAAAACTCTCTGTTTGCCCCAAAAGATAGAAGGAAAGCTTTAGGTGTAGAAGCAACATAATTTATCCAGCCTGAACAAATGGTTTTATCACAAAATTCTGTTTGACCTTCTTCTGCCATTTCCAGCTACTTTGAAATATAAACCACGCAATACTTATGCATTCTTCCTATTAGAATATACAAATCAAGTTTGAATATACCTGCAATTTATTCACACATACTAATGATAGCATATAATCCACATTAGAATCTAGAACTATCAAATCTCAGTTATTTGGAATGTTGGTTCTTTAGCACTTGTCTGACTTAAAAAAAACAGGTTCAGGATCGTTACAAATTATGATACTATAAAACATGAGAACAACTTCTTAGTTAGCAGAATAGACACTGAAACAGGCACATCTGTCCATGAAACTGAACATGATGGCTTATGTCAGTAAGCAGCGAATATTGATATTACATTAGAAGTGGATAAACTCCTTGTGGAATAAATAATTGATGGATATATGTTCAACTTTTTATGGTTGCAAGATTTTGCTGTTACAATTTACACCACTCTCTGATAAACAATTCTCCTCAATGAGATGCCAAGAACGAGGGGCATAGTTTTGGAATAAAGGATCACCCATTTAAGATCAGGCTAATGTCAGAAAATCTTTGGATTCTCTACCCAGAGTTGGTAGATGTGGAGGCTGAGACATTAAATATATTCAATGCTGAAGCACACTTTTGTTTGCCATGGGAATCTAGGGTTATGGGGAACAGTGAAAAGCTTGATACATCATCAAGTCTATTCAAAAAACTATATTCAACATCAAGTAGTTTGTTGTAGTCTGGCTCCATTTTGTTATCCTTGACAACATACTGTGATAGCTGATGTTGAAGCTCCAATTGCAGCTATTACATTTCTGAATTCTAGAGTGCAATCTAAAACCCCTTTCATGCTTGCATCCCAATAAATTGGCCATTCAGTGTCCTGGGTTTCGGCTTTTCACATTTGACCACTCCTAACTGGGACATTGAACGCTTTCACACTTGCAAGGAGCCATCGCCAGGGTTAGGACTGTTCTACCTTCTCCCGGTGACATTATAATGCATCGAGAGATGCGTGCTCTTAATCCTGATCAATGTATTATGATCTTACATTTGAACAAAATTAATTATGCCTAATTATAACATAATTAAGCTTTATGTACAGCACAGTGTGAGCCATTCAGTCCCTGTTGCTGTTATGCCAACCTATATAAACCTTTATAAGGGACCATGAGAAGGTGCTAACAATAAATAGCAATAGTAGATAATTTAAAACAGGATGGGAAAGTTTGTAGTGCTATAGCGCACAATTTATATAGCGTGGGAAAGTTGGTAGCGCTATAGCGCACAATTTATATAGCGTGGGAAAGTTGGTAGCGCTATAGCGCACAATTTATATAGCGTGGGAAAGTTGGTAGCGCTATCGTAATTTATAATTAACATGGGGAAAAGCGATGGCGGACCTGCCCTCCCAGAATGCTGTGCAGCAGAGAAAAGGCTGTATGCCCATCTGCATGCATGGAGCAGTCATAGAGGGGTTTCTCTACCACACGGCATTCTGGGAGGTCAGGTCCACTGTTGCTTTTTTCCCCCCACAGTCTTTATAAGTTGTGTGCTATAGCGCTAACAATTTTCCCATGCTGTTTAAAATTTGTCCACCATTGCTATTTATTTCCTCTCTCTCCCCCGCTGCAACTTTCCCTTGGCAAAGTTTATACCTTCATTTTAATCTTTTCTTCCTTCACATACCTGCAGTCATACAAAAAATTGGGTAATTTCAACCCTACAATACAATTACCCATTTTACACTTGCTTGATTGCAACACTGGTGTCTGCAGACGGCAGGGATTGTACTAGGGGGTCGAGGCTGTCAATCCCCGACGTGAGATGACGTCATCTGATGCCAGCGTTAAGCTGATTTTGCTTTCACGCTAGGCAGTTTAAAGGCCGAATGGTTGTTAATTCCTGGGATCATTTGCATGTGTGAAAGGGGCTTAATAAGACAACTGTTACCCAAGGTCATCTTGCTGTCATGCAAGTTCAGATTGCATCCATGTGTATTTTGATGGGAATATGAAAATTAGCTTCTGGGATATCACAGCAATATCTGCCTCAAATGATTATTAGGAATTAAAATGCACTGTATCAGAGGTTTGGCAGTAATTCTATAGTATACAAATCTTACTTTGATAAATACCATTCTTTATCTCACATCCTATCTGTCTGCCATGCCCCTAATTTGCCCATCAGTCAGCAGCCAAAAAAACTACTGTCCTTATCAACATAATGCAGGCCTCAAAACTGGAAGGCCATAGACAGCTTCGTCAATGGAAATTCAAAAGCCTTCTACACTCACACTGCAGTCAATGAGCAGATGTACCAGAAAAACAAAGGTGCATAGAATAGAGAAACAAAAGTGCTGTGAGAGTCATTAATTCATGTTACTAAACAATATATAATGATTACATTTATAAATTTAATCATTATATATTGATAGCTGGTATTTTTTTCAACTAGCAAAGTGTATGTGCTGCATTTGGTCATAGAATAGAATGTTGCACAGTGCAGTACGGACCCTTCAGTCCACAATGATGTGCTGACCTATATAAACCTGTTCAACATTAATCTAATCGTTTCCTCCCTCACAGTCCACCACCCTCTATTTTTCTCTTATCCTATCTAAGAGTTGTTTCAAAGTCCCATTTATATCAGTCTCTTTCAACAGCCCCGGCAATGCCTTCCAGGCACTCACTGCTCTCGGTGTGAAATAAACTACCACTGGTTTTATATTGTATCTGCTGAACATGGAACATTTAATCACAGTCCAGGCCCTAAGCCCATAATATTATGCCAACCTGTGTAAACCTATTCCATGACCTTTTTTTTCCCACTCAGGCTGTGGATTGATGATCAGTATCCTGAAACTGAATAAATCATCCCAAAAATATTTGGATATATTTATTTTAAATGCATCTTTATGTATATATGTGATTATTATGTATGTGTGTCCATGTATGCCCATTTAATCCAGAGTAACACTATTTTGTCTGGTTGTATATGTACTCTGCATGTTGATCAACTTTATTGAATCCTTTCCTATCTCACACCCATAACACTATTTTTATTAAATCATGTGCCTATCTAAGGGTCTTTTAAATGTCTCTGTTGTACCTACTTCCATCACTACTGTCCACAATGCATTATTACTCTCTGTGTATTTACTCCCCTAAACTTCCTCCACTCACCTTAAACTAGTGGCTCTCAACCTTTTTCTTTCCACTCACAAACCTAAGTAATCCCCATTCCATTGGTGCTCTGTGATTAGTAAGGGATTGCTTAAGATGGTATGTGAGTGGGAAGGGAAGGTTGAGAATCACTGCTCCAGACCCAATTGTTACTGAAATATTTTGCTTGAGAAAAATTGTCATTGGCCCATTTCCTTTGGGGGTTATGAAACCGTGCACATTAACAAGTCAATTAGGTAGGATTAAAACAGTGTCTTCAAACTTTTTCTTTCCACCCACATACCCACTTAAGCAATCCCTGTGGCACAGGGAATACTTAAAGTGGCATGCGAGTAGAAAGAAACAGGATGAGAACCACTGCCTGAAACAGAAGCCCTCTGGTATTTGCTCGTGTCATCCCAAATAGGTGCTAGCTGATGTATGAGGGTCATAGAGGTATGACCCTCATAATCTTGTTTATCTCTATCAAGTCACCTCTCATCCTTCATTCCTCTGAGGAGAAAAGCACTAGCTCTCCAATCTAGGCAGCATCCTGGTAAATCTCCTCTGCATCCTTTCCAAAGCATCTGAATCCTTCCTGTAATGAGATGACCAGAAATGTGTGGTCTAACCAGTGTTTTATTGAGTTCCAGTATTACCTCATTGCACTTGAACTTAATCTTCCAACTAATGAAGGCCAGTACATCATATGCTTTCTTAATTACCCTACCAATTTGTACAGTCCTTGCTTGGTGCTAAATGATCTTTCTTTTCATTGCTATCCTATACTCTGTAATTTTCCTCCTTATACTGCTTACAGAAGAATCCTTTTTACTATACCAGGTGCTTTGTGACTAATACATTTGAGTGCTCCATCAGATTCCTCACTTGAGCTTTGGACAGGATTTGGGAAATTAAGAGGTGAATTACCACAGCAGGATTCCTAGCCTCTGACCTTCTATTGTAGCCACATTGTGTTTATGGCCATTACCGTCCAGTTTCTGGTCAATGTTAACCCCACAGTGGGTGATTCAATGGCACTGAATGTTTGCGGGAGGGAGATCTTGTTGGATATCATCATTGAACAGCACTTGGAATGTAAAAAATATATATATTTAGAGATTCAGCATGGTAACAAGCCCTTCCACCCAAGTGACCAATTAACCTAACCATGATTACCTTTGGAATGTGGGAAGAAACAGGAGCACCTGAAGGAAACTCACAATATCGCAAGGATTCATTATGGCAGCACTGGGACTGTAATAAAATCATGCCAACTTGCCACCTATCAGTCTAGCCCTGGAAAGAATGTATTTAGCCATTTCTTTTTTTTCAATTTTTATTTTATTGGCACTTGTAAAAATTACATATATAACCAAAATTACTATATATTCAAAATCAATACATGCTATTTAACATTTTTTCTCCCCCTACCCCTTCCCTAAAGAAAAACCCACAAAGAAAGAAAAAAGAAAATGAAGACAGAACAAGAAGAAAAAAAGAAAATGAACTAGTGTAAAAACAATACTGGATATTATCTTATAACAAAATTATGACCTAATTATTTTAACATTTACAACTATCAATATATCTATTAAATTTATAGCATAAATAAAATAAAACAGTACTGTGTAACATAATAACACTTGGTCAAAATCTAAGTATATATACACACACACACACACACACACACATATATATATAAAAATATATATATATATATAAATATATATATACATATATATGTATATAAATATATATATATATATAAATATATATATATATATATATGTATATAAATATATAAATATACATATATACATATATATATATATATAAAAGAAAAACACACATATAACATCTAGCAAAAAAACAATAAAATTAAATATTAAGGTGAGGCCGGGGAGTGACAAAGTTCACACCATATTCTACCAATTAACAGAATGTAATTACTTATAAAGTTATAATGCCAATCTTTTGCATATATGGAAACCAAATTCTCAAAAAATAATTCTCATAATATTCTCATAATATACAATTTTGCATTTTGTGCCATCTCTCTAATACCAAATTCATGAAATAGCTCTACATTTCTTGCCAAATGCCAAAGCGATTTTTAAAATTCCTTTTGAAATCAATCCAATTTTAAATCTGAATTAACCCATGATATATCCCTCAAAAGAAACAACATAGGATTTCTCTGGAGTTTAACGTCTATTACCTGTTGAAGAAAATCTATTAAATTGGTCCAAAAACAATTCAATTTGGGACATGTCCTTGTTGAGTGTAAAAAGTACCTATATCCTGTTTAAATTGAAAACACATTCAAATTATCTAACTTCAGTCTATTAAGCTTTTGTGGCATAAAGTATAATTGATGAATAAAATTATACTGTACCATTCTATATCTGGCATTTATTGTATTTTTCATACTAGCATAATGTATTTGTGTCAAATTTCTATCAGTTATATCCATACCTAATTTTTTTTCGCACCTTTGTTTCTAGTTATACAATTTTTTACTCCCCTCAAAAGTAACAAATAGCTAAAAGATATAAACTTTTTTATATTTGGATTTGATATTATTGTTTCTATTTCTTCATATGCAGTTAATCTTTTTCATAAATAAGCATTTAATTGATTATATCCAAATATTGTATTATTTTGTATTCCATATTTAGTTTTTAATTGGTCAAATGTCATTAAATATCTCCCTTGATAACAGCCTTTAATATACTTTATTCCTCTTTTTGACCAGTTAATAAAATTTATATTATTCAACGTAAATGGGATCAATTTATTTTACACCAGTGGCAATCTCCCCAATCCATACCCCTTAAATTCCATCAACATCTGTACCTTATGCCATATTCTAACCAAATGTGTGTGTGTCTATTTCTCCGGTTAATAATAAAATTTATATTTATAAAAAAATCCTCAGAATCTTTTTCACCCATCTGATTCATTTCTATAGTAACCCAAACCACTTTCTCTCCTTCCTCAAAAGAAGAAGAAAGAAATCATAACTGGCCTACTTTATAATAATATTCAAAATTTTGAAGTTGTAGACCTCCCGATTCAGATCTCCACATTAATTTTTCCATAAAAATCCTCGATATTTTGCCTTTCCATAAAAATTTCCTTGTAATTCTATTTAGATACTTTAAAAACTTTTTAGGTATATCAATGGGCAATGATTGAAATAAATATTGCACTCATGAAAAATTATTCATTTTAATACAATTTACTTTACCTATTAATGCAATTGGCAAACAACCCATTTTTAAAAATCCTCTTCAATTTTCTTAAACAATGGCCCATAATTAATTTTAAAAATATTCTCTAACTGATTATCAATTCAGATTCCCAAATATTTTATCCCACTTTCCAACCATTTAAATTTCATATTTTATCTACATTGGGTATAATCACCTGATGTCAGTGGCATAATTTCACTTTTGTCCCAATTGATTTTCTATCCTGAGACTGCTCCATATTGTTCTAATTGCATATATACTTTATCTAATGAATTTACCAGATCTATAAATAAATAATCACATAATCTGGTAATAAACAAATTTTATGATTGTGAGGCCCTATTTTAATACCCTTAATATCTAAATCTATTTTAATAGGTTCAGTAAGCAGTTCAATCACTAATACAAAAAGAGCTGGCAATAATGGACAAACTTGTCTTGTTGATCTTGTTAATTTAATATCATCAGACATATGCCCATTTGTTACTATTCTTGCTCTTGGATCTTTAACCAATTTATAAATGTAGTAAATGTCTTAAAAAGAAGGTCCCATTCTACTCTATCAAACAGCTTTTCTGCATGCAGAGTGACTGCAACACTTAAATTTTCTTGCTTTTGGGTTATATGAATTAAACTAATCAATCTAGTTACATTGTCCACCAATTTTATTTTTTTATATATAAATCTTGTTTGGTCCTTGTTAATTAGCCTCGGTAAAGAATTTTCCAATCTATTTGCCAATAATTTAGCCACTATCTTATTATCCACAGTCAGTAAAGATATCAGTCTGTAAGACGATGACATTAGTGGGTCATTACCTTTTTTTAAATGAATTACTGTTATAATTGCTGTCTTAAAAGAATCGGGCAAATTTTCAGTTTTTTTCAATTGTATTAAAACTTGCATAAATACAGGAATTAACACATCTTTAAATTCTTTATAGAATTCTGATGTAAATCTATCTTCACCAGGGGATTTATTATTCTGTAAAGAAGCTATAACTCTTGCAACCTCTCTGACTGTAAAAGAAGTTCCTAATATTTTCTTTCTCCCATACTTAATTTAGCCAAGTTTACTTGAGTTAAGAATCGATGAATGTTATAATTACAGATTCCTATTTATATAATTTTGCATAAAATGGCTTAAAACATTTATTTATATCCTGAGGTTTATAAATATGTGACCTGTCTCATCTCTAGTTGCAATAATAACTTTTTATTCTTGTTCAGTTTTCAATTGCCAGGGTAAGACTTTATGTGCTCATTCCCCTAGATCATAATATCACTGTTTATTTCTCATAATCATTTTTTACATTCTGTAAGATTGCAATGTATTATTATACTGTAACGTTTTATTCACAAGATTTCATTTTTCTTCTGATGATTGTTTATGTAATTTCTTTTCTAAAGTCAATATTTCAGTCTCTAAGTTATCAATTTGAATCACATTATTTGTTCATGAATGTACGCCTTCATTGCATCCCAGAGAACAAATTTATTATCGATAGAGTCAGCATTAATGTCCAAAAATTGCTTTATCTGGTTTCTAATAAACTGGCAAAAATCTTTCTTTTTCACCAACGTACTATTAAACCTCCGTCTAAAACTTGTATCCTATTTAACTTCTAAATCTAATGCTAAAAACAAAGGAGAATGATCTGATATAAGCCTTGCTTTATATTGAGCCTGCTGTATCTTACCTTGTAATCTTGTTGATAACAAAAACATATCAATTCTGGAATATGAATCATGTCCATTAGAATAAAATGAATAATCCCTTTCTCTTGCATATATCCTTCTCCAATTATCAACCAAATTCAAGTCTTGCATTAACGACAGTTATTTTTACTGCCTTCGATTTTAACACACTCTTTGTAGATCTATCCAATAAAGGATCTAAGCAAAAATTGAAGTCTCCACCTACTAAAATATTTTCATTAGCTTCCCCCATATTTAGAAAAGTTTCTTGTATAAATTTACCCTCATCCACAATTGGAGCATAAATATTCATTAATGTCTACTGTTCAGAAAAAAACTGATGATTTATTAAAACAAACTGACCAAATGGATCTAAAACTGTTATGTATTTTAATTGGAAAATTTTTATTTATCCAAATTGCTACTCCTCTAGCTTTTGTATTAAAATGCGATGCTACAACTATTCCAACCCAGTCCCTTTTAAATTTTTTTTCAATTAACTGTGTTTCTTGTAAAAAAGCAATATCTACTTTCAATATTTAAATATATGTCAATACTCTCTCTTTATAGGGTTTTGAAGCCCATTTACATTAAAACTCATAAATATTAATCCTTTATAGAAATTTAAAAATCCTTACACATTCTCATAATTCCCCTTCATCAGTCCCCAGTTCATCTCCAATGTCTTAAATACAAAATTCACATCAAATACAGTAAAGAGAAAAAAGCACTTGATTGTATATTTGAAAGAAAGAAAAGAACACCCCCCCCACCCTCAAGCATTGCCTTAAAGTCCCTGACAATGCTACCACCCTCCAGAATAAAGATATATACCTTCTTCCATGGTATATTTTTAACTGGATTTAAACTCTTCTCTTCACTATTCAAAGCTTATGTTCTCCAAATTCCAATAGCACTTTTCATTCTTTAGCCTGTTTGGCTGATAATTCCAAAACGTTTTCCCTCATTTGATAACCAAGAAATTTAACCAAAATAGGCCTTGGATTTTTGATCCAGCTTAGGTTTAAGGGCTCAATGAGCTTGCTCAATCTCAATATCCCCTTTAAAATTCTGAAGAATTCAACATTGTAAAATTGAATGGTATCATCCCCTTCCTCTCCTTCTTCCAAACCAATAATAATATTATTTCTTCTACTGAAATTTTCTAATGAGTCCACTTTTTCAAATAATTGTTTATTCATCACCAATACTTGCCGCAATCCTTCATCCACTTTATTTATTTTTTCTTGAAGAAAGTGATTTTATAAATTAATGCTTTGAATTTTTTCTTCCACTTCCTGATGCTTTTCTACATCTCTTTACAATTTCACATACTTTATTGACTTTAACCTCTGATCTCTTAATATCATATCTGATTAACTTTAATTCTTCCATAATCATAACTGACGTATCTTGAACTTCAGGGATAATTTTAATTTTCTTTCTTACCCCTTCTTCTTCTTCTTCTAATATTTCCTCTGGACTTTGATCTTTTTCTTCCTCCTCCTCTTCCTCTCCTTCTTCTTTTTCTTCCAGCTCTGATAGCCTCTTGGACTTCACGGGAGCCTGTCTAGAAGACTTGGTGAGCCATTCTGACAAAGCCACCTTGCTGTTGACTGCTCACGTGCAACTCCTCGCTCATATGCAGTCAAGTCGCTCACCTCCCCGACTCATCAGGGCGACCCTATTGTTGCAAGGACGCCACAGCTCACTGGGAGGCCCTCTTCGACCAGATAGAGGGCTTCATACAGGTCCCGGCTTCTTCTCCAAGGTAGGCCTTTTTTTTTTACTTCTGGCTGTTTTCTTTCATCTTCTCTATAGTCTCTTTTGCTTCTTAGTCTTTCTTTGGTGGTATTCCATTTTTTTTTGGTCGTTTATGATTTATTCAGATGAATTTCAGACTTTTCATTTCACTTTTTCCTGGAGGAGCCAGATTCTTCGTCCTGGCCCTACACCATCACGTGATGTCCCTCCTATTTAGCCATTTCTTGCTATCACATGAAAACTGAAAGGTGTAAACTCATAGCTTTAGTATTCCATTCAGCTATTACAATTATTTAAAGGTTTTTGTTATCATCTTTCTTGTGAGCCTCAAATATTTGAGCATAATATACAAAAGTTTCTGTTTGTTCACCTATTTTAAAATGTATACTTACAATACATCTGGCCTTCTTACATCATCAATGTGTGTCAACTTTTATCTGTCTTATTGTTTTTCTCCTCTTAAAGTTTATTATTTTTCTCTACATATTGCATCAACATATTAAGCATTGTATGCAAATTTTGAAATTTGAATCACAAGTCATTAATGTATAACTTTGGATTAATATCTAACATAACAAATATTGAACAGCAACATTTTCCTAAACTAGCGCCAAGAGCACTAACCATTATACTGTTACCTTAATTTATATTTTTAAAGTGCTTTAATGAAAGAAGAGAAGGTATATATTTTGCAGAGGCTAACAAAGAATATAAGAGGATAAAGATCAGTAACATTTATGGGCAGAAAAATGGCAGATGGAGTTCAATGTAGATAAGTGTTTGATGTTGCATCTTCAGAAGTCAAAGGGGAACATAAAAAGTAGTGATGTGTGGAGGGATCTGGTGGCCCAGGTCTATTGATTATTGAAAGTGGCTCAGTAAATGGATCGGGTGGTAACCCAGGTGTATGGTAGCTTGGCTTCCTCGAGTGGGTTTTGAGTATAAAAAGAGTATAAAAACTTCAGTTTAGCTGCACTGGGAACAATATGTATGATTCTGGAAGAGTACAAAAACAGGCTCAGTTCCCCATGAACTCAAAACAAAAATAGTGAAACAAAATTAAATGTCATGCTTGCTTCTTATTATACATTGTACATTAATGGGGACTGTGTGGAGAGGGTCACTGCTTTCAGGTTTCTGGGTAAGCACATGGCAGAAGATCTTCTCTTGGACTACTAAAACAATTGCGGTAATTAAAAAGGCATAGCAATGACTCCATGCCCTGAGGATTCTTAAGAAGGTCAAACTGCAGGTGAAACTGCTAGTGTCCTTTTACCGCTGCTCCTTCGAGAGTGTGCTGGCCTACTGCATTCCGACGTGGTTTGCCAGCTGCTCGGCAAGTCAAGAGGGACCTTCAGAGTGTCATCAGTATGGTCCAGAAGATTATCGGCTGTGTACTGCCCTCTTTGGAGGATTTATGCAGATATCGCTACCTCAGCAGAGCAGCCGAAATCATGAAGGACCGTTATCACTCTGATCATCATCTGTTTGAATTGTTGCCCTCTGATAGACGTTTTAGGTCCATTAAATCACAGACAAACAGACTTAAAAACATTTTTTACCCCAGAGCTATACATATACTGCCAAACATTGAATATTGTATTGTTTTTATGGCGCACTGTTAGCCAGAATCAGACACACACAATGTAAAGACTGTACAACAGGCTTTAATCCACAAAGACTTCCACAGAGCCAGGCTAGCTGTAGCTGCAGTAACTCTGAGTGAGCTTTGAGAGAGGCTTATATCCTGGAGGGTGATTGACACCCGACCAGGTTGGGGCTTGTCTCTTATTCTCCTGCAGGTACAGAGGTTGTCCCCTGCAGTAGCCTGACAGTATACTCCTGCAGGTACAGGTGTTGCCCCCTGCAGTAGGCCGGTGGTGTACCACCACAGTTTTATTGTGTTGTTTTTACATTTTATTGTTTGATATATGTGTGCACCATCAGGGTGTGCGTCAATTTCATTGTACTTGTGCAATGACAATAAAATTTATCTTATCTTATTCTCCCTTTGCATTTAGTATATGTGCTGCCGAAGGGTGCACTCTCCCATTGCATTTCAAGTTATCACATGCAATGAACATTGTTCCCTGATTTTATGAAAGACTTGATAATTAAGACTTGATATGAGGATCAAAAATGACAGAGATAAACATAATAAAAAATATTCCAGTGCCTTTTACCTACTGACCACACAGAGTATCAGGTTAATGATGATAAATTAACTTAGTGTGACAATAACAAAATGGATACATGATCACCAATTTCCTCTGGTATCATTTACTTTAAAAATGTGATGATAATTAATGGATTTTGCTCAGTTCCTGCAAGGAAATTATTCCGACAGCCTACATCTGAAAGTTACAATTTCTATCTCAGCTTAAATACAAAGCCATCGAGGATGTATTTGTTAATTTAGTTTTATTGTTGATTATTAAGAGAAACATATTATGGGACTTTACTTGAAAAGGTGGAAGAAGTAAATAATGCATATATTAAAAGGAATAAAGAAACCAAATTTACAGCTTACCCACTCAACACACCGAGAACTAGATTAAGAACGAAAAAGGATCCAAAGATGACCAGACTCACGAAATAGACCCAAGGTAACTCATAGCCCATAGCATCCTGCATCTGAAAAGATGAAGGAAGGTTAAATGAGTTCAAATGTTGGCAAGTCAAAGCTCGAGAAATGTTCAGTTAAAAGACTTGAGGACTACAGATAGGTTTTAGATATGCACATTGAAATTTAATGACATACACATTTCAGATAGATGTTTTTTAAAAAAACCCTCCATTCAAATCATGTTTTATCTTCACATGCACTCCTACATTACACATCAAGACTTCTTAATATCACACTGTCTCATGAAGAAACTAATCAAATGTGCTTCACATAATGAAATACTTATATGGAAAACTAATAATGTTCATATGCTGGGATAATCAGAAACTCAGGACAGGTTATACAGATCCTATAAAATCCCTTTAATCTCATCTTTAGAGAGGCACAGTTAGCATAACACTTTTACAGAACCAGCAATTAGAACTGGGATTCGAATCCCACGCTGTCAATAAGGAGTTTGTATGTTCTCTCTGTGTCTGTGGGGGCTTTCCTTGGTGCTCTGGTTTCCTCACACCATTCAAATATGTACTGGGGGTTGTTGCTCAAGTGGGTGCAATTCGGTGGGATAGGCTCGTGGGCTGAAAGGGCCACTAAGGAGCCAATGGGCTACATAAAAACCTTGCGATCCTCACGGGATGAAATATCAATGTGGGTAAAAGGTTTTATGCCTTTTAATGGAATTAATGGAATAATTGGTTGTAAATATTGCAAGAATTTTGATGGGAATGTTTTATTATTTTAAAAGATGAATGTTAAAGTTAAATGAAGAATTAAAATGGGGAGCTCTAAGTAGGGGGTAAAGAATAGTGAAGGAATTAGACAGGTGCAGAAGGCACACTCCAAAATAATGGGGGAGTTGGAACTAATAGCTTGGATATTGGTACCGGGAGGGGACAGGGAGTCAAGGGGGATGAAGAGAATGGGGAGAGGGATTATTTGGGGGTATTTCTTGTCTTTTTCTTTTTCTGATTTGTTAGTTTTCATTTTTTTTAAGTTTATTATATTTGGAGCATGGAAATAAGATGGGCAGAGGATAAGCACAATGGAAAAAGAAGAAAGAGGAGGGAAATAATGGAGAGGCTCTAGGGTAACGGATAAGACAATTACATTTGTGAGTTTTAACATAAATGGGATGAATTGGTAAATAAAGAGAAAAAGAATTTTGGCACACCAAAAAAAAATGCAAGCAAATATAGCATTTCTACAGGAGACCCACCTCACAAATCAAGACATATAACATTAAAAAGGAGGTGGGTGGGCTAGATGGTGATGTCCTCCTTTAATTACAGAGCCAGGGGAGTGGCTATTCTCATGGGAAAAATGTTTTGGTGGTGGTCCAGGGCATGGTCGTTGACAGGCTGAGAGATTTGTAATCATTCATAGTCAAATATAATCAGAATCATGAACACTTATGAATATAAATGTCCCAAATTTTGATGAATAACTATTTATACAAAATATATTTTTAAAAGTAACAGAGGGAATGTTTTGATTGAAGGAGATTTTAACTTTTGTCTTGGTCCGGTCTTGGTCAAGTCAGTGAGGAAAGTAACCAGGGCAGCCAAATCTACCCTGGCCTTTATGAAATAGTTGAATTTAATAGATATCTGGAGAAATCAACATCTGAGAGAGAGAGAGAGAGAGAGGAATTATTCCCTTTACTCAAGGCAAAATGAATCCTACACTAGAAATGATTTATTTTTGGCATCAGCCCAATTGAAGGGTAGGATAGTGGAGATAGAGTTCATGACTCAGTTACTGTATAACCATTCATCTTGGACTCTGTCCATTATAATACCAAATAAGCAGGCCAAGGTGTATAGATGATGCCTTATTTCATTGCTGCTTGGAAATCTGGAATATTGTAACTTTATTAGAGCTCAGATAGATTTATTCTGTGAAACAACCCATCCATCTATTACCATTAGTTTCTTAATATGGGATACAATGAAGGCTTACATAAGGGGCCAAATAATTGGATATTAAAAAGCAGCACATGAAAAAGAGAAACGATTTGGAGCAGGAAGTAACCCAATTGGAAAAAGACTATCAAAGATCAGGCTCTGAGGAAAAATATAGGAATTTAATGAACAAAAAGCTCAAATACAACACAATGCAAACATGTAAGATAGAGAAGATTATCCCAAGATCTAAACAGCTGTTTACTAAACAAGACGAACGAGAGGGGCTGAGTGCCCCCTCCTTTATAGCGGAGAATGAGAAAGCTCAGGGCTCACTGCAGACAAACAAATTACCGGGTGAGGATGGGCTCCCAGGTAAATTTTATAAAGAGTTTAAGGATCTTTCAATGCCCTTATTATGAAGATGGTGAACAGGCAGTAGAGACACAAACTCTCCTGGAATCTTTCTCAACAGCAATTATAATGGTGATCCCAAAAAAAGACAGGGACCCATTGAACCCTGCCTCCTAAAAGCTCATCTCATTATTGAATGTAGATTATAAAATTATCGCAAAAGAGTTGGTCAATAGATTGGCTCAATATTTACCAAAGTTAACAATCCAGATCAAGCTAGATTTGTACAAAAGAGACAATCAGCAGAAAAGATTAATAGATTACTCAATTTAGTGTATCTGGCACAGTTATGGGGTAGATCCAGACATGGCCATAGGTCTGGACATGGAGAAGGTCTTTGACAGACTGGAGTGGGACTTCTCATTCAAAATACTGGAAAGATTTGGATTCAGACAACCATTTATTAATTGGGTAAGGACACTCTAAACCCCAAGCTGAAATTATTATTAAAAAATGGAAAATATCTCTAGTGTTCCCACTGTGTAGGTCCAGTAGGCAGGGCTGCCCACTGTCCCCAGTATTGTTTATACTGACAACTGAACCATTGGCAGATGCCATTAGATGGGATCCAGACATAAAGGAGTTCAAAGTGGGCCAGGAGGAGCATAAAATCAATGTATTATCAAATGATGTGTTAGCATATTTGACTGACCGACAGGGGGTGGGGGGGGGGGGTGGTCATTGGCCAGACTGAAGACCACACAAGAGGATTATGACATCATCTCTGGGTATAAAATAAATCTGGATAAGAGTGAAATCATGCCCTTGACAAAGGGGGATTACAGACAATACCAACAAGGGAGTCAATTTAAATGGCTACAAGATAGCATTAAATATTTGGGGATAAAAGTAGATAAGAATTTATACAATTTATATGAACTGAATTTGCTCCAGAAGATTGAGGAGGACCTTGGTCGATGGAGAACCTTGCCCATAATTTTGGTGGGCAGAGTTATTTGGATTAAATGAAGGTGATGCCAAGACTACAATATCAATTCCACGCCTGCCCATTCCGTTGCCCCAGGGCTTCTTTAAGATGCTCAACAGATGTGTCAGAAAGTTCTTATGGATAAGTGGCTTGAATCTCCATGGAAAAGTTAATTTGGGATTATAAATTGGAAGTTCTGTCAAGGTTTATTGCCTCATTCTTTGAGGGAGGTGGTACCTCCTCTTGGGCACAAATTGGACTATACATGGCAGAGAAAAGATAGAAGGAGAGTTTATATATAAATGAGACACTAAATTGATATCAAACTCCATATTAAAACATGTAATTCGGGCGTGGCCAAAAATAAAACAATTTATTGGAATAAAGGTGGGGTTATATCCTAAAGCATCCTTGACTCATAACAAATTAATACCCATGACTTTGGATAATAAGATCCTGGATACCTGGTGTTGGAAGCTAAGATCTTTCTTAAGGGATAATTTGAGACTGTCTATGGCCCCGTCCATGTGTAATGACATGAAGATTCTAATTTGAAAGGGGAATACACGCAAGTTCATCTCTATGATGCATCTCCTCTTCCAAGGACTGAAGTCAGGCTTCAACAAGTCAAGGGAAAGATGGAAGATGGGCTTGAACACAATAATCCATGAGTGGTGCTGGTTAGACTTGTGATTGAACAACATGACAGCAGTTATTAATGCCAGGGTACAGATTGGTGCAATATAATTTCCTGCAGCTGTACCTCACACCACAAAAATTACATAACTCTAAACCAAAAATCTCAGAAATGTGCTTTAAGTGTGGCGTGGAGATTGGAAATTCTATCCACTCAACCTGGCTGTGTACAAAGGTGAGATCCTTCTGGGAGGACCTAGGGGGACATTCTGAAAAAATAAATTACAAAGGTGGATTTTCCACAGGATCCAGAAACACTATGGACATGAGTTTTAAACAGACCAGATATCAAATTCAGTTTGTGAAGATCGCCTTGTCTCATGTGGAAGTCCAACTCTCAACTAAACATTACACGATAGAATATGGAAATTCAGAGTTGTATTCCCCTGGAGAAAGTCACGTACAATTTAAGGAGGAAATATGGCACATTTGTTAGAGTGTGGCAGCTTTATCTGCAACACATTGGTACACAGATATAATTATACCCCTTCTGAATAAAAGAAAGATAATAATCTGTGGCAGCAATGAAATGATTGAGATCAATGAGGTGGATTGTGGCACAGATAACGTCCTCTTGTATTTTGTTCCTTATCCTTTAGTTTAGGTTTCTTTGTATTCTTTTAAAGTTCTCTTCAGGGTTTGTGACTTTCCGATAATTGGTTCTTTGTATCTGTTTAATTTATATAATCTTTCTTTGATGTACTAGGGTATAGGAGGGAGGGGAGAGGGGTGGGGGAAAATAGACTCTGTATGTTATATACTATTGTTGAAAGAGATTGTATTGTTTGTTTGCATTTGTATGAGTCTCTGAAAAATCAAAAATAAAATAATCAGAAAAAATTATGACAGCGGCAGTGTTATTGCAGCGATTAATGCACATTGTTACCACGACTGGGTTTACAGGAAATAATTGATTAAATTGAACTTTACATAATTAAAGACTACAAAACTGTTGTTTTTCTTTAAATTCCTTTACATTTTGGATTGTCTTTTAAATAGTGTATTCTTAATGCAGGTGTATTAGTTAGGAAGAGTGAGTTTCAGTCAACTGGAAAATTAGCGTTTCTGGCATCCGCGATTCCTGTAGCTGGATAATGGGGATTTTATTGTAAATCTATGGAATTTTCTGATATGAGGATGGTGGCGGCGAGATCTTGGATATATTTAATTCCATTATTTTGTGCTCTTTTTTCATAGGCCTTTTCACAGAAATTCCAGCATTTCAATGAAATTTAATAACATAACTGCTGGTTTCGTTCTCCTACACAATGGAGTTGAGAAAGTCAGATTAAAGATATTGAAAAGAATAGCTCTAAAACAAGACTTGCACTTAAGGAAAGAGTGGTAAAAATATCAGGTACCAAAAGACAAATACAGAACAGCTCCCAAACAAGAAGGGAAGTAGAGAGTTTCATGAAAAGGAAAACATCTTGGCAATTAGCAAGAAATTACAATTGGGAAATGATAATTAAATTTAAACAGAAGACAGAAATTAATTGACACCAAAAAAAAGGAATGCCAATTCAATGGAGATATTTCAAAAAAGGAAAGATTTTGGTATAAAATGACAGGTTAATGTATAGTAAGATATGGAGAGGAAATAGTGGACTGATCACAAGAATTGTACAGAAAACTATAACTAGAAAAATTAAGATGGTAGTGAAAAGAACGACATGACTTCAAATCTGATTTCAAAAAGTGGTATCAATAAAATTAAAATAAATACTATTTGTGATATTATACATTCTTCAGTTTAGAAGGCACTTGATTTTTGATTAATTATCCACACAGAACTTCTGCAAAAGGGTCAAAATCTGTACCAATCAACCATCAAGCTAAAGCAACCACCAGTACCTTATTTGGAAGAAGAAATGAAAAAGTTGGAGATATTTTAGTCAGATAAGTATGGCATGCAAAAGAAATTGCCAAGTTTACTGCATTCAGCACTGCTGCCCAGTTCTGTATGCCTTTATTAAAACTCTTAGTTTTCATTGCTATACATACCCAGTATAAGACATCAGTCCAGCCCTCCATGGTAATGCACTGAAAGACAGTTAACATTGCAAAGGCAAAGTTATCGAAGTTAGTAATTCCATCATTTGGGCCGACCCATCCACCTTTGCAGAATGTTTCATTTGAACATTGGCGGCCATGTCCAATGTTTAAGCTGCAGGGTGCAGGCTCATCTTCAGGAAATATTTCTGGAGATTAAACAAGACACATCATCTTTAGTGTATTAAAATTTGTGGGCCTTGATCAAATGCGACTGTATTCATCTGAGATGTTTACAGTACAAATAAATCTTAAAGAATACTCAGCAAATTTCAATAATATTATGACAAAATGCGAGTTTTTTTTTCTCTCCTGACATTTCATTTGTTAAAAACAAGTTCTGAATTGTTTTTCTTACTGTATCACCAATCATTGTAGGGTAACAAATAAAACCTTCATGTCAATTACATTCATAGAGATACATCATGGACACAGGCTCTGCAACCCATGGGGGGGGGGGGGGTGCTAATCATCAACCATCTTTAACTATAATCTTAAATTATCTCAGTTTATTTTTCTTCTCCCTACTTTTTCATCAACTCCTAACATATCCTATCTCCCGACATGTATGTCTTTGGGGTGCAAGGAAACTAGAATATATGGAAGAAATGCTCCCATGCAGTCACAGGGAGAACATGCAAACTCCACACAGACAGCACTGAAAGTTAGGATTTAACCAGAGTATCTAGCCCTGTGTGCTTTACTCGCTGAACCATCCATGCATCAATTGATAATGGTCAGTTTACTTAATTTTTTTGTTGCTGTAGATACTTAATCTGGTTCTATTTCCCAGTGAAACTCCTACATTTATTTTCTAAAATGAAACCGGAGAAAGTTGATTGAAAAATCCCAATTATGTAAATGTGCTTTTGCCGAATGAATTGTTTTTCAAGTCCCAAGATATAGTTAAAATCTTCAGAGTTTCAGTCACATTCTGGAGATGGCTCCTTGTTTAAATATTCTGAAGGGGTGAAAGGGAGGGGGCGAAGGGGAGAGGTCAAAAGGGAGGAAGGGGAATAGGGAAATTAGTGGAGGAGAGGGAAAAGGAAAAGTGGGTGAAAGCAGGGAGGAGGGGGAAGGGGAAGGAGGAAATAGGGAAAAGGGAAATATGGGGGGATGGGGTATAGAGGAAGAAAACTAAAGCAAATGGGAAAGAATGGAAGGGGGAAGAAAACAAATGAAGGGTTGATGAAATAAAGACAGAAAAAGCTGATAATAGCTGTGGAAAAAGATACAGTTAAAGTTTCAGGTCCAGGGCCTTTTATAACAGCTGGTGAAGTGCCCCAAATCTGAAACATTAAACAACTTGATTCACTGAATTTTATAGCATGGAAATGGACCTTTATCCATGCATCAGTCTAAATGTCTATTAAATGTTACATCTCTACCACCTCCTCCAGCAGCTAATTTCACATACCCACTAGCCCAGGGGTTCCCAACCTGGGGTACATGTACCCCCAGTGGTACATTTGCACATTTCAGGGGGTACATTGGGTCAAGAGAGAACCACTACTGTACAATACATGGTATTGTAATCTGCTGTCAGATTGCACAATGTCGTGTTTTTTTTTTAAATCCTTAATTTTTAGGGGTACAAGGGAAACTATAAAAATGCCCAAGGGTACAGAGGAACAAAAAGGTTGGGAAACCCTGCACTAGCCTGTGTGAAAAAGGTGGGCCTCAGGTCCTTTTTAATTATTTCTCTTTCATCTTAAACCTGGAATCTAGTTTGAGATTCCTCTTCCCTTGAACGAAGTCTGTGCCTATTGACCCCATATATGCACTTCATGATTTTATAAATCCCTTTAAAACCACCATCCCCTCTCAGCCTCCTGTGATCCAAGGAAAAAAGTCCTAACTATCCTTATAACTCAAGCTCTCTCATCTCAGTAACATCCGCAAATATTTCCTGCATCTTTTCCAGCTCAATGACATATCTATGCCCTTCATTTCTAGCACCTTTAATTTGCTTTAGGAAAACTGTGCTTTAATTTCAAAATATTTTTCAATGGACAAAGTTGCAAAGAAAAAAAATAAAAAAAAACCTCACAATTCCACCTCCAGGTGACTATATAAATAATATCAACAAACCTTCCAGAAGGTTAGCTGATGTGATTAATGAGAGAATCTCTTCCGTAGAAAATGGAGTGCATGATGAAAAATACTTTGTTGAACTAAGGAGAGGAGGAAATATTTCACCATATCTCACCCTTTATTGAGTCACTGAGACCACTGTTCCCAGAGCATACGTCTCCAGAATGGAGGACCATCGCCTTCCCAAGATCGTATTATATGGCGAGCTCTCCACTGGCCACCGTGACAGAGGTGCACCAAAGAAAAGGTACAAGGACTGCCTAAAGAAATCTCTTGGTGCCTGCCACATTGACCACCGCCAGTGGGCTGATAACGCCTCAAACCGTGCATCTTGGCGCCTCACAGTTTGGCGGGCAGCAGCCTCCTTTGAAGAAGACCGCAGAGCCCACCTCACTGACAAAAGGCAAAGGAGGAAAAACCCAACCCCAACCAACCAATTTTCCCTTGCAACCGCTGCAATCGTGTCTGCCTGTCCCGCATCGGACTGGTCAGCCACAAACGAGCCTGCAGCTGACGTGGACTTTTTACCCCCTCCATAAATCTTCGTCCGCGAAGCCAAGCCAAAGAAAAAAAAAAATTAATATTTGATTTGGATCAATATCTTTTCATGACTATTTTAAGTAGTTCTGCTGTCAGGTTTGTGGTTGTTGAATTTGGACAAGGAAGCAAATTCAGAGAGTGTTGGAGGTGTATGTGGGTGAATTTTATAACAAGAGTTTGTCACTTGTCAAGTTAAAAATGGGGTCCTTGGTAGGTAAAATAATATAGCATTGGTAATTTGAGCAGTTAAAAGGGCAAAATGTTTTGCACCAAGGCTCAGTATTATCATGGTGTGTAATGACCATTGTTGGGGGGGACAGGGGAAGAGGATGAGGGAGTGGGGAGGTGCGAGGGGGGAGAGGCGAGGGGCGAGGGGGAGGGGCGGGGGGAGGGGCGGGGGGAGGGGCGGGGGGAGGGGCGAAGGGGGAGGGGCGAAGGGGGAGGGGCGAAGGGGGAGGGGCGAAGGGGGAGGGGCGAAGGGGGAGGGGCGAAGGGGGAGGGGCGAAGGGGGAGGGGCGAAGGGGGAGGGGCGAAGGGGGAGGGGCGAAGGGGGAGGGGCGAAGGGGGAGGGGCGAAGGGGGAGGGGCGAAGGGGGAGGGGCGAAGGGGGAGGGGCGAAGGGGGAGGGGCGAAGGGGGAGGGGCGAAGGGGGAGGGGCGAAGGGGGAGGGGCGAAGGGGGAGGGGCGAAGGGGGAGGGGCGAAGGGGGAGGGGCGAAGGGGGAGGGGCGAAGGGGGAGGGGCGAAGGGGGAGGGGCGAAGGGGGAGGGGCGAAGGGGGAGGGGCGAAGGGGGAGGGGCGAAGGGGGAGGGGCGAAGGGGGAGGGGCGAAGGGGGAGGGGCGAAGGGGGAGGGGCGAAGGGGGAGGGGCGAAGGGGGAGGGGCGAAGGGGGAGGGGCGAAGGGGGAGGGGCGAAGGGGGAGGGGCGAAGGGGGAGGGGCGAAGGGGGAGGGGCGAAGGGGAGGGGCGAAGGGGGAGGGGCGAAGGGGGAGGGGCGAAGGGGGAGGGGCGAAGGGGGAGGGGCGAAGGGGGAGGGGCGAAGGGGACGGGGAGTAGTCAAAAGAGAGGAAGGGTAGGAAGGGGAATAGGGAAATGAGTAGGAAGGGAGGGAAAGGGAAAAGTGGGTGAAAGCAGGGAGGAGGGGATGGAGGAAATAGGGAAAAGGGGAATATGGGGGGGATGGGGTATAGATGATATATCAGTGTTATTATTATTAATATCCAACAAATTAACTATAATTGGTACACATAACTACAAATAACCCAAAGGCAAAAAATATACTAATAATCTGACCCCACCTTTATGAGGTTGTTGATTGAACATACATACTCCACTACTGTCAAAAAAGAAATCGCTAAATCATTAAATGCGATCTGAGCAGATTTAAAAATTATGAAAATAATTAAGAAAAGGAGCCCATAAACTTACAAATTAAAAATTTATTTCAGAAGTAGAACGTCTAATTTTCCAAAGTCAGACATGCCATCACACAGGTATGTGTAGGAGGGACAGCATCTTTCCATCTCGTCAATTTAGCTCTTCTAGCAATAAGAGAAACAAGGGCAACTACATGGGGTTGTGACCCAGACAACTTCAAGTCAGTTGGCTTAATTGGGCAAGAGGGCAAGTAAAGGATCAGGAGTCAAATTAATATTAAGAACTCAAGGCAAGGTATGAAAAATACTTTCCCAATAATTGGAAAGAGAAGAACATGACCAAAACATATGAAATCATATGCTTTCTTCAGTCTTACATCTATCACATTTTGAAGAAACATTAGAATAGAATTTAGCCAGCTGAACTTTGGAGAAGTGAACTTGATGTACTACATTAAAATTAATGAGTGTCAGATGGGGTTCTTAACAGAAAGACCCTGTCCATCCAGGTCAGTAGCAGTACAAGTACAAGGCTTAGATTTAAAAAGTGAGAGATGATTCGGTGTAAGCGCCTCGATGTCATTTGAAATCGATAGAAACTTCAGTTACAGGATGACTATTTAAAATAGCTTCAATCTCACGCAATACTGTCTGAAGATTATCATCATTAAGATTTTACTCCAATTCTTCAACTGTAAGCTAACAGCTCCTTTGGGACTTCACTGGTGCATCTCAGGGCTGTGTGCTCAGCCCACTCCTGACCCACAAATACAAAATCAAATCCAGCTAAAACACTCAGACCGTAGTAGGCCTCATCAGCAACAACAATAAGCTGCACAACAGAGAATGGTGCGAGAATAACAACCTGAGTCTCAATGTCGACAAGCAAAAGAGATGATTGTGAACTTCAGGAGGTCCAGGGATGACCACCTTCCACTACACAAAAATAAATCGGTAGTGGAGAGAGTAGAGAGCATGAAGTTCCTTGAAGTCCACTTAAGCAGTGATCTATCCTGGACACACAACATCTCCTCACACATCAGGAAGGCGCAACAGTGACTGCACTTCCTGACAAGACATAGCGGGCAAGGCTACCGACTACCATCTTGTCAACTTTCTACAGGAGATCTACTTAGAGTGTTCTGGCTGGCTGTATGACAGTGTGGTATGGTTGCTATAGAGCACCGGATTGTAGGCCAATCCACAGGGCAAGAGTGGCAGAGTGGATCACCCTGTCTCCCTCCCCCAATTGATGTGATATACCGGGATCATTGTTTGAAGAGGGTTCGCAAAGTTGTTAAGGACTCCTGCCACACCGTCTTCCAACTACTTCCATCAAGAGAAACAGAAGCATCACAGCCAGAACCACAAGGCTGAGAAACAGCTTCCTCCCACTGACATCGAAACTGCTGAATAACTGATGAACTGCTCATTCAAAACCCTTCAAGACTCTACTATTTATTTAGAAATATTTATATTTTTATTTACATACTGCATATAAATCACTTGTAAATATGTGTGCTATGTCTATATCTGTGTTTGCATGTTTTTACAGCGAGGACTGAAGAACGCTGTTCCATCCAGTTGTACTTAAACAACTGGATGATAATAATAAATTTGAACTTAAACTAGATTTACTGAGCCACAGTGCAACTGTGAGCCACTACTCTTGCTAGGAAATCTGGTTAATAAACACTTGGTCCATAAATCTAAAAGATGTGTTATTTCTGTCTATTACTGTTGATCCTTGGTTGGCAAAATGCTCTTCAGGGCTCCTCATTGCATATGAATATAAGAAATAGGACCAGAAATGGAACATCTGGCGCTTCAAGCCTGGTCAACTATTCAACAAGATCATGTTGTTCTGGCCATAGACTCAGATCAATTTGTCTACCTTTATGCAAACCCTTAATTACCCTATTGTGCAAAAATACATATATGCCTTATATATTGGGCAACAAATTCCATCAATTCCATTCGCTGGAAGAAGTTGTTCTTCTTCACCTTTGTCTTGAATTTCATCCCTTGAATTTGAGGCTATTTCCCCAAGTTTTAGTTTCATCTTCCAGTGGTAACAACTTACTTGCTTCTACTAATCTGTTCCTTTCATAATTTTATATGTTTCTATGGACCCCTTCTCATTCTTCTAAATTCCAGCAAATATAGTACCAGATGATGTAATCTTTCCTCAAAGGCGAACCCTCTCACCTCCTCTGCACAAAGCCTTTCGAAGAAAACCAGAGTTGCACACAGTACTCAGGTCGCAGCCTCAGCAGAACCCTGTTCAGTGCAGCAGATGTTCCCTGCTTTTCAATTCAATTTCTCCAGCAATAAAGACAAACGTTCCACACTTGAACCTCTCTCATTCGAGTTTCTGTGATTGCACTGGACTTTACTTTTTTGGGGGACTAATCCCATCAGCCCTACTCTTACCCAGATTGATCCTTGCTTCATAGGGAAGTCAAGCCTGGCTCAGTGGGTACAGCGTGAGAGTATTTATCTGAGGCTCAAGAGTTTGTGCCCCATGTTGGGCACTGGATGATTTTCAGTGAGTTTATTCAGTATCTACATACCTGTTTGGCTGCATCAAGTAAGAATTTCAGTGCATAATACACTCATTATCATTATTAATGAGAGCATGGGAGTTAAAACTGGGCAGCCCTCAAGTTAATAAAACAAGGAATCAATTTCTCTGAGGAAAAAATTGAGCTGAGTGTTTAAATGGATACATGATTGATGTACCATTGATGGTGACAGAAAAATCTGTACTATTAATCAGAGAACATTATGATACAGCAGTTTATTTTACTAAAGGGCCTAAGATGATAAATTACACCACTGAAGATTATTTCTCTGCAACAAGACACCCAGGTGAAATAACCTTAATGCCACAATTTTCTTTTTAAAGAATAAATCAAAATATAATATATTTTTTCCCCAAAATATGCTAAAAAATAAGTATGCAGGCATCCCATTCAGAGGTCAATATGTATGAGGATTGTAGGTTAATTGCGCAACACAGGCTTCTGGGCCAGAAGGGCCTGTTACCATGATGTATGTTTACATTTAAAAATGTAAAATTTGAAATTTAAAAATATATTTTGTTGGAATTTATGCAACGCAGTCCTTTTCTCTTTTCTTTCATAATCAGAGAAAAAAATGGGAAAACATTGAAACAAGTGTAAAAAAAGACTTTCACAAAGACTTACACGGTTAATTTTTCTTCTGAAACACCACTGAGGGCATACACCCTATCTGTCTTTGGCTTGGCTTCGCGGACGAAGATTTATGGAGGGGGTAAAAAGTCCACGTCAGCTGCAGGCTCGTTTGTGGCTGACCAGTCCGATGCGGGACAGGCAGACACGATTGCAGCGGTTGCAAGGGAAAATTGGTTGGTTGGGGTTGGGTGTTGGGTTTTTCCTCCTTTGCCTTTTGTCAGTGAGGTGGGCTCTGCGGTCTTCTTCAAAGGAGGCTGCTGCCCGCCAAACTGTGAGGCGCCAAGATGCACAGTTTGAGGCGTTATCAGCCCACTGGCGGTGGTCAATGTGGCAGGCACCAAGAGATTTCTTTAGGCAGTCCTTGTACCTTTTCTTTGGTGCACCTCTGTCACGGTGGCCAGTGGAGAGCTCGCCATATAATACGATCTAGGGAAGGCGATGGTCCTCCATTCTGGAGACGTGACCCATCCAGCGCAGCTGGATCTTCAGCAGTGTGGACTCGATGCTGTCGACCTCTGCCATCTCGAGTACCTCGACGTTAGGGGTGTGAGCGCTCCAATGGATGTTGAGGATGGAGCGGAGACAACGCTGGTGGAAGCGTTCTAGGAGCCGTAGGTGGTGCCGGTAGAGGACCCATGATTCGGAGCCGAACAGGAGTGTGGGTATGACAACGGCTCTGTATACGCTTATCTTTGTGAGGTTTTTCAGTTGGTTGTTTTTCCAGACTCTTTTGTGTAGTCTTCCAAAGGCGCTATTTGCCTTGGCGAGTCTGTTGTCTATCTCATTGTCGATCCTTGCATCTGATGAAATGGTGCAGCCGAGATAGGTAAACTGGTTGACCGTTTTGAGTTTTGTGTGCCCGATGGAGATGTGGGGGGGCTGGTAGTCATGGTGGGGAGCTGGCTGATGGAGGACCTCAGTTTTCTTCAGGCTGACTTCCAGGCCAAACATTTTGGCAGTTTCCGCAAAGCAGGACGTCAAGCGCTGAAGAGCTGGCTCTGAATGGGCAACTAAAGCGGCATCATCTGCAAAGAGTAGTTCACGGACAAGTTTCTCTTGTGTCTTGGTGTGAGCTTGCAGGCGCCTCAGATTGAAGAGACTGCCATCCGTGCGGTACCGGATGTAAACAGCGTCTTCATTGTTGGGGTCTTTCATGGCTTGGTTCAGCATCATGCTGAAGAAGATTGAAAAGAGGGTTGGTGCGAGAACACAGCCTTGCTTCACGCCATTGTTAATGGAGAAGGGTTCAGAGAGCTCATTGCTGTATCTGACCCGACCTTGTTGGTTTTCGTGCAGTTGGATAATCATGTTGAGGAACTTTGGGGGACATCCGATGCGCTCTAGTATTTGCCAAAGCCCTTTCCTGCTCACGGTGTCGAAGGCTTTGGTGAGGTCAACAAAGGTGATGTAGAGTCCTTTGTTTTGTTCTCTGCACTTTTCTTGGAGCTGTCTGAGGGCAAAGACCATGTCAGTGGTTCCTCTGTTTGCGCGAAAGCCGCACTGTGATTCTGGCATACACCCTATATATGGTGCATTATTCACAGATACTCTATACAAAAGCAATTGCTGCCATCTCTTGTGTCTTCAGTTATCTGCTGCTTGATGTCTGGTGTAAGTCATTTAAAAGTTGTCAGTCATGATGTTCTGTATATAGAATTAAATATTATATACTGGTATTTTAATTTTCAATTTATTTTTGTTACAGTCTCAGTGCATCTTGCAATTTTTCATTTTTATCTTGCATGTCCAGAGTTTAAGCAGCCAAACAGGCTTTCACATGTCCACATCAAAATACTTTCTCAAAGAACTGAAAAAGAGGTTCCAAGCTACACAAGAGAAGCATTGATGGGAGATTATCAACTGCTTGCCAACAGAAAAAGCATGTCGTCTCTGAACGAGCTGCCAATAAATTTTAATGGTCCCTGTTATGCATCTGCAAAGCTTGCATACTTGCATATTTCTTCCATTCTGAGACAGTCCTCTATGTCAGGTATATCTCAGCTACTGAAGCAGAAAGGTGGCCCTTGGGGGACGAGGGATCCCTATGTCCATGGCATCTCACTTTGGAACAGGTTTTTGGAAGTATTGGAGAGCTAGGTTACAACCAGAACCATGGGGTCAAGGAAATACAAATGTGGCTGCCAGCGCTATTATGAGCACTTCAGAGATTTGGATGCAATGCATATAATATATCATGCACATAAAGTTTCATTGATGTCTGCTAAACCATTCCTCAAACAGTAGCTCACAGATTCCAGGAATAATTTAGTAAATATTCTCTGAATTGCTCCAATGCATTTGCCTCCTTCCTTCAATAAATAGTCCAATACTGTGCACAGTACACTATTTGCAGTTATACTTTAAGCATCATCTTCCTACATTTGTATTCAATTGCCCCAGTGATAACATTCTATATGTTTTCTCAGCTACGTTTTGCAAATCAATCACAAGATAAACCAAATCCCTCTGCATCTCAGAGTTCTCAGCTCACTCATCATCCAGAAATAGTTCTTCTTTCATCATTTCTGCCAAAATGAATAATTCCAGATTTTTCCTCATAATATTCCTTTTTATAGATCTTTACTCATTTATTGCAAGGAGATAACATCAGATAAATACTCTCATGCTGTACCCACTGAGCCAGATTAGACTTCCCTATGAAAGCATGCCCTTCAGTACATCAAGTCCACAATGACTATCACAAATATTAATTCTTCTTTATTCTCTTTGCATTCCCAACACCTCCTCTTAGGTTCTACCACTTACCTAAACACCAAGTACAATGGCTAAATAACTTATCAACCTGCATGTGCTATTTTTTTCAATTTAAATTTAGACATACAGCACGGTAATAGGCCCTTTTGGCCCATGACCTCGTGCATCCAATTACAGCCAATTGACCTTCAACTCCAGTACAGTTTTTTTGAAGGGTGGTAAGAATTGACGCACCCAGACACAGGGAGAATGTACAAAATATTTAAAGAAAAAGCGCTGTAATCGAACCCCAGTCTATATCAGCTTTGCGCTAACTGCTACACTAACCATGCAACCTCATGACTCTTGGTAGCTTCTGCTGGTCATCTTCAAGCTCTCCTATCTACTCTGTGTTATCAGTAACTTGTAGCTTGTTGTTACCTTCATTCAAGCCATTTATACAAATTGTAAAAATTGAAACCCAAGCTGCAATACAAATGTCTCAGCACTTGTTACATCATTTTTATAATTACTCTTTCATTCCTGTTAGCATGCCAATTTTCTCTGTCATCATATTATTTATTGACTGTACCATCAGCATACAGGAGGGAAACCGAAACCTTGGCTGAATAGGATACGAACAACTCAATGTCACCAATTTAAATACCTGGGAGTCACTATCTTGGAGGACCTTTCCTGGACCTAAAACACCAGTGTCTTCGTGAAGAAAGCACATCAGGAGTTTGTGGAGATTTGGTATGAAAATGGAAACCTTGGCAAACTTTCATGGATGTACAGTGGAAAGCATGCTGGCCAGCTGCATCATGGCCTGGTATGGGGGCACCAATACCTCTGAGCAGGAATTCCTGCACAAGGTATAGGCTCCACAAGATTTGTACCACCAAGTTCAGGAACAGCTCCTGCCCCTCCACCATCAGATTCTTCAACAACAAACTCAATCAGAGACTCATTTAAGGACTTGTGGTGGTCCACCACTGGCCTACCGCAGGGGGAAACCTATGTACCTGCAGAAGAGCATGGGGACAAGACAACACCTGGCCGGCTGTCAATCAGCTGACCTGATTGGACCGAGCCCCACCCAGGTGGGTATCAATCACTCTCCAGGGTATAAGCCTGAGCTGGCCCTTCAAAGTCACTCTCAGAGCTCACAGCACAATCTCATAGCTGGTTCAGTGGAGTTTTATGTTGAATAAAGCCTGTTGTACAGTCTTTTGGTTTTGTGTGTTTGCTTCTGACTGACAGCACACCACAGGACTCTATTACACATTATTGCACAGTTTGTTTACCTTTTCTCTTTTGTTCACTTATCTTTTCCTGAGTAATTTTTTTTTGCACTACAGATACGTAGAAATTCTGCCTGGCTCGCAGGAAAAAAAATCTCAGGGGTGTATGTAATGTCATGGATGTACTCTGACAATAAATCTGAAATTTGACATTGAATTTTGACTTTGTTTCATGTTGACTTCAATAGGACAAAATACTGGGAGGTCACTGCAACATGGCACTGATTTTTTTGAGACTTTTGGCACTACAGAGGAAAAATAATCATTTATTTTGATGGTGCTCTGCTGTAATCTAAGTTTAAAAAATGTATCTAAACACATTATTTATAAATTATTTTCCACAAGGGAAGAATAATGATATCAACATCAGCGAATCAAGTCAAAGAATGAAATAGTTCAGATGGCTATATTTGTACAAGTGCCATTGAGAGGACCTGCAATTAGGAATCTCTGTAGCAGAAAAGTACACTGATTTGGTCCAACACGTTTTGAATCATTGCGATACAAGTTCATAACCAGGATTCTTCACATATAAACTTCTTCCTGGTCTGCCAGCTTCACATATGAAGAGGATTTTATAACTCCAAGGTCAATTTTCATTCATTTAGAAAATGGAAGTATTAAAATAAAAGAGCAACACTAGGATCTCTGAATAACATAGAAGCTGGCTCAATATGACATTATTGTTGTTACATATATTTACCATCTTGCACATTACCTGGCTGCATTTGGCATTAAAATGTTTCACTTCAAAAAATTCCAAACACAACTCGTAAAATACTATATGTATATTCCTCATTTCTTACTCTACATCTACCATCTCCAATCCAATCAACTTACAAAATAATAGTGTAAATTTTACTTGCAATCAAAATTTCTCTATTTCATTCATCCATGAAATTCTGTTCATTGATCTCCTTCCATGATACCATCTGCTAACAAAGATTGCATGTTATGCACTTTCTAAATAATGACACAACTCTGTTCTGAGAAATAGGTTTGTTGAATGCAGAAATTTTGTAGAGACTCAACCTGAAACAATAACATTATGATTGCGTCTTATTGTTACTAACCAAATTACTCTGAGCGAGTAATATGTTAAATACTGTGTCTGCAAACCAGTAAACCGGCCAGGCTTCTTTGATTACTGGTGAGCAAACAGTTGGAGATCATCTTAAATGGATCTACCAAATGTGTAAGTATTAAATATTAGAGTACCATTTGCATTTTCCTTAGAATGTGATGGAAACATTCCATTTTATGCCTAAAATTAGATTTTGTTTTGCTCTCTCCTACTTCAAATTGCAAAAGCACTAGAGCTGATGAAATGGCAGAAAATACAGCTGCAGAAACACTCCCAGGAAATTGGGAATGCTACTCCTTTGATTTTCAGTTAACAGAAAATTATAGGTATCACATTCAAAATTTGGTGTACAGGGCATTATTTTCAATCTGACAAAAAAAAATTAAGAGGTGCAGTGAACTGTAAAGAGGATAGACTTTAAGGAAACATGGCATAAGCAAAGATAAAGTCTACAAAATTCATAGTTTTCAAGAAAGATTTCCAGCAATTTTATTTTTTTATTTCTTATCGTATGTATTGTTGATTATCAGGAGGCCACTGTTGAATGTATAATTACGACTTTACCAGCAAAACCAGTGGATGGGGAGGAAATTTTTTTCAACATTCTAACTTTACACTAGTAACTTCATGAATTGGCTCTTCGTTATGTTTCCTTTAAAACATGTCCATAATCATTTGTTCAGCTCACAATATTTTCTCAGCTATTTTTCAATTTTTTTCCTTTTCTCCAACAGTTCACAGGATCCATCCTCTCTCTCAATTTAAGCAGAGCGGGGGTGTGGGGGGGTCAACCTCGGATGTGGTCTCTGAACAGATGTCTATGCCTTTGATTTATGAGTAATTTAGCTTAGACATGAAAGTTATTGGGAAGTTGTGTCTCAGAGGACAGTGATGTTTAAATCTGATTCATGTACAGCATTTCTCTTTAGGTACTGTAAAAAGTTAGTTAGGAACAGGAGAGGGCCTACTTCAAGTTTTCCCCCACCTAGTGATGGTCTATTTTACCCTGCTAAAAATGGATAAATCTTTAACTATATGACAAGTAATGGAATGTGTTCAATGCATTTGGGTGGAATTGGACACCAAAGCATGACATTGCTTCAGGTGATTAGGTGTCACTGAAGGATAATGCAGATTTTGAAATACATTAAAGCTGAAAGAAAGGTACTTTCAATACAAGTGGAAATACAGTAGAATGCGATAAAATATACTTGGGGGGGGGGGGAATGGGGAATAGATCATTGACATGGTGTAAGGAAAAGAAAGCTTTCACGCAATATATCCACGGTGCTTCTGCTGCAAATCACATGATAACAGCTCCAGACATGCAATGTTTGTGACAATAGTAGGTTTCTCTCTTCACTGGCGGATAATAACATTGCTGTACTTTTTTTTTACAATCTCCTGCAGTAAATCAAGGAAGGCATATTTGAAGGGAGTAGCTTGCTAACATCCAAAATGCATTGTTCATTTTGATTTCCCTTTCTGGCAATTTAAGTACATATGCATTTTCACATTTTGCTCTTAAATGTTTAAGTTACATCATTACCATTCATTTTATATTGTACATTAAATTACCTGCAAAATTATAGAGGTTGGGGTGTTCAAATAAGTATACTGAACTTCCAAGTTTCTTGCATAATTTCAATCCACATTTCCTCATCTCAAATGTGCCACCAAGTTTCCTTTGGTGTCTTCTTGTAAATCACCAAATAAGATTAAAATAAATGCTGAATTTCATGTGATTAGGTTAATGTTGGATATAATTATCTGTGATGTGATTAAAATACGAAGCCTGGAATTTGCTCTCAAACCCTGAGTGCCTTCAGCAAAGATGCAGCAATAGGAGCAGTAAAGTTATCAGGACATGAAGGAATTAATTGGTTCATTTCTGTCTTTTGTCCTTGGTGCATTCAGTTTAAGTGAAGTTTTGTTCTTTTGTGGAGATTTGTTGTAACACAAAAAAAGACTATGGAAATTTTAAGGAACTCTGAAGTGCTAGGATACGCAACATGTTGGCAGGCCTTCCAAAAATGAACATTGCTATAATAAGAATGAAGAAGTCTGTCTCACAAGAATGATGCAAGGTATTACAATGAATGACTCTTTGCCCAGATGGTATGGCAAAAACCATCGCACCAACTAAAACCATTAAATGAGTCCATGCAAATGCTTATCCTTAGGAGTGCTGCACTAATCTCCAAGTTATCCTGATCAAATTAATAGCTAGCCCAGAGAGGAATATCTGTAAAAAAGGAGACCATTCAAAGCAATTCATTCTTTACTATATTGCTCCCTCCTCCATCTGAAATCAAATCCAATTTATAATTTTGTTTAAAGCAACTGTGCAAATAGAGCAGGCACCAGAGATCCAAACTAAAGGTTGCAGCAAAAGGAGTTACAGAAAAGAAAGGAAAAATGTTCTTTTGTGGTTACACGAGAGTAGACTTATCAACGTGTAAGAAATGCTTTGTGAAGTTTATATTTTTTAGGATCACTGAAACAGTGTTCTGTGAATCATTGCCTTAATGTTCATTGTTGTTTGGTGGATAATGTCAACTCGCCCTGAATCAGAAGAGATGAAGTGACAGAAAGGACACGAGTTTTTTGCTCGCCCTTCATAGTTGCAGGAGAATAATTGTGAGAACAGTGCTCATTACAACGGGTTTTAAAAATAGTTCGCTGATGTAACTCAAGTGCATTTTTGTCGCATTATTTCTTATCTTTATACATTGCCAAATCTACAGATTTTCTGTTGTGTGTCTCTTGGTTCTCTTGTAAGATTGTAAACGTCATAGTTGTGGAATATTGTATAGAATGCAGGATACAATGGTTATTCTGGAAACCTTGAATGATGTTGCTGAGGGAGTCCTTTAGGTAAGTCACATCATGAACAATATATTCAATCTGCAAATAGTTAACTCAATTGAAAACCTGGTTAGTTAATTTATTAGATATACAGCACAGTAACAGGACATTTTGGCCCACAAGTCCACGCCACCTAATTTACACCCAATTAACCTACAACCCAAATGATGGGAAGAAACTGGAGCCCCTGGGGAAAATCCACACATACATAGGGAGCATGTACAAACTCCTAACAGATAGCATGGGATTCGAACCCCAGTCTTGATCCTGGCGCTGTAAAGGGATTGCGCTAACCGCTACGCCACCCTCATGTGATACTTACGCTAGCACAGTCAGCAAGAATACAGAAAGGATTTTTTAAAGCTGTTATCCTGTCTCTTAGCCATCAACTCTTAAAGGGCATTTGTAGGTTCAATTTGGTCAGTATGTTGAAAACAATGATGACGGTTCAGCAGAAATCTCACGCATTCTCAGAAATAGCTTTTTTAGTGGCTGCACATCAAGTCAGCAAAATGAAAGTACATGCACGTTTGTAGTAATGCAGTTTAATGAGCAAAATCTAATTTCTAAATTATTGACATCATTCTGCTGTGTGAAACCAAGCAGACTCCAAATCCTCAATCATATGAACAGCCACTGGTCATTGGCATTCAGCAGGTTTCAAGACTGCCATCAACTGATCTTCCCAAAATATTGTGACATCTCAGGAAAATTCAGTCTCTGCCAGATTAAGTACCACCTTTAAACTCCACCACTCCATTGTTTCCAGCTGTTAATTGGTATTTGGTACCCATGCAAGACTTACAAATGCTGCTTCCCTCTCTAATATCCTGCTGCAAGCCTTTAACAGCAGGCTGCTTTTGAGATTTACTGGGATAACCATCCCAAAGGGATTCATAAAATCTCTTAAAAAGGTGAAAATTAAATTCCCAGTAGAACCACTAAGAAGACCTTCTTTCCAATTAGGCTGAGCATCAAATTAAGGATTGCAGTATTCTCATTAGTTTTAACAGAATTGAAGTGGTTGGTGCAATACACAAGTGCTGGAGAAACTCTTCAGGTCCAAGTTTCTCCAGCACTTTTGAGCATTGCACTTCAGGGCCTGCAGGCTTTCGTGATAATAAAGGAATCTTGAATCTGAACGTGCAGGATCCAGGTCTCGATGATTTTCAAGCGTGTGGGAACCTATTCACCAGTGGGTAGCTGATGAATTTCATGTGGGATCCAAGGCTCTACCACGGGAACTGCTTAAGGATTTGGATGGATGGATTTGAGGGGTAGCACCCTTCTCCTTCTGTCCTATATGTTTCTTGAACAGATTTTCAACATATACTGCTTTACTGGATACTTTTCCTTTTTTGTGAGGTTGTGGGTTTGAGATTCCAATGAGTCAAGGAAGATGTTACAATTCTTTTGCCAGAAGACTGAGAACATCTGAGAACAGTTTTCTCTGGAGTTTTGAAAATCCCTTGCCATGAAAGAGTTTGATGTTGGTTGAGAAGCTGGTAACAGACGTACAGATGATGTGGCTTGCAGAGCTGACTATATACAATTAACCAATGGTGTGTTGCAATAGTCAGTGCTGGGTCCACTTTTATTTGATATCTTTATTAATGATTTTGATGGCTACATGATTAGCAAATTTGCAGGGCTAACCAAATTGGTAGTACAGTGAACAGTGAGCAAGGATACTTAAGTCTTCGTCTAGATTGATAATGCATTGGAAAATGTTGTATATCAGAGAGACCCACAGAGAGGCCGAAAGGTACAGGTGCATAGTTTCCTGAACTCAGGTAGATAGGGTGATGAAAATGGCACTTGACTCACTTGCCTTCATTAGGCAGGGAGGGTACTGAATACAAAGGTTAAGGCCTCATGATGCAGCTGTACAAGGTGTTGGCGAGACTGAGTTGTACTGTACTGTGTTGAGTTCTGGTTGCCCAGCCACAGGAAGGATATCATTAGGAAGGATACAAATAAAAATCTGTTATCTATTGGTGTAACAATAGTATTCCATTCAATCCAAAAAGTATGTACTTTCTGTTTATGTTTGCTTGTGCAATTCCCATGAAGGGAAATAAGCAACATTTCATGCCATTAGACAATACAAATTGTTGAGCTATCAGGTTTCACATAGGTGAATGCTCAAGGAAACACTTCTGATCAAAAATCACAAACTTCATACAAAATAATTGACATGATTATACCATGTAAAGAAGCATAACATGTTCACACATTACTGGGTAACTTCATAACTTGAACAAATTTCTATCTTTTCTATCATGCAAACTTGTCACGCAGCCTTTCACTGCTCAGTCTTCCAGCTGTAGATTTATAAAATTATTGACTATCCATGTGTTAGACTTCTATAGTTTTCAGCCATCGAAGGCTTATCTATCAGACCTACTGCTGAATATCTGGAAACTGTAATGTCAAATACAGAGCATCCAAGCCAAATATCAATCAATCACTGAAATAATCAACTAAACAGCTAAGGGTAAATGCAAGAAATATGTCAAAGTTACCATATTTACAATACGCTCCTTCACCAGCATTGTGACAAACCAATTTTTAAAGTAACAGGCTTGATCTTGTTGGTTCTTCTGCCAGGAATTACCATCTTGCCATCCCAAATGTTACACCCCTGCCTGTATTTACTCTGGATTCAGAGGGGTCAATCACTTTGTACAATTGGAGTTGGGATTTTTATTTGAAAAAACAAAAGTACCTGACTGGCTAATGCATGTAAAAATTTTGGTCCATACAATATCCATAAGGTCTATTGTACTTATGTGTATGACATTATAATTAATATCTCACATCTTCTACACTACTTTTCAGCACTAATTCCATAATTCCTCAATGCCTTTAATCTTTGGCTTGGCTTCGCGGACGAAGATTTATGGAGGGGGTAAAAAGTCCACGTCAGCTGCAGACTCGTTTGTGGCTGACAAGTCCGATGCGGGACAGGCAGACACGATTGCAGCGGTTGCAAGGGAAAATTGGTTGGTTGGGGTTGGGTGTTGGTTTTTCCTCCTTTGCCTTTTGTCAGTGAGGTGGGCTCTGCGGTCTTCTTCAAAGGAGGTTGCTGCCCGCCAAACTGTGAGGCGCCAAGATGCACGGTTTGAGGCGTTATCAGCCCACTGGTGGTGGTCAATGTGGCAGGCACCAAGAGATTTCTTTAGGCAGTCCTTGTACCTTTTCTTTGGTGCACCTCTGTCACGGTGGCCAGTGGAGAGCTCGCCATATAACACGATCTTGGGAAGGCAATGGCAATCAACTGATGTTTGTCCTACATCTACTCAGTGACAAAACCTTTGCTGCCCTCTTGGGTAGAAAGTCCAAAGGCCCATTACTCCTTGGGTGAAGAAAATATTTTAAAATCTGCCTTGAATGTTTGAACTGTTACTTTAAGACAAAACTACTGGTCCCTAAAAAAAATCTAACCAGGGAAATGTTAACTCTGCATCTATCATGTCAGGCTACTAAACAATTTTGTACATTTTAATGAATCAAAATAAGGCTCAGAAGATGGCGCCTTACAGTGGCGAATCTTTGCAAGCAGCTCTGATGGTAATAATCAAATCTGCCCATTCAGAACTTCTAAAAATCAAAAACAAAACCAGAAAGATAAAAACAAACACACCCATTAATATGAATGTGCAAAGATCACTGGCAGTCCTCGGAATCGGCAGAATTGGCAGACTCCTTTGGGCTGCTGAACCTTAAAACAGCTGGCGCTCAGGCAAGTACAAACACAACACTGCGGGAATTTTAAATGGCCAGCAATCGAGCCATTTAAACTTCGCGGGTGTCGAAAGCAGCAGACACTCAGCAAATTTAAAGATTGTTGGTGATTTAAAGGGAAAGGGCATGACCATTTAAACAATGCAGGAACTACCTGCAACAAACCCACGGGCCAGGTACAGAAGACCCTGGATGCAGAGGGGGGCTACGGTCAAGCTGAGATGCCGGGACCTAAGTTTTCCGCTCTCTACCGTTCTCCTGGCAAATGTACAATTCTTGGAGAACAGATTTGACGAACCCCATGTCAGACTTCAACATTAGAGAGTCATCAAGGAGTGCTGCGTGATGTGCTTTACAGAAACATGGCTAAACACAGACATTCTAGACCTGGCACTGCAGCCCATCATGCTGGTCGAACACCAGCATCCGGAAAAACTAAGGGGAGGCAGTGTTTGTGTCATCATCAATTCATCATGGTGCACAGACATAATGATCATGTCCCAGTCCTGGTTCCACTGCTATCCCGTGGTCGGCAGCAGAGCCATCATGGGCGACCGGCCGGCAGGGCCGGCAGGGGAGGCTGTAACAGACCTCACTCCGTCGAGGACATCTACATGAGGTGGTGTCTTAAAAAAGCAACCTCTATCCTCCAAGACTCCCACCACCCAGGTCATGCCCTCTTCCCTCTACTACCATCAGGGAAAAAGTACAGGAGCCTGAAAATGAGCACCCAGTGGTACAAAAACAGCTTCTTCCCCTCTGCCATCAGATTCCTGAATAATCAATGAACCAAAGATACTGCCTTACTTTTTGAGCACTTTTTAAAAAATATAGTAATCACAAAATCACAAGACAAATGAACAGAAACAGGCCACTAGGTCCATTGTGTCTGTTCCGTAAAACTTCATTAGGCTACTCTACACTAGTTCCAATTTCCAGTCTTTTCCCCATATCCCTTAATGTTGTAAGATGGTTATAATATGAAAGTGTGCACAGTGATACTGCCACAAAACACTGAATTTCATTACTTGTTCTTGACAATAAGTTCTGATTCTGAATCATCACTCCTTCTAATCTCCAAGGCTTATGGGTCCGGTCAATTTACTCTCTTCTCACACTTCAAATCTTCCCTGCCCATGCCCAGTCTGGTGAACTTTTGCTCATTCCCTCCAGCACGTGTATATTTCCTGATTGCACACACTATTGAAAGAGAGGCCTTAAGAGGTCCCTATGTAATTTAAATAAGATAAAGTATCTTACACTGGTACTAACTAACCAACATGGCATGGTTTCTTAATGGGTTGTTATACTTGCTTGTTTATTTTGAGTAATCCAGTGCACCTGGACTGTACCTACCCATTCACTTATCTATCCATATGCCCCGGAAACTGCATGCATCCTCCTCACTCCGTTTTGTATTATCAATAAACATACATACTTTACATGTGGTTTCCCCAATGATTGTGAACAGCTGGAGCCTCAGTATCAATCTCAGCGCCACTCCACCAGTCACAGTCTCCAAACACAAAGATGACCTCATATTCTGCAGACTTTGTGTTTCTCCATTTTTTAATTACATATTCTTATTTTATTTTCCTTTTGCTGCCAATCCTAAACCTATACTGTAAGCTGCCGTCCATCCCTCCCCCTGTTCCTCTGCACAATCCTATTATTATTTGCCATTCAAAATAACAAAAATGTTGGAGGAACCCAGCAGATCTCACAATGTCCATAGGAGCTACAGATGTATAACCGATATTTCAGACCTGAGCTCTCCTTCAAGCTAATTAAAGGTATCTATCGTTACCTCCTATGAATACTGCAAGACCTGTTGAGTTCCTTCAGCATTTTTGTGTTTTTACTACAGTTAAGCATCTGCAGACGTACATATTTCACTTTATATTCCATGAACTCCACTTCCTCAATAGGTGCCAGCATTTCCCACACTACTGGTATCAGGCTAACTGGTCTGCATTTTGCCTTTCCCTCCCTCCCTCCCTCCTAGGAGGAGTACACTTTGTTATGTCTCTGTGTTACTTGGGAGGCTTCTTAAATAACATAGAGATGCAAGATTCAAATAACAGAAGAGACTTTACTTACTGATGCCTTCCACCATCTCAGGAAATTGTTCACACATACACATACATATGCAGCACAGTGGTAAACTACAGTTATTATAGTGAGTAGGGTGTATTCTTACGTGGTTACAAAATAGTTCACATTATCTTGACTATATAACACACCTGCTACATTCCTAATTGGAATTTTTGATAACACTTGTGGATCCACTTTCTCTAGTCAGGGATGCATGGAAATGTTTATCATATCCAAAGAATTCAAGGACATTTGGTTTAAATGGTAAGTGATATATAGTTTCTTACCTGTTCCATTAATTAAGCAGGTTTTGTGCATTTTGCCCATGAAGAGTTCTAATCCAATAATGGCATAGATAATAATGACAAACAGCACCAACAAAGCAATATGTAGCAATGGGACCATGGCCTTGATGATTGAGTTTAATACCACCTGAAGACCTGAAAACACATTAAAGAGGATTATTTATAGAGAATATGATACTCATATCAAATGATAATACAGATTGTACCTCGTTAATCCGGCAACATTGGGATCTGACCATTAGCGGACCACAGAAAATGTCGGAAAATAGAAATTGACCCCTAAGGGAACCCCGTATGATAACATCCTGAAGGACTAAAATGCAGCTGAATATAAGAAATTAACTGGACTGTATCATCAAAGCACTCGGTGTGAACAGCTTTTGGTGCATTAGCACTGCTAACAGCGCCGCCCTGGTGGCAGATCCACAAACTAATGGCAGCAGATTCAAAATGTGCTAGACCACGGGATTTGGCAAACCACAAAGCGCTGGATTAGAGAGGTACAACCTGTATTGTTATGAGGAGGGTTACAACAAATAATAAAATAGTACTGAAGAATGATCAAGAAACACCTAAGTGTTCTATTCTGAAATTAACTTTCAAATAATTCAATATCCGATTGGTCCAAATATACCAATGAAAAATCAAATAGGTTAATATTTAAACTTAGGCTGCTTCTTCGGTAAAAATGGCTTTTAGTTTAAATTTAGGCATACAGCATGGTAACATGCCCTTCAGCCCATGAGCTTGTGCGCACAAAATACACCAATTAATCTACAATCCCTGTATGTTTTTGAAGGGTGGGTGGAAACTGGACCACCCGGAGGAAACCCATACAGAAATTGGGAGAATGTACAAACTCCTGACAGACAGCGCAGGATTCAAACCCAGAACTTCTGTTTGAACACATGATCAATCTGCAGACTGATCAGCATCAGCGACCATTTTGAGTTTGTATCAGGCGCCAGAGTAAACCAGAAGAAGAGAGAGGCAATGCTCTTTGGTAACTGGTCTGACTGGTTCACCAACCCCTTCGCAGTCAGATCTGATCACTTGAAGGTGTTGGGGGTCTGGCTTGGAGGGTCAGAAGCATGCTACAAGAATTGGTCAGAGCGAATCACAAACTTTCACTAGAATTTGGGTCCCTGAGCAGAGCACTCCCTCCCAATAACAGGAAACTACCTGGTCATCAGGTGCAAGGTGTTCTTAGTTCTGCTGCACATGGTGCAGGTATTGATCATTCCCCACATCTACACACTGACCATCACCAGGGATCCAAGATAGAAAGGGTTCAAAGGGTCGCCATTTATGTTACTAGACAACATGGGGCAAGGACGTACACAATATGGCCTCCATCCTGATGACCACAGGACCAGGCTGTACATGGAACCAAAGTACAAGGGCACAAAGTGCTGCTACGTGCTGAGGTTCTATCTGTCCTAGGTATTGCGAATAATGCAGCTGGACCTGTTGCCATGCAACGTCCCAGTCAACTGGACTTTGCTGCACCACCTATCTTTCATGGAAAAGTTTTCCCAGAACAACACTTTTGACCATAAAGGCATCAGGCAGTGGTCAGCATGGAACATCCTGCAGACACTGAGAGACAAGGACTCTATGGACACAGTGGGGTGGCTCTCAGAGCAGACCGTCCAGGTTGACTGGCATAATGCTCATTGCCAGTGCTCATGAACAAGCACCAGGACTTAGCCTAGCTGTCAGTGCAATGACACTTCCCCATCATATCTTTCCTGTAAAATGGGAACATTACCCACAATACATATTGTTCCCTAGATGACTGCAGTAAGTGAAGACAGTCACCCACCTCTGTAAAGAAGGCAGATTTGCTAAGAGTGGATGGAGAAGGATGCAAGGGTCCTTGTCACAGTTCATCACCAGTGTGACAGAGGACTCCTGAAGATGGACACAGAGTCACACATCCAGAACTGATAGAAGATCAACGCGGTGAAAGACAGTGATGGAAATCTATAGACACAAAACTAAAGCCGGGAAGAGACTTTGAATGGGTTTTCATCAATAATTTATTGTGAATAAAGTCTACTTTTGTTTTTTAAAAATGAATCTGGGTCACTAGGACTGTAATAATGTGCTGAATGAAAAAAAAAACATTCTACAGATCTTATCAATTTTGCTTAAAATATTTGTGACAAGGTGCTGAGGTGCACATTATAAAATTCAAAACACCTGAACTAGACCACATAAAAATTTAACATGTAATTAAGCAATGAGGGAGTAGTCATTATTGGAGTGGGCTGAGTCAGAGAGGTAAGGCTTTGGCGAGAACAGATAAGAGCCGAGGAATAGTCAAAGTTGAAGTCAGAAAGGGCCACTCTATTCGAGGAACAAAATGATTCTGTAGCAAGGCACAGGGTAGGATAGGTTTTTTTAGATATCATACATTTTGATCATCTAGTCATATACAGTAGGAATGGCAGCCAAGGCGGAGGCAAAATGTGAGTTGTCAGGGAAGCCAGCAGTATCCCTGATGACTTCATCTGTGAGAATTGCATCCAACTGCAGCTCCTGACAGCTGGAGTTGGATGAACTCTGGATTATTCAGGAGGCAGAGGGGGTGATAGACAGGAGTTACATGGACACTATTACACCTAGGAGGCAGGAGGAGGGTAGATGGGTGGCAGTCAGGAGAGGGGAAGGGAACAGACAGGAACTGCAGGTCATCCCTGTGGCCATCCCCCTCAATAACAAGTAAACCATTTTGGATACTGTTGTGACAACGACCTACCAGGGACAAGACAAGGAGATAAGGTATATGGCATGGAGTCCTGTAAGGAAAATTCAGGGAGTTAGGCACTAGCTTGAAGGGCAGGACCTTCAGGGTAGTGATCTCAGGATTGCTACCCATGCCACATGCTAGTGAGCTTAGAAACAGAGACTTCTGGCTGGTGTAGGTGGCAGTAGTTATGTACTCTGGCCAGCTTTCAAACATTTCTCACTCAGTCATCTTTAATCTTTAACCACAGTGGCTTAGATTTTGCCCCTTCAATATTTAATATCATTGCTTTTGATAAGCTAAAGCAGCAAAAAATGGTAGAGAATGCAGCCTCTCCCACTGCAGACTTTGTTTCAGACATGTTAAAAAAAAACAAGCATGGGAGAATACACGAGAAATATTTGAAGCAGTGAAAGAGGGTCAACGAGAGATTGATTCTAAGCTTGAAAAAATCCTACAATCGACTTCAGCGATTGAGAAGCTGGTATATTAAGAGCAATTAAGGGATTACTTAAGGTGGTATGTGAGTGAGGAAAAAAGGTTGAGAACCTCTGGTCGAGACCCAATTGTTACTGAAATATTTTGCTTGAGAAAAATTGTCATTGTCCCATTTTCTTTGGAGTTATGAAACCGTGAACATAACAAGTCAATCGGGTATGATAAAAACAGTGATTTTCAAACTTTTTCTTTCCACTCACCGACCACCTTAAGGAATCCCTTACTAATCACAGAGCACCTGCGGCATAGGAATTACTTAAGATGATCGGTGAATGGAAAGAAAAAGTTTGAAAACCACTGATCTATTTCAATTGTAGAAAAGGCAGATGAGTTTAGAGCGTGGATTGGAATGTGGAATTATGATAAATGTGGCCATTAGTGAACTTGGTTGTTGAAGGGGCAGGACTGGCAGCTCAATGTTCCAGACTTTCATTGTTATAGACATGATAGAATGTGGAAGGGGGGAATGAAAGGAGGGGTGGCATTGCTCATCAGGGAAAAATATCACAGCTGTGCTCAGGCAGGACAGACCAGAGGGCTTGTCTACTGAGGAATGAGAAAGGAATGACCACACTCATGGGGTTGTACTATAGACTGTCCAATAGCTAGAATTGGAAGAGAAGATTTGTAGATAGCAGACAGCTGCAGGAAACATAAGGTTGTGATAGTAGGAGATTTTAACTTTCCACATAATTGACTGGAATACCCACACTGTAAAAGGGATGGCTTGGAGTTTGTGAAATGTGTTCAGGAAAGTTCTCTAAATTAATATATAGAAGTACCAACTAGAGAGAGTGCAATACTGGATCTCCTATTAGGGAACGCGACAGGACAGGTTACAGAAGTATGTAGGGTAACATTTTGGGCCAAGTAACCATAATGCCGTTAGTTTCAAGTTAATTATGGAGAAGGATAGGTCTGGACCTCGGGTTGAGATTCTAAATTGGAGAATGGCTAATTTTGAGGAAATGAGAAAGGATCTAGAATGCGAGGATTAGGATAAGTTGTTTTCTGGCAAGGATGTGGGTAGTAAGTGGAGGATCTTCAAAGGTGAATTTTTGATAGTACCTAGGGTGTATGTTCCTGTCAGGATTAAAGGCAAGGTTAGAAGGCTTAGGGAAACTTGGTTTTCAAGGGATATTGGAGATCTGGTTCAGAAGAAGAGAGAGGTGTATAGGCAACATAAAAAATTCAAGAAAAACCTCAAGAAATAAATCAGGAGGCTAAAAGATATGTGGTTGCTTTGGCAGACAATGTGAAAGAAAATCCTAAGAGTTTCTACAGGTATATTAAGAGCAAAAGGGTAGTAAGGGACAAATTTGGTTCCTCCTTTGTTTACTTTTCTCTCTTTCGAATACATATCTTTCTTCTTGAGTACAGTTTACAATTATCAATAGAGCAAATAAGAGAATCTTGGATGATGGGAGAGGTTGTGAATCAACTCTAAAAGGTGAAAAGAGGCAACAAAAATGTTTAGAAAGTCAAAATATAAAAAGCTATGGAGGAATATAAAGATTTCAGGAATGAGCTGCAACAGGCTAATAGGAAGGTGAAAGGGAGCCATGAAATCAAAGTTCAAAGTTGAAATGCATTGTCAGAATACATACATGACATCACTTACAGACCAGAAAGAAATTCTATTTATTGATAATTGTAAACTGTACTCAAGAAAAAAGATATGTATTGGAAAGAGAGAAAAGTAAATAAAGGAGGAAATGTAAACAAACTAACTGCCCAATACAGAAAAGAAAAATAAATATTTAGTCATAAATAATGGGCAAAGTAAGAGTCTTTAAATAAGTCTCTAAGTCTGTTGTTTAGGAGTCTGATGGTGGATGGGTAGCAACAGTTCCTGAACTTGGTGATATGGGTCTTGTGGCACCTATACTGCTTTCCTGATGGGAGCAGAGAGAACAGAATGTGCTCTGGCTGGTTTGGATCCTTAATGACTGCTGCTGCTCTCTAATGGCAGTGTTCCACGTAGATTTTCTCGATGGTGATGAAATTTTTGCCATGATGTACTGGGCTGCCTTTTGCAGGGCTTTCCACTCAGAGGTATTGGTGTCCCTATACCAGGCTGTGCTCCAGTTGGTCAACACACTTTCCACTACACATCTGTAGAAGTTTGCCAAGATCTCCGAGGTCATAGTGAACCTCAATGAAAAAGTGAGTAGGATTAAAGTTAATCCCAAGGCATTTTATACTTATAGGATAATGAGGAAGGGGATAGGACAACTCAGGACAAAGAAGGGAATTTATACTTGGAGTCAGAAGAAGTGGTTGAGGTACTAAATTAGTAGTTTGCATTAGTATTCACCAAGGAGAAAGGCATGGAGGATTATGAGAACATGTCAGAATGCTAATGTGTTAGGGCATTTTGTGATTAAAGAGATGGTGTTGTATCTTTTAAAGAGCAATGTGGTGGACATGTTCCCAGGGCCTGGGAATATATGACAGGTGACTGAAGGAAGCAGGAGAGGACATTGCTGGGCCTTGACTTGTTTCCTTCCTGACAACAGTCAAGGTCCCAGGAGACTGAACAATGCAATGTTGTTCTTTTTTCAAGGGAAATAGGGGTAATACAAGAAACCATAGCCCAGTGACAATCAAATCAGTGATAGGGAAGCTTTTGGAGAGGATACTTAGGGATGGAATTTGTATGTATTTAGAAAGGCATGGTCTGATGAGGGACAGTCAATGTGGTTTTGTGCGAGACACATCATGTCTAACAAAATTGATTGAAGTTTGCGACGAAATGACAAAGATGATTGATGAGGGTAGGGCAATAGATGTTGTCTACATGAACTTCTGTGAGTTATTTGACAAGGTCCCTTCTGTTCAGCTAACCCAGAAGGTAAAGAAGCATGGCATCCAGGATGAATTGATAGCTTAAATTTATAATTCATTTGCCCTTAGAAGATAAGAGTGTAATGGTAGAAGGATGTTTTTCTGGCTGGTGGTCATGGAATTTGGTGGCAGGATGCTGTGATGGGATATATGTAAATGATCTGAATGAAAAAGTAGGTGGGTGGGTTATAAAATGTACAGATAACACAAATATCGGTGGCGAAGCAGACAGTGTAGAGGGCTAAAACAATACAGTTACTGATATGGACAGAGTAATGGCAGATAGGGCTTAATCTAGATAACTTGCTCGCTGCCTTTGGAGTAATGTGTGCAATTCTTGTTGCCCCACTATAGGAAAGACATGGAAACTTTGGAAAGGGGAAGCAGGGATTTATTAGGATGTTGAGGGTACGAGCAGCAAGGATAGGCCCGAGGAATAGATAGACAATCAGAATCTCTTCAGCTGGGTAGAAATGGACATGCAATTAAGGAGGGAGGGTGGAGGGTTTAAAGGTGATGTGAATGTTAAGATTTTTTTTACATAGCCTGGTAGGTGACTTGAAATGGGCTGCAGGCGTAGCAGTGAAAGAACTACAGTAGTGTTCAAGAGCCTTGAATACATAGAGACATAGATAATAGGTGCAGGAGAAGGTCATTCAGTCCTTTGAGTCTGCAACACCACTGAATAGGATAATGGCTTCAGTATCCTATTTCCATTGTCTGGATCCCTTTAGCCAAAAGGCCCACATCCCTTTTGAATCTATTGTCTAATATCTTATGGGGATATATGATTATGTAGAGAATTGAGGGATATGTATCATGTATCAAGCAGCAGAGATTTTATTTAACTTTACATCATGGTCAGTACAACATTGTGGGCCAAAGGGCACATTCCTGTCCCTATATTCTAGAGCCAACAAAGGAACAGATTATTTTAAATCCAGTATTGTGAGAAATATGATCGGCATCAGCCTTTAGAGATCTTAGTAAGACAGATTTTATACAATGAAAGTGATATAGATGAATTCATAACTTGGTTCTCAAATTTGAATCAAGGGATGACAAAGATTTAAGGCATAATATTCACAGCAATGAATCAAGTTTCCACATTAAGGAGCATGTTAAAAAGAAATACTAGTAAAGAAGTATTTAAATAATTAATGGATAATGTAAAAGTAATATATACCCTTACGAGGCAACAACTGGAATAGTACTCCAGCCATGGCTATTAAAAAACAAACAGAAAAATAATCTCATATATGCTCAGGAATTGAGGCAGAAGAACAGATTTTCTGGTCTACTGAATCATTTTTATTTCGACTTAAAAAAATATTATACACTATAGTAATTAATTGAGCATGGCAACTCGATACCAGTGAGAGGATATGAAGTTCTGGGATGGGGGGTCCTGGTGAGCAGACATGGAATGTGAGAACTGGAGGCTCGAAAGAGAGAACAGGAGCTGGGGTCCAAGCTCATGGGCAGGAGTGTATCAAACATTACATGGTCAGCAATAGTCAGATTGCATTTTGCTGCGAGTTTTCCCGCATCAAGTAATGGAAAAAGTTTATTGTGTTGGCAAAATATAGCCTGAGGATTAGGGAAACTTTCACAATTTAGCAAAGAAAGATCAAGATAAAGAAAAAGCAGAATAATTTGATGATAAACTTCTATGGATATTGAAGAGAGAAAATATTAGCTAAAGTTAACATGGTCCATTATTGACAGGAATACAAAGAAATTATATTGAGGTAGAAGGAAAATATAGAGAAGTTAAACATGTTCTTTGAGTCTATCTTCATGGAAGAAATTAAAGAAATTAGAAGAGGACCAAAGCCCCAAGTGGATGAAAAGCTTAAAAAAATTATTTGAAGAGAGGTCCAATGAATTGTCCTCCACCAACACATTCTTTGACTTGGCTGAACTCATCTCACAACTTCTTAAATTTCATTCTCTTTTATCAGAACACAGGTCTGGTACAGGAGCTCACCTGATCCCAACCAATGCCTGTCCTTTTGTGGAAAATGGGAAATAGTCAACTAAGAGCCTTAACCCTCAACACTTTCTTCCAGTGCATCAATGATTGGATGGGCACTGCTTTCTGCATTCACATAAAATTTGAGAAACTCGCAGATTTTACCTGCTAATTTCCAATCAGCTCTCACTTTCTCATGGCTCACCTCTGATTCTTTCTAGTCTCTTCTGAATGTCTTTGTATCCTTTTCAGGGAACAAGTTAGCACTTGTTACAATTCCAGATATCCAAAGCTATCCTGACAATATTTTCTCAGTTTCTCCGCATCTATTGTAATGACAAAACTTTCCACACAGATGTCTCTTCCTGAACCAAGGCATCATTGGTCACAACTGTATTTCATCTATTTCCTTTCATCATTTCATCTTCACAGGGAAGGAGTAAAAATTGTTTTCTTATCCCTTGTGTTGCATTCCAGCAGCTTCCACTTTCACCAGATCCTTTGCGATTTGCTCCACCAGGTGCATCTTCTCCTCTCCATTCTTTAATTTTTTTTCAATATTTTAAAATTTAGACATACAGCACTGAAACAGTCCAATTCAGCTTAATCTGCATATTTACACCCCATTAACCTATACCCCGGTTAATTTTTGAACAGTGGGAGGAAATCGAAGCCCCCAGAGAAAACCCACACAGAGAGTGCGGAATTTGAACCCCAGTCCCAATTGCTGGTGCTGTAAAGGTGTTACACTTACTGTACGCCAACTGTGCCACCCCATTATGATTCTATTTAGACCATAGAATATTATAACACAGAAAAAGGCCCCTTTGGCCCTTCTAATCTGTGCTGAACCACTTTTTTTGGCATTATCCCACTGACCTACATCCAGTCCATACCTCTCCTATCCATCCACTCAAATGTTAAAATTGAGCCTGTATTCACCACTTCAGTTCCACACTCCAAACACTCTATGTGAACACGTTTCCCCTAAACTTTTCCCTTTCACTCTTAACCCACATTCTCTGGTTTGTATCTCACCTACCCTCCATGGAAAAAGCCTATACACAATTACTCTATTTATCCCTCTCATAATTTTAAATACCTCGATCAAGTCTCCCCTAATTCTGTACGATTCCCCTGTAAGCTCTTTTGCCTCCATCCGAAAGCCTCCTTCTTATGAACTTTTCCAAGCCACTGCTGTTCCGAATCTTCCCACCATCCACTGATCCAAATATCACCTGGGTGAAGCAGAGATTCACTTACACTTCTTCCTGTCAGCGTTCATAATCAGGTATCCTCTACAATGGAGACACTGAACACAAATTGGGTGGAGCATTTACTTTCAGACAGCAGGGTAAAATGTGCAAAATACTACCTTGGTCTCCGGTGGAATGTACTGTTCAATTTTGATGCTACAATACCATATTAATTCTCAATTCTGACAGGATTTTACAAGGTACATCAAGGCTAATCCACAGAGATTTACTGCTTACAAGGTAAGACACTCAGTGCCTGTGAAGGGACTCTCTTTTGCATCTTTCCCTTGTTCTGTAAGGGACACCAGACAATATAAATGGCAACTCTGTCTGCCTTATGTCAAGCAAAAGTTAAAGTAGACAATGTATGTTACTTTTTTAATGTATTATTACATGACAATAAAAGAAACCTTGACCTTAACCTTGAGAATGAAGATGGGGATTTAATCATTGGAAAGGGCAAATTTAGTCTTTTCCAAATCGTGAAAGATTGTTGGAGTGTAAACAAAGAAAAGGTAGCAGTAGGAAAATAGTAAAAGGACAGGAGGAACCATTTATTTTCACACAATGAATTATTGTGAACTGGAACACACTGCCAAAAATGTAGACATGCAGCAGCCCACGAGTCCGTGCCGCCCAATTTACACCTAATTGCCTACACCGCCGCTACATTTCGAATGGTGGGAGGAAACTGGAGCCCCCAGGGAAGACTCACACAGTCACAGGGAGAATGTACAGACAGAGCATGATTTGAATCATGGTCCCATTTGCTGGCACTGTACACCAAATGTGCTGCCCCAGGTGGAAAATTTTCAAATAAAAGCGAACAAGATAACTAATGAAAAGGTTAAAAAAAAACAAGGCAAAGGACCAATTGAATTAAAATATTTGGATCTTTGCATTATAGAGCTGATGCAGTACAGATGCTCAAGAGTCAATTTTTTGAAAATGATTTAGTTTTGAACATGCATCAAAAGTAACATCAATTCAGTTGTTCACTGTGTGAATGTGTGTTTATGGAAGGATCAAAAAACACACCACAAATTACAGTGAGTGGACTATTGTAAGGGATAATGAAGGAACACCTATTTCCATATAACCATATAACCACTTACAGCACAGAACAGGCCAGTTCGGCCCTACTAGTCCATGCCGTAGCAAACCCCCACCCTCCTAGTCCCACTGACCAGCACCCGGTCCATACCCCTCTAGTCCCCTCCTATCCATGTAACAATCCAGTCTTTCAAAGTCCAACTGACCAAAAGACACAAAAGATAAAAAGGGGAATTATGAGAAAGTTAATATATTGACCATACACTCCACATAATAGTAGAAAGGATTTGGATTCAGAACATCAAGGTAAGACATGGACATGACTGTCAATTAATTTTGATGACTTAGTATTCATGCACTTTTGGGATTTCTATCCAAAAACCTCTCAGGATTTATTTCAACTTCCTAGTAAATTAAATGAACAGCATTATTATAAAACCAGGTTTGTCAGATCCAAGGTGCATGCTGAGAATTTCATGAAAGAGAGCTGCAATGAACTGTAAATATTAAAGGTGTGGGTGTTTATAACAATAAGCTGCAAAACTGATTTAATAAAATAAGGTGCCTTTTCTGGTCTTTGGTCATTAAATAATTTTATTCTACTATGCCCCAGAAAAAATATACACCTTCTAACTATGTAATTCTCCACTTATTCTGTTTTATGAATTCTAGATTTAAAAGCTAGTATTAATTGTTATAATGTTCTTTATCTGTTTAGGATGACACATGATGCCAGTCCCACTCCATGGAATTTTATGTCCTTGCAATTTTAACCTCATGATATCTTTATTAAAATGGAATTTCTTCATGAACAAACTATTTCAAATACCCATTACATTTGGTCATGTTTAGCTTGCTTAAATATTTTGTACAAGTACCAGCAGCCAACTACCATTCAAACAAAGGTGTCTTAAGTCTGCAAAACTCTTAGAAGTCAATTTGGCATGACACTCACATCTGCAATGGATACCAAAGTAATGAAAAAAAAACAAATATTTTTGCAGAATGCTCACGAATGTGATTGTGTCCAAAAGTAAAGTAAATGACCAGTGCCACTTTCTTCGTCTTGGGAAACTAGTTAATGCTATTATGAGAGAAACTCAATAACATAGAATGCGTTAGTTACTGGTGACCTTCATCTAGACTCAGCATTCAATAACATAAAACACAGTTATATAAAGTGGTATGTATTTCAAATTGTTCCCAACTTTGCACAAATAAGCAAGGCAATACCAAAGAGGTGGGTTCTGACAAGAAGAATGAAATGCAATATTCTTGGTAGGACATTGCAAGGGTTATTTGATTGTATGGATTAATTTTAAAGCCTAGGAAACAGGAGTACACAGTAAAAGCTTAGACAAAAAATGTAAATCACTAGACAAACTAACCAAACAGTAAATAGCTTTGTTTAAACTAACCAATGGAGAGGTACAATAAGCTTGTACGTATGAACTGTTGCTGTAGGTTGTAGCAACAGGCTGAGATTGAAAACTGGAAAATACCTACATACTTTTAGTGTACCTATTAAAGAAAATTAAATAGTACAACTATCTGATTATGAACTCTTTTGTCCTGACAGACCGTCAAGGATAAAACATTGTGATTAAAGTGAAGTACAGCAAAGCCTCTATTTAAAAAGGCTTTTACAAATTCCTGCAAGAATAGACAGTCATCTGTAATTGGAGCATTGAGGACATAGGCCAATAAATACTTTAGCATTTGCAAAGATGATTTAAAATAGTGTTGTGCTAGTAATCCAAGCAAGTTTAGATTGGAATCTGCAAACCTTGTAAACATTATAATTGGAAATCTGGCTCCTTGCATATGTTAGACAGTTAAATTTTCTGTGAAGGGTATTTCTTTTTAGATACAATTTCCACATACCTTACATAAAAACTCTGCACTATTCAACAGAATTTTTGGCCAACAGCCCATTTGTAAAGTCCCTTGGGTTGTCATGGCACAAATGTTTATCCTTCATTGAACAGGAGCAAATGTTGGTACTTGGTCGCTTGCCTGTTATTCTGTAAAAATTTTTATGCAATACTTACCCATAAGATATAACAAAATAAAGCCCCCAGAATCCAGCACCTATGGGGATCAGTAGATGCTGGAGAAGTGTATTTGCAGGGTTGCTTGAGATTGCTTGTTGCGTGATTGACGAACTAACTGCTAGGGGTTGTGATGCCCCGTCAATTAGGCTTTTATTGACTATAGACTAGAGGAGCAACCAACCTCATTGACTGATCATGGCAGGATGAATGGGGAGCAGGCAAAGGGGTTATGGGTAGGATTGGTCTCAGAAGGCGTGTCCAGCTGGCAGCAGCCAATCGCAGAATAACACTGGTTTAGCACAGGGTGCCAATTTTAAACTTTAAGCTTTACCTATTTATTTTCCGCTGGTTGCTTGAATTCTGGATAGCGGGGATTTTTACTGCGTACAGAAACTAAGAATCCAAACGTAGTGTTTGAAATTCATCCTTTGTTTTGACTCGTAAATCTTTTGTCATTGTTTCAATTTGACAAGGCACGTCATAGTTTGGAAATGAATCCCAAGTCTAATCCTATGCTCTGGATTACTTCTGCCATTCTCTCCCTTTTTTTTCTTTTTTCCATCTGATGAAATATCCCCTTACAAAGCTCAGCACTAATTAATTTGTTAATAACCTGCACCGTACCCTTGAACATTTTTCTTGTGTAAAGGGCACTATATAACGATATAAACATAATTCATTTGCTGATTTTGTGTTCACTTCAGAAGAGTTTCTCATTAGGCAAAGTTATAATACTGATGCTGCAAGTTGAAGTACATGCAAAAAGAACACATTTAACTCGACAAATCTGTTTGCACTTTATCTAAAATTCTGAATGAAATATTTTAATGATTCACAATATATAATTTGTATTTAAACACAGACCTAACAAACAAGTGAAATTTGTGCAGATGAGAAAAACCGTTGGTATGACGCGGTGGTCTGATGGGCTCCATTCTTTTCGGAATAATCCGATGACTACAATGTTTTAAACAAAAGACGAGACTGTAGTGGGCGCACAGCACGGTATTGCAAAGCGCCACCGTCAGTTCACAGATTTACCTGGCACATCACGGGCTAGTAGTGCTGGGTGCCAACGTACAGCGAGTGAATCAGATGAAGCCCCTGCCTAGAGGCGGGGCGCTAATGGCTCATAGCTTGAACTGTTCACTAACGAGCAGGGAATAAAAGGTCTGTGTATGTCTGCAATAAACCAGTCTTGAGTTGACTACCTTTCTGTGTGTTTGCCTTTATTTAGTAGCATCTACCATAGTAGCCGCTACAAATTGGTGACCCCCGACGTTAAGGTTCAACGAATTTGAATCATATGGAAAAGGAGGAGATTTCAACAGCAGCGACAACAGCTGCCACCATGACAGTTAATGCAGTTGGGCTTCATTTGCCTCCGTTCTGGACAAATCAGCCTCAAATTTGGTTTCTTCAAGCTGAAACCCAGTTTTGTCTTTGGGGTATAATGGCGGAAGACACAAAATTTTGGCATGTCGTGAGTACATTGGAGGCGGCATTGTGAGTAAGCAAATTTATTGCTCATCCTCCAGCCAGTTTCTTCTTGACACATTGGAACTTACTAGGCATGAGCGTGGCATGCATCTTTTGAACATGGAAGGCCTAGGTGACAAGAATCGATCAGACCTGATGAATGAGATGCTGCCATTGTCAGATGGTCATTCCCATTGACTGCTTTTAGAAACCTTATTTCTGTCAAAACTTCAAACTCACATGGGCATCCCCATTGGTAACATGAATTTCCGCCTTCCCCATGACGTGGCTCAAGAGGCTGACAGGCTCTATCGTATCCTACATAAGAGTCTGCCCAAATACATCCAGGTTTTGCAGCAGAAGCATCTCCCGCATCCAACCAGTCTCCTGTATCTGCAGTTCAATCCAAGAAAGAAGTCGGGAAACGAGAGAGCCGGCTGCCAGTAGTAGCCTTGGCAGCTGGCGTACATACAGGCCTATTGCATCTTCAGGACGATGCGGGTAAGCGCAAATTCCTTGTAGACACAGGTGCTGAACTTAGTTTGCTCCCGCCGACCTATTTTGAAAGGACGCATAAAAAACACCACTTGACCCTGCGAGCGGCGAATGGAACTGCCATTCTAAGTTTCGGCACTAGACAAGTTGCAATTGGAATAGGTGGAACCACGTTCCATTGGAATTGTGTCCTTGCTTCTGTCGCTCAACCCATTTTGGGTGTGGATTTTTTATGTTCCCATGACTTATTGGTAGACATCAAATGCAGAAAATTAGTTCATGCCACCACCTTTCAGACATATCCACTGGCGTGCATCAAGGGGAGAGTTTCACAGCTCGGAATACATACATTACACAAGGACACATATACTGCTCTACTCAACAAAATTCCCCATATTCTTACCCCTAACTTCAATGGCTCAAGAACAGCCCATGGTGTGTCTCATTACATAGACACATCAAGCCCATCGGTCCGTGCCAGAGCTCATCATCTGGCACCTGATAAATTGCGGCAAGCAAAGGCAGAATTTAAAGCAATGGAAGAATTGGGTATCACCTGACACTCAAACAGCATTTGGGCCTCACCTTTGCATATGGTACCCAAGAAGACAGGCGGATGGAGACCCTGCGGTGACTACCGTAGGCTTAATGATGTCACTACACCTGACAGATACCCAATTCCACACATACAGGATTTCACCGCCCACCTACATCATTGCTGCATATTTTCAAAGATTGATTTGGTTAAGGGATAACATCAGATACCGATTCATGAGAATGATATCCCCAAGACAACAATTATTACGCCATTTGGTCTTTTTGAATTCCTCAGAATGCCATTTGGCTTAAAGAATGCCACACAAACTTTTCAGCGGCTTATGGACGCTCTAGGCAGAGATTTAGACTTTGCATATATTTACTTGGACGATATCCTTGTAGCAAGTCAAAATGAGCGAGATCACCGCCTGCATTTGCGCCACCTTTTCCAATGGCTCCAAGACTTTGGTCTGACAATTAACTTTGACAAGTGTCAATTTGGCAAGTCAGCCGTAGAATTCTTAGGGCATAAAATTATAGCAGCCGACATATCTCCATTATCAGGCAAGGTAGACGACATCCGTGCATTCTCCAGACCTGTCACCGTCAAAGGGCTACAGAAGTTTTTGGGAATGATAACTTTTTATCACAAATTTATTCCCGGGATTGCTGACATCCTGTGACCCCTGTTTGACATCATCTCTGCTCCAAACAAAAACATTTCCTGGACTGCAGAGGCAGCATTTATTTCTGCCAAAGAGGCATTAGCCAAAGCAGCAATGCTTGCGCATCCAAATCCTGAAGCTGCTTTGACGCTTAGCACAGATACCTGTGGAACAGCTGTGGGTGCAGTTCTGGAACAATACGTCAATGGCCATTATCAGCCCCTTGCCTTCTTTAGTCGTCATTTAAGACCAGTGGAAATGAAATACAGCGCCTTTGATTGAGAACTATTAGCACTTTCTGGCTATTAGGCACTTTCATTATATCTTGGAAGGTTGACATTTCACCATATTCACAGACCATAAACCGCTCATTTTTGCCATTAGCAAAGTCACAGATCCTTGGTCGGCAAGACAATAACGACATTTGTCCTACATTTCGGAGTTTACTATGGAGATGCGTCATATTTCGGAAAGGACAATCTGGTCGCAGATGTGCTCTCTAGATCAAGTGTGTATCATATTCAAGGTGGAATCAACATTGCTGAACTGACTGTTGAACAATCCATGGATCCGGATATACAGGCATACAGTACAGCGATTACTGGACTTGACATTCAACAGGTGGCACCACAACAAGGTAGTCGAGAACTCCTTTGTGACGTATCATTGGGCTATCTTCAACCATTGGTTCCCATTATCTTGGAGACGGCATCTTTTTGATGACATTCACAATCTAAATAATGTCAAACAAGTACAAAACAAATAATTTCTCAATTTTATTAACTTTCCATTTCTCTTGCTTCTTCTGAAAATGTATCAATGAAGCGAATCATACTAGTGAAACACAAAGACTAGAGATTCTGAGCAAACAATGAGGAGCTCGAGGAATGTAAATGGATCAGGCAACATCCATGGAATGAAATGATCTGTTAACATTTCATATCAGGATCTTTTATTGAGACTATAGTAGGATGGATTGATATCGAGTACATCAAGGGAGTGAGAGAAGCTGGGGAGGGGTGAAGAGGTGATAGCATAATGAGCAAAAGGTGGGAGAGGTAGAGGAAGTGACCATTGTGGGGGTTCGTGGGGGGAAGATTAGAAAGGAAAGTAAGAATGGAAGTAGGTATAGAAGAAATGAAAACTGTGGAACTAGAAAGATGAGGTGGTTTTCTGATCCTAATCTAAAATAATCTCAACTGAAGAGAGACAAGGAGTGAATACCATAGCTTAGGGGTTGCCAGCTTTTAATTTTTTATTTAGATATACAGCATGGTAACAGGCCATTTCGGCCCACGAGTACTTAACGGAGGTGTAGGCTAATTGGGTGGCATGTTACCATGCTGTACATCTAAATTAAAAGTTAAAAGGTTGGCCACCCCTGCCATAGCTTATAACTTAATAGTAATTGCTATTTTATATTCATGACCTCATTTAATGAGGCTTCTCAACAAATTAACACTGAAAGAGTACAATACATAAATGTACAAAAATTAACAAATTGTCAAATACAGAACCACAAATGGCTGAAACAATCAGACCTTCATACTTGTGATTCAGAGATAATATAGACATCAAACAAAGAAATTTTCAAAAGGTTTCAAGAATATCATCATTCAGGTGCCTTGTCGTTTGGCACGGGCAATCATGTCTCTCCATCCGTCACCATCCGAATCGTAGTTGTTGTCTCCCCGTTCTCCTTCGATGAAGACTGCATCTTTGAGTTGAGACTGTAGTCGATATTAAGTTCGTGATTATACAAGGGAAAAATATTGAAGTGGTTTCCCATTTCCTTCTTTAGTTGCAGTGCCCACAGTGGATGGGTGACCCTGGCCATTGATCCGCAGATTCATCTGCCCAGCGTTTTTAATTTTACAACCATGATTTCCAATTTGTAAAATCTGCTTGTTAAAACCGTCCACCATCTGCAATCTATAGCTTAACGTGACCCTGATTGGAGGCTAAACAGATACTACACCTTGCCCAAGTGTGACCTGTAGGCTATCAGATGGAAGGAACTCCTTACACTTCCCTTTGCTGAACAATTGTGCAGCACTAACACCAACTTCAAGAATATACATAAAATAATAAAGATCTTAAGAAAAGTTTCAAGCAGTGATGATTTTAAGGACCACTGGCTATCATGTGTTGAGGTACAAAAGTCAGTTAATGTCCATTTGGATGTCCTCTTTTGCAGTTACTTTATTGAAATCTGGATGGTTAATGAAAATGAAAACTTAATCTTTGGAACTGGGAGACTGGAAATTAATTCAGATTAATCAAGTACATTGAATAAATTTCCTTCACACCTGGAAATGCTCAGTCTTGTAGTTTTACTCACATGCTTTTTCCTCAGCTAGATGTCTCTTCATTAATGATTCATAACTTACTTATTATAGTATAAATACAGTACACTTATTTATTATTCCTAATTCTTCACTAATGAGAATAAAGATTACAGAGAATGAACCAGACTTCATTTAATGAGGCAGAATATCTGTGTCAATGGAAAAATTTTTTCACAGAATCACTGTTGTCGTTTACAGACATTTACAAGGAGTCTTAGTGTCGCTTTTAGCAGAAAATTATACTTAAATCAAGATGAATACAGGAGAACAGCAACACAAATCATCCCGTGTAAAGGTAATGAATGAACAGAAAATCTGCAAGTTTTTCACTCCAGTACAGGAAGTGAGAATATTATTAAAAGTGCATAAAATAAAACGAGCACATATCATTTAATCCAAAGGCTAGGAAAGTAGAACTGAAGGATATAAATGTAAATAATTGGAAAATAAATGTAAAACTCTTATCAGAATACATTACATTACTCAAGAAATGACATTCACCCAGCAGAGAGGGCTATGAAATGGCATTATGCAGAGTACAATGAAACCTGGAGGCAATTACAATGACTGAATAAGAATGGGAAATGTAGGCACATTCCTGTTTGATTCTTGCTTGTCACAATTTTTCCGTGAGCGCAGACGATTGCTAGAAGTATTCAGATCATAAGGATTGGTGTAATATAGATTGTTTGATTATTGTTATGTGTACAGTATATATGGAAAAACTTTACTTTGTGTGTCATCCAGGCAAATCAACCCATATTTAAGTACAGCAGGTGATGCAATAATAAAACAAAAATGCAGAGTATTGTGTTATGGTACATCAAAGAGTACAGGGTATATTATTACAAAGGCAAAGTGCAGGGTGCAGAGAACAGTGCAGTTAAAACAATGCAAGTGCATCATCTTTTATCAATGAAATGTCAATTGAAGAGTTTGATAACAGCAGGAAACAAACTATCCTTGAATCTGTGGGTTTGTGTTTTCAAGCACCAAGCACACATCTTCCGTTCAACAGAAAGTGTGTGTAGGGTGGGGGGGGGGGGGAAGGGAGGAAGAATATGGTCAAGGTGGAATGTATCTTTTAATATATTTGCAGCTTTCCTGAGACAGCATGAGGTATGGGCCAAGTTAGTAGAGGGGAGGCTGGTTTGCATGATGGCCTGTTCTGCATTCCCAACTCTCCAGTTTCTAGTGGTCTTGTGCAGCCCAGTACTCTTGTCAAGATGTAATGCATCTGGACATGGTACCATCTTTGGTGCATCAGAATTAATTGTCCAGAGACCTCAGAGATATGATCAATTTCTTCAGCTTCTGAGGAAGTAGCGTTGTCAGTGCTTTTTCTTGATTGCAGCATCGATGTGCTTAGACCAGAACAGGTTGTTGGTGATATTTACTCTGAAGAACATGAGGTTCTCTACCATCTCTTCGTCAGCACCATTGATACATGTAGTGATTCCACCCCACCCTCGCCACTGTTTCCTGCAGTCGATGATCACTGGCTTCTTTTCCCTGACATTGAGGGAATGATTATTATCCATGCCACCAGATTCCCTGACCCTTGCTGTACTCCTCCTTGGGACCAAAGATAGTCATCTTTAAACTTGATGAAGAAGTTACAGCAGTGTCTGTCCACACACTCACATGTGTGCAGGAGTATAGCAAAGGACTGAATATGCACCCACCCTTATGGGACACCGGTGTGAAGGATTACCATGGCATTTGGATTACTGAGATCTATTTAAGATTACGAAATGCTTGTTTCTGTTTCTTTCTCCCTTCCAACAAATGAACAATCACCACGGAACACGAAGGTCTTTTTGCTTCATTGCATCCTTTTAAAATTCTTTTCCTATCCTCCTATCTGCCCAAATGTCCTAGGGACATCAAAATTGTGCCCACTTCTCTAGCTTCTTCTGGTCCAGATTGGGACTGCATCAGAGTGAATAGGATGCCCCTCAGATCCCTCAAGATTTAAACTTTAATCCTATGGCTTCTAGAATTATCTACCAGAGGAAATAAGATTGACCATTCTCCTAATCCAACTTCTCATAATTTTATAGACCTCTAGGGAATAAAAACCCTGCCTATCCAAGCCTCTTCTTCTAATTCAAGCCCTCAGTTCCAGCAACATGCTGGTGAATCTCTTGTGCGCCCTTTCTTACTTAATGTGGTCTCACCAACAACTTGTACAGCTATATCACAAAGTCTGAACTTCTGTTGTCAATACTCTGTACTCAATTAAGGTAATTATCCCAAATGCCTTCTTAATCACCCTGTTCACCAGAGTTGCCACCTTCAGAAGAGAGCCTGTGTTGGTTTTCTCCTCAACAAAACAATCCAGGGCTTTAGCATTTACTGTGCAAGTAGTGTTTGACTCACCATTGTGAAGCACCTCACACTTGTCAGAGTTAAATTCCATTTGCCATTCCTTGGTCCACCTTCCCAACCAGATCCTGGTGTAAACTTAAATATCCTTCCTCTCTGTTCATTATTACCACTCATTTTGATATCATCTGCAAATTTACGAACCAAAGTCAGACAAAAGAAAGTCAGCAATGAGCTCTGTTATTTTGCAAAAGTCAGGTAATTCTCCACCGATTGAAAAATGTTGGGACATTGGCATTTATATCTGTGGTAAACCCGTTTGTATATTTAACTGTCTGGCCGACTGTACTGTGGTTCCTCCCACAGACTCCTGAAGAAAGGTGACTGTTCCACAGGCCCCTCCCCAGACCTGGACAGTCGACCAGCATGGACGTGCCTCCGTTCTATTGTGAATGAAAGCCTATCAGTTTTACATTACTTCCAATCTTTTGGAGTTATAGATGGTGCATCAATTTTATTCACAATAAATTTTAACAATGGAGCAGAGCCTGAAGCCGGAGAAGTTGGAAATTGATCCTCAATCACCTGAAGCCTCCACCAACTTCCAACTCTGGCTGTGTTACTTCAAAGCGTTCCCGCAGGCATCATCTCCCATTATTCAATCAGAGGACAAACTGCAGGTACTACACTCTGGGTTGAGTCCCTAGTATACACAATGATCAGGGATGGCGCATTGTACCCGGAGGCAAAGTACGTTCTGAAAGACCAGTACTTAAGGAAAGTAAAAGTAAATGAAGTGAATGCGAGACACTTTCTGCCTACTCGAAAACAGCGACTTAGGGAATCAAGCGTTGAGTACCTCTGGGCCCTACGAACTCTCAGACAGGCCTACAATTGCAAGACCATGATGGCCGCAGAGAACACAGAGGACACGATTAGAGACACATATGTTGCAGGCATCAACTCCAACTACATCCATCAGAGTCTGTTGGAGCAAGGCGAGTTCAATTTATGGAGGGTGATCAAACTGGCAGGTATACTGGAGGTAGCTCTCCAGAATATGGAAGCCTACTCGGCCAACAATACAGCCCCCTCATGGTTTCACTGAGTGCCGCCATCTTGGGATGCACCGCCACTGCCACGTACCGCCAGTGATCCAACCATGGCCCCTGTACTCCGCGAGAAACTAACACCATTATCACCACATCCCACCAGCAATCCAACCATGGCTGCTGTATCCCGTGAGCACCCGGCGCTACTCTGTGGTCTGATCAAACACCCAAGGAAATGCTGCCCAGCGAAAGATGCGGTTTGCTCCGACTGCAGGAGGAAAGGACATTATGTGAAGGTGTGCAAATCAAAGTCACTCCAACCCAGCAGCACCACGTATGGGCTGCCATCTTAGACCCCACCATCTTCGAGACCCAGCAGCATTGCATGCGAGCCATGGGGGCTGCCATCTTGGATGCCACCATCTTGTGACCAGACACACAAACTCTCTACCACAGCTACAGTCAGCAACCCGACACTGGCCTCCATCATGCTGAATCAAAGTAGCCTTCACCAATTCACCAGATCGCTGATGGACATACAGGTAAATGGCCATATGACGAGCTGTCTGTTCGATAGTGGGAGCACAGAGCTTCATTCACCTTGACATGGTGCAGTGCTACTCCCTTGCGGTTAGCCCAATAAGTCACAAACTCTCCTTGGCCTCAAAGTCCCATGTGGCTGATGTTCACAGCTACTGCGTAGTGACCCTCACAATGTGGGGTACAGAATACAAAGACGGCTGTGGTTGAATTGCTGCTGTGCATCTGGGACTTGACTTTCAATGCCACCTTATGGGCCCCACCTCCCCCCTCACTGTCTGTAACCGCCCACTGCGCTCCACCAGCAAAACCCCCTGGCCTCTTCCCCCACCATTTGCACCCAGCGACCCGAAGCTTGCCCACGGCGCACAACCTGCAGCCTCTCAAGATCATCCCTCCACTACTGTTTGTCAATCTCATGGTAATCCCGTTGCCACCAAAAATAGGGATGCAGTGCCGGGGACAGGGCCTTTATTCAGAAGTGCCGCAGCTACTCAGTGAAGGGATGATTGAAGCCAGCAGCAACCCCTTGGGAGCCCAAGTGGTGATGGTGAGGAATGGGGAGCAAAACAAAATGGTAATTAACTACAGTCAGACCATTAACAGATATACACAGCTCTACGCATATCCTCTCTTCGGTGCATTCGATATTGTAAACCAAATCACACAATATCAGATTTTCTCCACCATCGACCTGAAGTGAGCATACCACCAGCTCCCCATCCATCCAGAGGACCGCCGATACACTGGTTTTGAGGGAGATGGTTGCCTTTTCCGTTTCCTGAGGGTTCCCTTTGGCGTCACAAACAGGGTCTTGGTCTTCTAGTGAGAGGTGGACCAAATGAGCTGCAGGCTACATTCCCGTATCTGGACACCGTCACCATTTGCAGCCATGACCTGCCAAACCATGACACCAACCTCCAAAAATTTTTCCACACTGCCAAACTCCTTAACCTCACGTACAATAAGGCTAAATGCATATTTTGCACAACCCACCCTATCATCCGTGACTGCATCATGGAGAACAAAGTCATTGGCCCCGACCCTGACTGCGTGTGCCCTCTTTTGGAACTCCTCCTTCCCCTCGGCCTCAAAGCCCTGAAAAGGTGCCTAGGCTTCTTTTCCTACTATGCACAGTGGATCCCCAATTATACAGACAAGGCTCACCCCCTCATTAAATTCACCTCTTGTCCCCAGACATCAGAGGCCCATGCAGCTTTCAGCTGCATCAAGGCAGGCATTGCCAAGGCTATGATGCACGCCGTAAATGAATCCACCCCATTCCAGGTGGAGAGCGATACATCCGACTTTGCTCTGGCTGCCATACATAACCAGACCAGCAGACCCATCGCCTTCTTTTCCCACACCCTCCAGGGCCCTGAAATTCGACACTCCTTTGTCGAGAAGGAGGCCCAAGCCATTGTTGAGGCAGTACAGCACTGGAGACACTACCTAGCTGGCAAATGATTTACCTTGTTGACTGACCAATGGGCTTTCATGGTTTAACAACCAGCAGTGAGGTAAAATCAAAAACACTAAGATATTCAGGTGGAGAATTGAACTTTCCACCTACAATTATGTTATCTTGTACTGGCCCAGGAAACTCAATGAGCCCCCAGATGCTCTATCCCATGCAACGTGTACCGTTGCACAAATAGACCGATCGCAAATCATCCACAATGATCTGTGCCACCTTGGAGTCACCAGATTCTTCTGCTGGCAAGATGTCCTCTCTGAGGCATTCCACTCAATCAGATCACTCCTATGTACTGCCACCAATGTCATTCCACATGAAAGAATGCTTTCCTTCCCCAGGAAGCCTGCAGCAGCAACAATGCTGCCAGCCTGACTGATGTCCCCAGGAGCAGTCCTATTCCAGAAGCACATGAGGAGCCATAAGACCAACCCACTGGTCGAAAGGGTCCACCTCCTCCAAACCAGCTCCCAATACGCCTACGTAGCATACCCTGATGGGAACGAGGACACAGTCTCCGTTAGGGATTTGCCATCCTCAGGGGTTCCGGAGACTATTACCGATCATCCCTCAACCTCCCTCACCCATCATGCACCAGGGCCATGTCATGTTACCCAACCCCAAATGGATGGCATGCCAGACTCGTCGTCATGCATCCATCAAATCAATGCTGACTACAGGTACACAATCCTTTATCCAGAACCCTTGGGGAACAGTGTGTTCCGAATTTCGGATTTTTCTGGATTTCAAAACAAAAGCCAGCTGCCCCAGATTTAAGCCCATCCAAATGATGCTGCCGTATCCACCCCCTTCCAGTCGTGCTGGCATCTCTCTCCCCTTCACCCACCCGAGTCGCACTGCTGTCTCTCCACCTCCACCCAGCCATGCTGCTGTCTCTCTACCCCCTCGCCCACCCAAGTCGCGCTGCTGTCTCTCCCCAGCGCCCCCCGCCCAACCTAGTCGCGCTGCTCTTTCTCTCTCCCTCCGCTGAACCAGCACCAGGAAAAAAATGCTGGTTTTTGGAGCTTTCCGGATTTTAGATGTCCAGATAAAGGATTGTGTACCTGCACTGCATACTGGCATCCCAGACCATCCAGGAACCCATCGCTGCGACGCAGCCAGTACTACGATGGTCACAGCGGCAGATCAGACCACTGAAAGACTTAATTTATAATAACATCTAATGCACTTCAACCTGCCGAACTCTTTTTAAAATACAAGAGGTGAATGTGGCAAACCCTAGTTTGTATATTTAACTGTCTGGGCACACCCAATGGCTGACTGTATGTGTGGTTCCTCCCACAGACTCCTGAATAAAGGTCACTGTTCCACAGCCCCCACCCCAGTCCTGGACAGTCGACTAGCATGGACTTGCCTCCATTCTATTGTGAATAAAAACCTATCAGTTTTACATAACTTCCAGTCTTTTGGAGTTATTGATGGTGCATCAATACCTAGAGAGCATGAATGAAGAAACTTTGGCTACAATTGTATATAGTTAAACCTCTACCTGCTGATTGGAGTGGTCAGTAAATGCAGCCCAGTCAGGAAAAGACAGGAATGTTGTTCATGCAAAAGGCAAACAAGCAGGTGCTAGGTTAATCAATAAATGGACAAAATGCCCAAACTTGGGGGGGGGGGCATGGGGGGCTAAATCCTCCAATTCCTATGTTTAATTTGTGCTCAGATTAAAAAAAGGAAATAGTTTTCCCTTGGGACATAATGATTCAGGAGAAGAAACTGTTCATTATGCTAATAATGTAAGCATTATTGAAAGTGACAACAAAACAAAGAATTATCCTCACCCATGCTGCTCTCTTCTGACATGGTTCTTATATGACAAGTGCTGCTTGTCGAAGTAACCACTTTTATCCCCTCTCTTCAGGGATAATGTATTGGGAATCTTCAATTTTTGGGAACCAAATCTCTCCTTGTCCACAACTCTTCTATCAAAATTTCCAGAGAACAGTACAACTTGGGTGAACCTTGACTCCCTTTTAACCTTACACACTATTCTTCCATTGGTGAAAGCAAATGTATTGCAAATCGGTCTCTGGACTATCAGGTGAAAAATGGGCAGATTGACTCATTTAGCAACATGCCTACCTGATGGAAATTATGTATTTGTCCTCAAGCTTTTATTTGACAGGATTGATGTTTACCAAGTCTCCCTAAAACCTACATTATGTTAAATCCCCCAATTTTTTTGTTATTTTAAGTCTTAGATTTAATGTATTAATATATCAAACACAATGAAATTCAAACAATGCAGAATTGAATCCTATAACTGTACCTTATTGAAATACTTACTAGGAACCCCAGAAACTAGGCGTAATGGTCGTAGGACTCTGAAAGCTCTTAAAGCTTTGACATCAAATCCAGCAGCTTTCCCTCCAATTGGATTAATTCCCTCTGCTTTGGTCACTTGTTCTAAAATAGCACTAAAAAGCCTATAAGAAAAAAAAGCATCCTTTATCAAGAACATGGTTATACAAAATGCCCAATCTATTTTACCCAGATAATCTACTTTTGCTCAGATCATTTAACCAATGGCAGTCAACAAGAAAGAAGTGCTTATCTGACTTGACTTGAAGTGCATTCACACAACTTCAGAATGCCCCAAAGAACTTCACAAGTATAATACAAGCACATAGCATGAAACTTGTGTACAACAAGAACTCTTATAAAACAATCAGATAGTTGCATAGAAAATATTATTTTCATTGACTTGCACCTCTTTGAGTAATTCAAGGGAGGATAAATGAAGTCTGTTACAAGTAGTCTGGCATTTCTGACAAAAGAGTTCAAGGTTGATCTCTGCAAGCAATACAATGAATTAGTATGAATGCCTGGTCTTTGGAGGAAGCATTCAATGCAGGCAAATGCCACTGCCACTCTTTCTGCTCTTGTGAAGGAATAGTTGATGTCTTTGCTCATTGACTATAAACCTTGGTGACTTTACCAGTGCAAAGGTCAGCAGAAAACTGTAAGATGTATCAAACATCAGCAGCAGAAGCCTGGAATAACCCCGAAGCTAAGCTAAGAGTGATTATGAACTTTACTGCCAAAAGCAGAGCGGGATAAGCACACATTTGAAACTAGAGAGTTCCCATGTTACAGATCTCAGTGAGGATTAAAAACAGATTAAAAAGCACAATTCAGTGTTGGTAAAGATAACTGTTTTAGAATCTTGGTTCTCTGAATTTTGTGTGATATGCAGAACAAATGCACCAAGATTTAATGGATCCGAGCATTTAATCAAATGGCTCCTGTAGAAGGACTTTGGAAACTTCTACGAACAAGAGAGCAGCCAACTATCTACATTATTTTAAGAGTTTGAAGCCTAAAGCAATAATTCACCTTTACTGCCAATACTACAACTATTACATTATTCACCATTAATAGTTATATAAACTTCTTAAATATAATAATTTGCAATTTAAGCTGCACCACAAATATTTTCACTTTCAAGGATCCTCTCAGTGGTATTGAAGAGATGAATGCCTTCCTAGTGTCTGCTATAAAACATAACAAGAATTCTTGTGATTATTCAGGCCATGTCTACAGATTCCTTGTGTTTTAATATGACATCATCTTGCAGATCATTTTAGATCCACAGCTATTGGTCATCCATTCGTGTAATCATGGTAATTAAATGCAAATAGCACAAGATTTAACTGAAGTAATAATAACGAAAATAAATGCCGATAATACTTGGCTAATCAGTGAAAAAGAAACAAGAGTTCACATTTAAGGTTGAAATTTAGAAACGGGCTTATCTAAAGTTGCAGCAAAAAAAGGAGGAAAATCTGAAATGAACAAGAACATTACGAAAGCCCCAAAGGTCAGCCAGCAACAACAGAGGGAGAAAAAGTGATGAAGGTCAGAACTTGCCAGGGACTGAAACACAAAAAAAAATCTGCAAAGTCCAGAAATCTGAGAGGGTGATGTTGAAGAATATCACTCCTGTCCGAGAAGCGATGTGGATCCACTCCAGTTGGCCGACCGCAGCAACAGATATACAACAGATGTCATTTCACTGGCTCCATACTATACCCTGGAGCACTTGGACAGCAAGGATACAACATATTAGGATGCTATTTATTAACTACAGTCTGGCATTCAACACCATCATTCCACAGAAAAACAGAACACTACAGCACAGAAACAAGCCACTTCAGCCTTTCTAGTCTGGGCCAAACCATTTTTTTTGACTAGTCCCCCTGGCCTGCACCTAGCCCATAGCCCTCCATACCCCTCACATCCATGTACCTGCCCAAATTCTTCTTAAATATTAAAATTGAGCTCCCACCACTCACTGGGTGAAGATGTTCCATGTCATATTCGCCCTAAACTTTTCCCCTTTCATTCTTAACGCATGTCCTCTGGTTTGTATCTCACTTACCCTCGGAAGGAAACATCTACCTAAATTTACTGTGTCCATCCCCCTCATAATTTTAAATACTTGTATCAAATATCCCCTTATTCTTCTATGCTCCAGGGAATCAAGTCCTTTCCCAGTAGCTCAGTTCCTGAAATCCAGGAAACATCCGAGTAAATTTTCTCTGCACTCTTTCAATCTTATTGTTATCTTTCCTGTAATTAGGTGACCAAAACAGCGCACAATACTCCAAGTTTGGCATCTCCGAAGTCTTATACAACTTTACCATAACATCCCAACTCCTAGACTCAATACTTTGATTTATAAAGGCCAATATGCCAAAAACTCTCTTTACACCAGTGATGCCACTTTCAGGAAATTATGTATCTGTATTCCCAGATCCTTCTGTTCTACTACACTGTTCAGTTTCCTACTATTTACCTTGTGAAGTGCAACACCTCACACTTGTATATAATAAATTCCACCTGCCATTTAAGCCTATTTTTCCAGTTGGCCCAGATCCCCCTGCAAGCTTTGAAAACCTTCTTCTCAGTCCACAACCCCTCCAAACTTAGTGTCATTGACAAACTTGCTGATCCAAATGACCACATTGTCATCCAGATCATTGATATAGATGACAAACAACACTGATCCCTGAGGCACACTACTAGTGAGTAATCACTCTGCTGAGTAATTCCAGCATTCTCTGCTTTTAGTTCAGATTTCAAGCATTTGAAATGGACTGCGATGGAGATGTGAGAATGTGTCATGCCATACTATACATAGGCTGGCATACAATTGCAGCCCATTGACCTCTTCTATTTCTGGCAAGTTCAAGGTGCCAAAGATGAACCACAATTTGACAGATGTCCTTTATGTTATGATGAAGGATTCTACTGAACACAGTAGGATTAGCTTACTCCTGATATCTTTAATTCACTTTTTCTGAAGATGTTACACAATACAATAAAACCCCTGGTATTTCAATATTCAAACAACTGGCAAAAAAATTTGAGGAAAATAAATTTAAAAATGTAAATAAATAAAAATAAAATGCTAGGTTAAAATATGCAAGTTTAAAATTGTAGAAGTAAATGTTCTCTGAAATAACACCCAAGTCTCTGGTGAAGATGGGAACAAATACTTAGCAGGCGGAGGGCCTTGGTTGTTCTTTGCTCATAGCAGCTATTTGAATAAAGTTGTGTGAAACAGCAAAAGTGATGCCCAGGATGAAGAGCTGGTTGATGCTGCTCATGTTGGGGTGACTCTCTTAAGTGTCTCCTTATCCCTGCTCAGTAAGAGTTGTCCTGGTCAGAGAGTTTATCTGTAAACTTGGGGGGGGGGGGGGATGGGTGTAATTACATATAACTTTATTATTCGCCTTTCGGGAGGCTCTGTGGAAGGGAAGGAACCTGCAGATGCAGCAACGGCTGAATGTTTTCAAAGAATCTGAAAATTGTAGTGCTATTGATCAACCACATTAGACCGAGAGTTGTGATTAATAGGCTTTAATCACCGTAAGACATCAACACACTTCACATGTTGCTGTCCCGGCTTCAAGACAGGTACTGAGGGAGGAGTATGGGCGTAACTGCCTTTATAGGGTTTTCTGGGAGGGAAAAGTCACAGGTGAAGGGGGAGGCCAGTACATACATACAGTGCTTGCATTAAGGATTATTCATGCAAGTGAAGCTCATTTGGTGTAAGTACAGTATCATATTTTTGTCTTTTACCGCGTTTATTCATAATGCAGAAATATTAGTTAATGTGGTAATAATAACAAGTTTATTGTTATACATATTGTAATAATGCACCAAAATTCTTGTTTGCTGCAGCTGGAAAGGTATTTTGTAAAAATAAAATTACGAAAACAACTAAAGAAACAACTACAATTATATAATTAAATTAATCCCAGCGCCACAGGGGCGCACAGTTGGGGAAGGACTAATAGTTTGAAGTCTGTGAACGTGATGCCCTGGACTTTCAGGGTCACCACCCAATACCCCTTTACCCCGGTCAAGTGCGATCTGGTCACCAATGAAATCCTCTGAGCAGTGGGGAGAATAGCCAGTCCGCAATGGTGGGCCAGGTCTGGGTCGGTAAAACTGTCAGTTGACCCAGAGTCAAACAAGCAATTGGTACAGTGTCCATGCACTTTAATCAGTTCCATTGCTTTTGTGAGTGGATGGGGGCAGTCCTGGTCTAGGGTCACTGATGCAGTAACTTTTAAAGGGGACAGTGGAGTTCTATGTGCGTGTGGTGACATCACAGAAACAGTCAGGCCGGAGCAGTCAGCGTCAAGGAGTTGGTCCTGCTGCCTGCAGCTTGCTGGGGGTGTCAGCCAGCCAACTGTAAGTGCTGGGGGTTGCTGCTTTCTGTCGGCAGTTGGGCAGTCATCGGCGGTCGCGGCGGTGGGTACCAGGTCAGTAGCATCAGTCACAGCTACATGTCCCTGGTCGCCAGCATCGGTGGGTACCGGGTCAGTAGCGTCGGTCGCGACGGCAGGTACCTGGTCGGCTGCCTAAGTGGTGGCGGGTCCCCAGTCGGCAGCATTGGTAGCGGCGGTGGGTGTGGCGTGTCCTGGGTCGGCAGCGGCGGCGGGTCCCTGGTCAGCTGTGTCAGTGATGGTGGCGGCAGGCTCGGTTGTGATGGCGGCAGCGGGTCCCTGGTCGGCAGAAGCCGTTGAAGTTGGGGCTGGGGCCTGGTCGGACGTTGCTTCATGAGGGAGGGTGAAGCAGGCTAACCTCATTGTGGCAAGGGTGGGTTGTACCTTCTGCGATCGGTGTCTGCCCCGTGACATCAGGCGCTGCCGTGTGGTGGAGCCCTCGCTCTCATTGGACAAGAGCTCTGAGGAAGAAATGTTTGAATGGGAGGGGGGCGGTTGGTCTTCACACAAGGCACTGTGTTTGATGGTGGCCATTTTGGAGTGACAGACTACAGCAAAGTGCCCATTTTTAAGGCACTTCTGGCACCTGGCTTTTCTCGCCAGGCACTGGGACCTGCTATGCTTGTCCCTCCCACATAAATAACACTGGGGTCGCATCGGACAGCATAGCGGCAGCTGACAGGCGTTGGTGTGCTGGGTGGTAGTAGGGTTGAGTAAGGACATCCTACTCACATCAGAGCGTGGGTCCAGCCCTGAGAATACACGTCCATACTTAAGACCACATCCTCCATTGTCTCTGCAATCCAGATCACGTCCTCTAGGTTTTCTCCCCCATGCTCTAGCAAGCGCTGCCTCACCTCATTCGATCGGACCCCGGCCACGTAGGCATCCCGAATGAGGTCGTCTGTGGTCTCCGCAGCAGTTCTGTTTGAGCAAACACAGTCCCTGTCCATTGTCCTTAGTGCTTGAATACAAGCTCTACAGGGCTCACCAGGCTGTTGCCTCCTTGTCACTAGTTTGTACGGAGCATAGACCCTGTTCACCGGTCACTTGTAGAGCCCTTTCAGCACCTTCATAGCTGCGGCGTAAGTGGTCACGTCCTGGATGCTCTGGTAGACTCTTGGGGACACCATAGTCATCAATATTAGTAGTCAATGGTTGTCCTCTATCACGGCAGGGTCAGAGAGTTGTAAGTTTCTTTCGAAGCACCTCACGCAGTGCTTAAAGTCATTCGAGGCTATTGCCGACTGTGGGTCGATGTCAAGGCGTTCCAGCCGTAGCATACACTCCATCCCTTTAAAACTTTCTAGTTAATAAAACTGTAGAGCGCATCGAAAGAATCAAAGGCTTATTGATCCAAACCAAGGCTTTTATTAACTAGAAGACTGGAGCGTATCACATGTAGGTCGACCAGTCCAGAATGACCTGGTCTGGCAAGGAGGAACCCTTTAAGACCTGCCAGTAGGCGTGGCTACACTCTCAGCCAATCACAATCATCCTACACTACATATATATATATTTTATATACACACATTGGTGATAGAATCTGTACTATCACAATAGATCAGCTCATGATTGAATGGTGGAACAGATTGGATTGACTGAATAGGCTATTTCTGCTCCTATGTCATACAGTGTTATTTTCTTATAACTTTTGACAATGTGAGCCAAAGGGCCTGTACAGTGCTGTAGATTTCTATGCTGAATACCATTTAGCTAAGCTATGCCACCTCTTGGAGCAATCCTGGTATAGATTGTTTCTTTGTACTTATTCTCTCCCAAAGAACGACCAACACAACCCTGATTTGTCTTTCACCTATTTTCACAGGAATAATTTATAAATCATCAATTAACTTAACCACCAGCATCTCTTTGTGGGGCGACCACAATGCCCTAGGGAAACCTACACGATTACAGGAAAAATTTGTAAACTGCACTTATAGAACACCAGAAATCTGTAATAAATCTGGGTCACCGAAGTTCTCTTGCAGCAACACTTTGTTGCCCTTTACAGCAATATAATTTGAGTGGCCTTTGCAACTCCTTTCACTATGTTGATGAATGTTGTTATTGAAATTCACCGACACTGCTTTGAGGAATCCCAGTGATCTCTTAATGTGAGAATCCACAAAACTTTTTATTGATATGCAATACATGATATTACAATCTTGATGATGGAGATAAAGGACTTTGGCCCAAAATTGAGAAATAGTTGAATGTGAAGGTTGTCCCAGTAGAAATTTGCGAAAGCATGTAATACCAAAGATAATAATTAATGCCTCCTTTTCAATTTTTGCATATTCATATTTACTGTCAGAGTACATTCATGACATCACATAAAACCCTGACATTCTTTTTCCTGCGGTAACTGCAAACTATATTCAAGATAAAGAAGATATGTATATAAAAGAAAGAAATCTAAACAAACTGTGCAATACAGAAAGGAATATAATTATCAGTCACATGATGGGAGCTGAGTCGTGAGCAGTAACCACAGAGAGCTCCCAGATAGAAAAGAAAAAAGACACAGAAAACTGCTGAAAAAGACCAAAATAATTCAAGAAAACAAAACATAGGAGGGGAGAAAAGACACAAAGGAAGAAAAATAGACAAACACCAAAAGGAGCAGTTGAAGAAAAAAAAGCAATGCTTGCAGTCGAGCCAGCCCGCCTTGTGGTGCCCAAAATGGCGGAAGAGACCAGAGGCCAGCGCTGGAGAAGAGGAATGAAGTGGAGGAGAGCCCCCTCGTTCTGCTCTTTCTAAGAAAGCAGGTGGAGGGGATTCAAAATCAGGGGGTGAAGATGTTTACCCCTCCCTCCCTGAGAATGGCCAGAGGGGGGAGCTGGGAACTGACCAACGGGAGAAGCGATCAGCAGAACCACAGGAAGTCAGGGATGTCACCTGCCATCATCTTTTGCTTTTCTATTTTTGTATGAAACACACTATACAATATATTACACATAGAAGCTTCATATTATTTTACTGTCCCATTATCTCATTCAGTCAAAGATATTCCCTTTATTCTATCCCATCACTCTCCCTACTTGGAGAGTGGTCAAAGGGACCCATTGCACCATTCATCAAGGAGCAATATTCCACTGTAACTGGAAGAATGCACGTCTCTTTAAAATTATCCAGCCAATATCACACTTCCAATGCTAAATGCGAGCAACTGCAAGAACTTAAACAAAATCAGGAGAAACATACAGAATGTAATGAAACACACAACTAAAAAAGCCTTGTTTACTGAATATTACAACTCAGCATCTTGACTTTCATGATCAGCATTAGGTGACCCACAATGTTATTAGACAGCAAAAGCATGTAGTATTTGGTTCAAAAGGTGGAAAGCATTTTTTCCATTGAAAATGAAGTGATACCATCCAATTAATGAGCACATAAATAAGTCAAAATTAATTTTACGGATGGAAAATGAATCTAGGTAGTTCACTTTAGAATTCAATTTGGGAACTTGCTGCTTTACACCTGCAATGTTCAATCAAATACATTGTGTTCCCACAAATTAATTTGAAAACAATAGAAAATGAGAAGACAACATTTATTCCATAAAAGAAAATAAATTAAAATTGGATTTAAATATATGAAGCATGTCGAATTTTTCATCATTTTGTTTTTTTAAATGGCCCAATATATGGGTGCATTTTTAATGGAAAGTGAACTTGGTAATCAGGATTATTTGGAGAAAGGGAGTGAAGAAATAATTTGAGGATAAAAACCATATATAATTAGAATATATTTTTGTCACTTATTTTATGTCAGCAGACAGGAGGAAGATTGAAAACTTGGCTGAATGTTGCACCAACAACCAGACACTCAATGTCACCAAAACCCAGGAGCTGAATATTGATTTCAGGAAGGGAAAACCAGAGGAGTACCATCAATGATCATTGGGGGAAATCAGAGGTGGAGAGGGTGAGCAAATTTAAATTCTTAGGTGTTACTATCTCGTAGGATCTTTCCTGGACCGAACAAAGTAATGGCATTATGAAGAAAGCACCTGAACTTCCTCAGGAGTTTGCAGAGGTTTGGTATGACATCACTAACCTTGGCAAATTTCTACTGATGTGTGGTGGAAAGTGTGCTGACCAGCTGCATCACTTCCTGGTATGGGGACACCAATATCCCTGAGCAGAAATCCCTGCAAAAGGTAGTGGACACAGCTCAGGACATCATGAATAAAACCCTCTCCACTATCGAGAACATCTGCATGGACAGCTGACGTCAGAGGGGAGATCCAATCATCAAGAATCCATATCCCCAGCACACTCTCTGTTTTTGCTGCTACCATCTGGAAAGAGGAGTAAGTGCCACAAGACTCGCACCACCAGGTTCAAAAACAGCTACTATCCCTCCACCATCAGACTCTTCAACAACAAATTCAATCAGGGACCCAGTTAAGGACTCTTACTTTTGTACTTCATTGATATTTTTTTCTCTCTGTATTGCACAATTTGTTTACATGTGTATACGGAGTACAGTTTTTTTTTTGCATCACCAATAAGTGGCAATTCTGCCTTGCCCTCAGGAAAAAGAATCTCAGAACTGTATGTGAAGTCATGTATGTACTCCGACAATAAATCTGAAATCTGTTTACTGTCTTTTTTTATATATATAATAGTCCAATTTGAATTAATAACTTTAAAATTTTGTTTCACCCTGACTAAAACTGACATCTTGGCAATATAATTTGAAGCATTTTATTGTAAACTAGTACTGAACAAATAGAAAATAGCTAATTTGTCTAATTACATTAGATTTTTAATTGCTAACTGTTTGAGTATAATTATAACTTATTTAGTTTATAAGATAAACAAAATAATGCATCTTTTCCTGTTATTTTTATTGATTTTAATATTAATTGAAGTTTTGTTGAGCATTTATGAACAGGCTTTCCAAGTATATTGCACAAGATATCAAAAGTGCCTCATGAAATATCAAGCATGAAGTTACTTTGTCTATTCTTCATGCATTATTTTTCATTTTATATTTTAAAATATAAACCTCCAGATTTAAGGCCATTTTATTTCCTGCTGTTATCAGACTCTTACATGGATTGCACAGTTTTTTTTCCTTCCAATTGCATTTTTCTCTATACCCTACATGATATTTTTGTACCTTTCTCAGTTTCGCGCACCATTTGACTTATAGCATCACTACTCCCTTCACTCTTCTCTTTTCTACTTATTTATTTATTATTATTACACTATGACTTTGCTGGAATAGCATGCAAATTTACTCTATTTTCTGTTTCTCAGTACACATGATAATAAAACAATTAAATTAGTGATAGGGTGTAATGTAAATAGTACACGAAGGCTGGCATTATTATGTGACAGTGAATAACAATTTTTTCATGTGATCAATTTCACACTGATGGAATGATTGTTTCCAACTTCATTCTTCATACAGATCCTAAAGAATGTTTCACAAATTGAGTACGATTGTGAGTAAATGAAGCTAATAATATGTCTTTCACTGAGCTACATGGATGAAACAAAGATTCATCAAAAGGATCTTGATAAGTTGAATGATTATCATCCTTTTCTATTCAGTTTTCAGATTTTCCTTCACTATAATTGAACACAGTAGCTGGCAATTGGTTTAACTATTTACATATTCTGTGTTTTTTTTAAACCAAAGCTTTTAATAAGGTTCCAAAGAGCAGACTGGTCTAGAAAGCCAAGGTGCAAAGAATCCAAGGAGTTTTGACAAACTGGATCCAAACTGGCTTGGTGATGCAAAGCAGAGATACGGTAAGTGATGGAGGATTGCTTTTCTGACTAGTCGTCTATAGTTAGTGATGTACTACAGGAATCCCGCATCGGACTTGTCAGTCACCAACGAGCCTGCAGCAGATGTGGACATACCCCTCCATAAATCTTCGTCCGCGAAGCCAAGCCAAAGAAAGAAGAACAGGAATCAGTGCTGGGACCTTTGTTGTTTGTTCCACATATATACATAATGACAGGGAAGAAAGAATGTGACCTGATAAGCAAGTTTGTTAACCATATGACGACTAGCATTACTGACAGCAAGGATGGTTGCTTAAGGATTCAGAGGGACAGAGAAAAGTTGGAGAGTGGGTGGAACAATGACAAATGGAATGTAATGAAGTGTGAGGTCATGCACTTCAGGTGTCGAATACTGGCTAGATAAAGACAGTAAACAGCAAAGGTCTTGGAAGTGTTGATGTACAGAGGGACCTTGCAATGCAAGTTAATAGCTAGCTAAAAATGGCAATACTGGTGGAAAGGGTATTGAAGAACACATAGCTTGCTTGCCTTCAGAGGCAAACTTACTTGTTCCAATTTGGAATGACATGTTAAAGCTATACCAGAAATTGCTTAGCCAAACTTGGAATATTGTGAGCATTTCCAGTCACCATACCATAGAAAGGATGTGCTAACACTCAAAGAGTACAAAAGAGACTCACCAGGATGTGGCCTGGAATGGAGAGATATAGTTACAAGAAAAAATTGGATAGGCTTGGTATGTTCTCAGTGGAGCACAAGAGGTAATCTTGTGAAGGCTTATAAAATTATGAGGACTGTGCAGAGTGTAAATAGTCACAGTCTTTTTTTCAAGGGTAGTTGAGTTATTAGAGGATATGGGTTTAAGGTGAAATATTTAAAGGAGATCTGAGAGTAGGTTTAGTCCCCCCACACAGATGGTGGTGGTTATTTGAAGCAAGCTGCTCAAGGAGGCATTCAGGTAAATATAATCACAGCATTTACAAGCACAGTATTAGCAAAAATAAAAGTTTACAAGACTGGTAGCCAAGGATCCAATGAGCTGCATGCAATTATAGTGATCATGGTTGCAAGGCAATTAGCAATGCCTTACTGTCTAGAGCAGGAGTTACACAGTATGCAGATCTGTAATGGACACTTGCAGCCTCATGGGATGGCTCATGTGCTGTTTACAACAACTTTAAAGTAAAGAACCTTTTCCTTCATCTGTGTCTCTTAAGAACTCACACAATACGAATACAAAATGAAACATGGTGTCAGAAGTGGGATGAAGGAAATTAGAACAAAAAACTTTAAAAGAAAAATCTAAAGTCAGCAATTGATCAATGAAGAGAAGCTAACAGTGAAAAATGCAAAGATCACATACACCAGTGAGACTTCAGCTGACTGGTACTGTGGCTGAAAGTTGGAACATATTAGATTGTATTTAGTGGCAGTTGGAGCTGATAGGAAAAGTGATAAAGTGAAAGCTTTGGCTTTTTTACATGTCATGGGTGATGAAGCTCTGGAGGTGTATAATAAACTCACATTTGCTGCTGAAGGAGACAAAATGAAATTGGAAAAAAATAATGGAACAGTTTGAGCATACTGCATACCCAAACGTAATGTGACATTTGAGAAGCACAGATTTTACACATGTATACAGAAAATGGAAGAAAGTATTGATCAGTATGTGACTGAACTGAGAAAGAGAAGCAAAACATGCGAATTTGGTGATCTGACTGACCCGCTAATAAAAGATAGATGTGTGTAGTATTCCAGATAATAGTCTAAGGGAAAGACTGCTAAGAGAGCAAAATCTAGACCTGGAAAAAGCCATGGCATTCTGTAGAGCTGCAGAAACTGTAAAAACGTAGGCAAAAGAGCTGTTCAGTGAAACTAGCGGCAATGTGGATGCAGTGAGCAAGAAAAGACATAAACCGTTTAACAAAAAGCGCGCCAAAAGTGTGGCCAGCGAACAAAAATGAAAGGTACAATCGAAAGCCATGTCATCGATGCGGTACACAACACCTACCAAAAAAGTGTGCAGCATATGGTAAAACAAAACCCACCATTATGCCCGTTGCTGTAGGAACCAAGTGCAACAAAGTTCATGCAGTAGATGAAAGGGAGATAGAGGAATTCTATATAGATGTTGTGACTGAAAACACGAAAGAAAGCAGACTAAATGTTGAGATTAAAAATGAATGAAATATACATTTCAGTTAAATTGGATACTGGAGTACAAATTAATGTAATGTCAGAGGCTGATTTTAAGATTATACCCAGACTAAAGATGTATGGAAAAAAAGTGAAGGTGACAGGATATTCAGGTATTGATATACCAGTGCAAGGAGAATACATGGTCAAAGTGAAACACAAGGTCAAAGAGCACATGCTAACATTCAATATGGTACCAAAGGATATACAGACCATACTAGGTTTAACAGCCTGTGAAAAACTGAACCTGGTAAAAGAGTCCTCGTGGTGGAAAGTGAAGGAGAGACAGTCTCTGATGAACTCATGAAAGAATGCAATGACCAATTTCAGGGTCTAGGCTGCCTTCCAGGTTATTGCCACACAAGGCTAGTCTTAAGAAAAAAGGGTCTTTTGGTTTTTTTTAATAGAAGTATATATGTAATAAAAAAGCAGGAATATTGATAGGGATGTCCAAAATTGGGACCTGCAGAAATATGGCAGGCAGTTCTCGCCCAAAGAGATGGAATTGTAATACTAATAATATGAAAAATAAATAACAACCCAAGATGTCATCAGAGTCAGTGAAGTACTTTTTAACCTGTAATAATTGGAGATTGACATTTTGAAATAAAAAGTAACGCTCTCTTTGCACTGTTGGTTATGCATTGCAAATAAAATCAGATGTTCAACCAGGATATAGTCAATTAAAAATTAGCTATATCAGAACTTATTCCCACAGAGTGGGGTGAATGTCTGGAATTTTCAACCCTGAAAGCTTCTGGAAGTTAGATTAGAGGAAGTCCTTCAAGAGGAGCTGAGCAGTTTTTTCCCCCAGAAAGATTGAGGAATGGAGGAGAATGGGGAATTGAGATCGAACAATGACTGATGTTGGAGCACATTGTGCTCTGATTATATTGATGACTGGGCAAGCAACCTGCCCATGCTCTTGTGACTATACTGGGGCCTCATTTGTGTATGTATTTGTAGGTTTCCAAAATGCACCTAGATATATGTTAATTCTCTATATATAGTTTTGTGCTAAGGTCAATGCTCCCCTTAATAAATGGTGCAATGGCAGAATTCCATTGATGCAATTGGTGATGTGCTAACACAGTGTAATTAGACTTGTACTTTACTTATCCTATTCGCCGGTTTCTTCACAAACTTCCAAAATGGTGCCTAGTTATTTTAATGCATACCATTTATGATCAGCATTCTGATGAACTGAAGAAACATCTTCAGCCTGAGTGGAGGTATGAATTTTTGGTCATGGTATAGGTTAAAGAACTAAACTTCATTCCAGTCAGGTCTATTGTATACCATCAACTTGTAGAAGAAACAAAGTTTTGATACCTAAAGTAAAAGATCCTATCTTTATAAAGTTTAAGACTGTAATAAATACATAACAATTACATGTATTGCAATAGTTTACCAAAGGGAAACAGACTTAGAAAAAGATGTCCACTCACCCTACAACCACTATAATGAAATCGAGTAAATTCCAGCCATTCCTGAGGTATGCATTGGGGTGAAAGAGAAGTCCATAAGCTAATACTTTCAAAAATGCTTCCACTGTGAAAATGATGAGAAACAGATATTCCACTCGCTCCTATAAGAAAATAACAGACAAACCAATGTTATTGCACTGATATTAGCATAATTCATATGAAATTACATGCTATTTTATTAGACTGGCCATCACACACTAACAGTATCTTAAGGAAAATCTGAGCGAACTGTTTAACATATTGCTAAACCCTAATAGGGTCCATATGCATATAAAATATAATGAAAGAAATATGAGCACAACTAGGCCATGGAGATAGCACAATAATCCCTGTGTCACCATCTCATGTGTCTACCCTAATCCATTCATTACAGCATCATTAAACATACAGCAGTTAAACATCATAGGTAATAATAGAAACAAAATTTAATATCTGCAGATCCCTGTGTAGAGAAGTATCAACTTATTCCATTTTCAATCTTAAATGGATGATCCCTTATCCTGAGATTATATCCCATGTTCTAAATCTTCAAGCCTCCTCTTGGCACATCAACCTCTCAAAATCTGCTGAGTTCAATGAGTCACCTCTCTTAAATTTATTCTTGCACTAACTGCTGTACAATCCAGTAGTGAACTTGCCTGGACTGCACACAAAACAAAGTTTCTCACTGTACATGTCACAACAAACAACAATTCAAAGTTAAAATTCAGAGTCGAGATCCAAGTGCTAAGGGTGGCAACAGGAGAATATTTTGAAGATAATTCAGATTGATTTAGTATCCCAATGGAAAAGGGCCAAAACAAAGAGGAGCATAAGTTTTAAAGAGGGACCAGGCTAATTATACCAGGCGTGAGAAATTCCAGCAAAGTGGACTGGAAAGGCTAATTGGAGATACAGGGTCAGAGAAATGAAAAGCATCCAAGAAATATTGAGTAAGGGCTTGGGCCAAATAAAAGAAGGAGATCTCAGATTACAGCAACTCCCCACTCCTCCACCATCACCTCCATAGATGCTGAATGGGGTAACCAAATAAACTTATGATTATGACAACGAGCAAAAGCTTGATGTTGAAAAACCCAAAAGGAATGAAGAAGAAATTTACAAAGGTAAAATTAAAAAGAGAATTGGGTATCTGAGAATTGGCAGTATAGGCCAGTAGAGGATCGTCAGGGTGCATAGCGGTTCTCCCTTTTTCTGGTAGTTAAATTGGGTGAAGAAGGCATTGAGTTCATCTGGGAGGGAAGCTTTGCTGCCTCCTACTGCACTGGAAATGGTTTTGTAGCTGGTTCATGTTATTTAGGTCATGCCACAATTGTCAGGAATTCTTTATTGTTTCCATTCTCGTCCAGAATTACTTCACCCTGGAGATAGATTTTTGCAGGTTGCATCAGCTCTTTGTGTAGTATTCTGGCTCTCTACACTTAAATACCTGTGAACTGGCTCTCAGTGAGCTCTGGATTTCATTATTTCAGCCGGGGCTCTGGACTTCATTATTTCAGCCAGGGGTCTGGTTGAGGAAAACCCTGAATGATTTGATGGGGACACACTCTGCAACAGCCTTGGTGCAATCATTCAGATCCTTAGCTGAATTCTTGAACACTTCCAATCCACTGGCTCAAGGGAGTCCTGTAAGCATTCTTTAGCCTTCCATGACCACCTTCCTGGAGCCTCTCTTTTTAGGCTCTAATATAAAGGGAGAAGAAGCACAGCCAGATGGTCTGATCTGCCAAAATGTGGACTCCGGAAAGGACGATAGGCCTTTTCTTGCTGTAGCAGGGATCGAGTGTGGTGGGATGGGCCATCTCTTATTTTCTGACCACATCTTGCAGCTTTGCGTATACCTGTTTGTAATTGGCATGGAAGGGATACAAATTCCATTGAGAATTACTAATGATAACTCTCGGGGTAGATAGATGGTTCTGCATTTGCTGTAAATCAGTGGAATGTATGGTTGATATGACTTCCAGCCAGGATTAACTAAACACACACACACACACACACACACACACACACACACACACACACACACACACACACACACACACACACACACACACACACACACACACACACACACACACACACACCAGTTCCAATCCAGTCTGTGAATGGTGAAAACCTCTGGTTGGATTGCTGCGACTGGTGTGTTCTCTGTTTGCCAGGTTTGATGCAGCAAACAACTGAAATTTGCTTGACCTGTTTCTAATAAAGCAGCCTTGCCCTGAGGTTATCAATTTTATTTTCTAATGACTGGACATTCGCCAGTAGTCTGGACAGTGGCGGAAGTCACAGTCCACTGCTTTCCTGTTCATGTCCACCTATGGCCTCTTGGCTGTTAGCCTATACTCCTCCTCCTACCCCCAATTCTCTCTTCCCTCCCACCCCCCACTTTTTTTATTCAGGCATCTGCCTGCTTTTTGCTCTTGCTTTGAAAAAGGACCTGGGCCTGAAATATTGGTTATGTATCTTTGCCTCTTACGGATAGTGTGGAACCTGCTGAGATTCTCTAGCACTTTTATGTATTAACATCAGTAACAACCCCCTTTTTGTTGAAGTTAACATAAGATGCTAAAGACAGTGGCAGACCAAAGGCTATGGCAATAACTTTGCCAAAAAAAAGTACAAGGATTGCAATATATATTTTCCCACCAGTCCTAGTTTTATAAATGAGATTTGATATTTAGTCAATTTATTGCTTACTTCAATAAAATTGCCAAATAAAGATAGCTCCGGGTTGTCTGCAAAGGCCACTCCTTTTAGCCTGGTTAATTTTTCTGTGACCACGTAGCATGTAAAGAAGATACTTCTAGCATATTTCATTCCCACATCTGAAACACATCTCTGAAATTTCTGCTTTTGATCTATGTAACTTCTATGGAGTAAGATATAATTGGTGCAGAAAATTATACTGAACTAATCCATATCTTGCATTTACAATTAATGTCACATTGTCTGTACACCAATCTGACCAGCTTCTTTCTGAGATTACTACACCCAAATCCAACTCCTATCTTTCCCTTGACCACTGTAAACCTGGTTTTGCACTTTCATTTTGGAAAGCACAATACATTTTTGTTATAAATTTGGGTGTATTCCCCATCAATACTGTTCATTCCATTCACAAGTTGCAGATGGGGTCAACGTTGGTCCCTATATTTCTCTTAGGAACTATCTTAGCTGCAGAAAACAATAGAAGGTCACATTGGCCACTCAGTATTTGTTTTAGTTGTTTGAAGGGCATAAGAGTTCCTTCTGTATCTTTAATACATCTTATTCCACAAATTCAATATTCTATTGCTTATATTCATAGGCAATAACATATTTTTACACAGAGCTTTTATTGATATCCCTACATTCATTAATTTTCTGCCACATTCTGATCATATATTTTAATATGGGATTAATCTGCATTTTTAAGTGATTTGACACTCCACTTATAGATAAAATCCTTTGCTTCCCCCTCCCCCATTGAGTACATTCATATTTGAAAGGGGGGGGGGGGGAGAAGATCTGCCTTCCATAAAAAAGGCTGTGAGAAATCTAGCCTGTGCAGCTAGGTAGTATTTTTTAAAAATTCATAAGTCCAAGTCCTCCCATAGCCCCATGTTAGTTTTTCCCAATACAATTCTTTGTACTTTTTTTAATTCCTTAGGAACTGTCTAATATGATTAGTACAATATCTTTTTTAATTGCTACCTATTCCATTACCTAAAAATGCCTTTAAATTATTAAAGATATTATAGTCTTGGCATTATTTTCATGTTGACACAATTAACCCTTCCCACTAAAGTAATCAGTAAATCTCCCCATTTCTGCAGGTCTTTTTCTATCTGGCCCAAAAGAAGAACATAATTTAGTTTATACAGATTAAGTAGATTATTGTCAGCTTCTATTCCAAAATATTTTATTCCATCTGCCTTCCATTTAATATTTACTTCCTTTTACAACTCATTGCTGTTTGATTAAACTGCAGCAGTTGCTGTGATTCACAATAGTCACCAACAACTCCCACAAATTAGTGCTGCCATCTACCACTTGCCCTGTCATGCCTGTATTTACAGATTGACTTACAATTTATATTTTCTTTCTTAACCATTCCCCCATTGTTCTTGCTCACAAAAGTCCACACTTCATGGAGAATCATTTGGAAAGCATTGCTTTAAAAGCATGTGGTGATTTTGGCTGGGTCCATAAATGTATTTTCCCAGCTGATTTCATTAACCAGTTCTTGCTGGCTATCCAATTTTACATTACAGCAATTTAAACTATCATGTTAAGAGAATTTAACTTTAAAATGTAATCAATAGGTAACAATGATCTGGATTTTGAGGATAAAACTTAATTGGGCTAATTTCCACATTATTGGGTAGATTTTTGTGTTGGAGCCCTGCTCAACAACCAGGCTGGAGACATGGTTCATCGGGAGTACTGGAACTCAGGACTACAGACAGGATATTGCCTGGTGCATTCCATATTCTCAGTTGTTCCTCAATATCTCATCTTCAGAGAGAGATTCTTTGAGCTGAATATTTAGAGTTATATAACACTGAATCAGCCTATTTGCCCCAACTCGCTCATGCCAACCAAGTTGCCAATCTGAACTAGATTCTAAAAAGTCACTTAACTGAATGCCCATAGGATTTGAAAACAATCAGATTATGGGACAAATAGTAGAAATTAGTATGATTTATTACCACAAAACAGCAATAAAGAAATAAAAATAGATTATGAAAGTAAATTAGCACAGAACATAAAAATGATAGTAAAAGATTTATCAATATATTAAGTGGAAGATGAGTCTCCCTACAGGAATGAAATCCTGAATCTGACCGAGTGGTGCCGGGCTCATAACCTGATCCTAAACACCACAAAATCAAAGGAAATCATTCTGGACTTCAGGAAGCACAGGTCTGACCCGCTCCCCCTCTACATAGATGGTGACTGTGTGACGAGGGTCCACAGCTTCACCCTCCTGGGCATCAATATCTCAGACGACCTCTCCTGGACTGTAAGCACTTCAGCAGTCATCAAAAAGGCCCAGAGGCGCCTGTACTTCCTGAGAATGCTCAAAAAGAGCAAGGCGGGTCAGAGGCTCCTGATACCCTTCTACAGTTTGTTAGGTAAAAACATCATGAGCTGGGAATGTAGAGGGAGTCACCCAGTGCTGGGCCGTAACAAGATGCAGTTGTGACCTTGTACTCTCAAGATAAGAGTGGGGATGACAAATTGATGTGCAGGAGGCTAGCAGAGAGGGACAGCAACAGTTTATTCATTGGACAATGTCATGGTATGATAATTTACTAAGTACGTATCCTAAGGTATATAAAAAACACCACTTGCTGATAACGGCAGAATGCGCCCTCTCCAACTAACACTGTTAGTTGCAAGTGTTACAATCCGGCAATAAAGAACAAAGAACCTTGATTTCGACTCAGTCTGGTGTTTGACTCACTCATTCATGAACAAAGCAGACCTAACAAGTTCCACCATACAGAGCATCCTGCTGTACTGCAGCACAGTATGGTTCTTCCATTGCACTGAAGAAGAACGGGTGGTGAGGGCAGCAGAAAAGATAATTGGATGTCCCCTACCCTCCCTGAAGGATCTCAACACCTCTCGTTGCCTCAGTAGAGCACAAGCAATAATAAAGAATCCCATCCACCCTGCCCTGCATCTGTTTGACCTACTACCCTCTGGCAGACGCTACAGGTCAATCAAGACAAGAACAAACAGATTCAGAAACAGCTTTTTCCCCCAGGCTGTCACTACACTGAACACACATATCCACAAATTCCCCTCTCTGTCCTCCACATCTATTATACATACAGCCGACACCCCCCCCCCCCCCCTCTATTCACATAAAGGACATATACTGCACTGTAAATTAAATTTTTTATTTAACTTCTGTGGTGCTGCCTGTGGTTGCGTCGCTGCATTGGTAACCTTGTACTGCTGTCATAAATCTCGTTGTATAACTTGTACAATGACAATAAAAAGCTATTTGATTTGATTTGATTTGGAAAAGGGTGGTTAAAGTAAACATAGATCCCTTAGAAAATGAAAGGGAATTAATAATAATGGATAATGCAAGAAATGGCAGGGACCCTGAACATCCTTTTTATCCTGACAGTCTAACAATGTTAGGTGATGGGAGGTGAGGAATTTGATACAGTTGCTATTAAAAATAGTTCAGGCCCAAAAAGAAATCCCTGCACTACTCCAATAATTACAACTTGAAAACCACTTTTTGCAATATCCGATAACTAATTCACATTAGATGTCAGTAAATTATCCACAAATCCATGTGCTCTCATTTTGCTGACTCACTCAGTGTGATATTGAATTGAAAGCTTTCTGAAAATCCTAATAAACTACCCTTATTTGTTCCCCTAACCACATACTAAACTAGCCGATTAGTAAAAATTGATCTTCCTTCAAGAAATCTGTGCAAAAATTATTCAATCCCATCATTATTTTTAAAGTGTTCTTTTACTTTAGCACCTTACTAAAACCAACATTAGTCAAAAAGGTTTGTAATTCTCTTCTCTTTTGCTACTTTGTTGAACTGTATTCACTAAGAGACCCCATGTTTTGGTGATTGGAGTGACTGAAATTTATTCTTTACAGAATTCACAAATCATTACCCTTAAATTTGTGATAGGGAATAAAATTTATTCTCACAGAATGTGAAAAAAACCCCCTAAATAAATAAATAAATAAATAGACAGAATTTTTTCCAACTTGTATTTTTCATGCAAATGACCAGCTTTGCAACAAAATAACAGTTTTCTTTAAATGCAACCCATCCATGGTCTCCTGTCCTCTCTGAACTACAGGAACAATTCCAGAATCAACAGAATTTCTTTGAAGATTATAACGATTCTGTTCACTCTATTCTAGATACTTCTTTCAAAATTTTGGGATGCAGATCACAGGTCTTGAGATTTACCAGCTTTTCGGCTCACTGACCTCAATGTGTCTTTTAAAACCAACAATTCAGATCTTCAATTCCTCATTCTTGCTAGATCCTTGATGTTTATGGTAGATATTTTGTGGATTTCTCCACCTTAAGATATACATAACTAGTTGTTCAATTACCCTGTCATTTCCATATTCTTAATATTTTTTTCCATTTTTGCCTGAAGGTGACATCACTAGTCTGCTTTTTATAAATCCATTCTTTTTGAGCTTCTTGCTAGTTTAGAATGCTCTTTGGTTTAGAATACTTAAATACTTTCTTGCCTTTCTTTCTCAATTTCCCAGTGCATAAGATATAATGTAGGAGCAGAAGGAGGCTATTCAGCCCATTGAGTCTGCCCCACCATTTAATCATGAGCTAATCTATTTTGCCACTCAGCCCCACTGTCCAGCCTTCTTTCTATTACTTTTGATGCCCAGGCTAATCAAGAAGCTATCAATCTCTGCCTTAAATACACCCAATGACCTGACCTCCATAACCACCTGTGCAAACAAATTCCACAGATTTACCACACTCTGGCTAAAGAAATCCCTCTGTATCTCTGTTCTAAGTGGATACCCTTCAATCCTGAAGTTGTGCCCTCTTGTCCAAGAATCTCCCACCATGGAAAATAATCTTTCAACATTCAAAATGTTTCAATGAGATCCCCTCCTCATTCTCCTACATTCCAAGAAATACAGATCAAGAGCTGTCAAATTCTCCTCATTTGATAAATCTTTAATTCCCAGAAACATCCTTGTGAACCTCCTCTGAACCCTCTCCAATGTCAGCACATACATTCTAAAAAGGAGCCAGAACTGCTCATAATGCTCTAAGTGAGATCTCAGCAGTTCCTTATAAAGCCTCACAAAACATCCCTGCTCTTGCATTCTATTCCTCTTGAAATGAACGCCAGCATTCGATTTGCTTTCTTCACCACCAACTCAACATGCAAGTTTAATGTCAAGCTATCCTGCACAAGGACTCCCAGACACTGTTTCCTCTAAGCTGTGTGAGTGTGCACACACGTTTTGCAACCAGCGCACAAAGGAAATTAATGTATACAGTGACAGATTATGTTGTGTTTGTATTGTTTTTGGGAGATAAATTGGGGCTGGTTTTTTTTTTAAAGTGCAGGTCACATACAAACACTTCAAAACAGATCTCATTTAAAATACTGGAGCTCTGCTCAGGCCAGACAGGGTTGACTCCTGGGAGCCTTTGCAAAAACTATGGGGAGTGACCAAGAGACTTCACTAATGGATTGTTGTTTTGAAAAGAAACAGATGAAAGAGATCGGAGGAGTAGTTTGGAGCCGCAGGCTGCCTGGGAGTGCAGCTTGCTGTTCTAATAGGGTAATGTAGTTTTTTGCAAGTAGAGAGAGTTCAACAGTTTTTTCTCTGTGAGAGAGAGAGAGAGAGAGAGAGAGAGAGAGAGAGAGAGAGATCAGCTCTGGAGTGCTACAGTCAGCAGCAGCAGCAGCTGGGACTGGAACAGGACAATCTGGCAAGCTTGTGGAAAACCCCATTTGGAAGACGGGTTGTGAGTGCTTAGTTCAGCCTGGTCAAAGCCCTGGTCAAATGCAACAGGCTGCCTATTGCTGCACTTGAAATAAGTGAAACAAAAAGAAACTCTATGATGACCTGAAAGAAAGAGGTTATCATCTGGAAAACCCTGATGGGGCAAGTTTCTTCGGCAAGGCACTGAAGTGGTTGATTAAAAGGGATCAGTTTGTGTCCAGGAACAACAAGTCTCTCTCTGAAAACCAACAAGAACTTTCCTCAGTGGTAACCATTTACCTTTCAATCGCCAAAGCCTGGTGAAATTCATAAATGTTAAATTCTGTGCATAGTTAAAAATTGCCTAATACCAGTGAACTTGGAGGGATGAGAAGTGAGTGAGATTGGACTGTGAAGCAAAGAACTGTTCTGAACTTACATAAACATTACATACACATGTGCTTAGAATTGGGGGGGGGGGTTAAGTTGGGTTAGTTAAGTCAATAGTGATAAGTTAAAGTGTGATTCTATTTTCATGTTTAAAGATAATTATAAGCAACTTTTGTTTAAGTAACTATTTATCTTCGTGAATATTGCTACTGCGTTTTGGAGTCCTCTGGGCTCATAACAGATATATCTAACAATGTTCTATATGAGTCTTGAAAAAAATTAAAATAAAATATTTAAAAAATGCTCATCCATGTTTTATTTAATGGAACCACAAACTGAACAAAGTAGTTCAAAGTATGAATAAAATCGAAACTAAATATCTTTCTTTGTAGAATGCGATCATACTTGTATTATATTAAAACAAGCCAATATAGTTTTATTAGCCATGAGAGATAGGTTGTGCCAAAATTATCTTGCAACAATTTCAAGTTTACATTTGCACATACCTTTGTCACAGGAAAAACAAATCGCACAACACAAGATTTTTGCACACACTAACTGCTAAAAATTAGAGAGAACATTCCTCCCAGGTTCTTTTGCATCTAAAAATTTTCAACTTTCTTCTCATTTAAAAAGTTCATCTGTTTATTTTCTTCTGCACCAGAGTGCATGATCGTATGCTTTCTGACATTATATTTTATTTGCCACTGTGCGCCTGTGGAGCACCACTAGCAACTGGCAGTCAACCAGAATATGATCCCTGTGTTCCAACTCTCTGCTTCCTGCCAATCAGGCAAAGCTCTACCCATGCTAGTTTGTTTCCTGTTGTACCATGGGCTATTATCTTGTTAAATAGCCTGATATTCAGCACCTTGTCAAAGGCCTTTTAAAAATCCAAATACACATTCGCTGAATATCCCTTATCCAGTCTGCTGGTTATTTCTTCAAGGAATTCCAATAGGTTTGTCAAGCAAGATTTCCTTTAAGGAAACCATGCTGCTTTGGCCAATCTTGTCATGTGCCTTCAAGTATTTTGTGACATCATCCTTTACAATCGACTCCAACATCTATTCAACCACTGACATCAGACTAACCAGTCTATAATTTCCTTTCTGCTTCCTCACTCCCTTCTTGAATGGTGGAGTGGCATTTGTGATTTTCCAGTCTTCCAGGACCATACCAGGATCTATCGATTCCTGAAATTACCAATGTCTTCACGATATCTACCTCTATTTCTTTCAGAACCCAAGGGTGCAATCCATCTGGTCCAGGAGACTTATCCATCTTTAGACCATTCAGCTTTCTGAGCACCTTCTCCCTTGAAATTGTAACTGCACTCACTTCCCTTCCCTGATACCCTACAACATCTGGCAAATTGCTAATATCTTCCACCATGAATACTTACACAAAATACTAATTTAGTTCCTCTGCCATTTCCTTGTCCCTTATTATTATTTTTCTAGTATCTTATATTTACACTCACCTTTCTTTTATTCTTTATGTGCTTGAAGTGTTTTGATACTATTTGCTAGCCTACTTTCATACTTCATCTTTTCAGTCCTTATGAGTTTTTAGAAACTTCCCAATTGTCCACCTTCCCACTAATTTTTGCTTCCTTGTATGCCTTCCCTTTTCTTTTCATGTTGGCTTTAACTGCCCTTGTCAGCCACAGTTGTGACATTTTTCATTTGAATATTTCCTCTTTTTGGTATGTATTTATCCAGCACCTTCTTCATTTCTTGCAGACCATCCATTGATGCTCTGCCATCTTCTCTACTAGTGCTATTTACCACCCTTACAATTTCCAAAAAATGGCACAAGGATTAAAAAAAAACTTTTTCAACTTTAATTTTGCTAACTGATCTGGGACACAGTCAGTGTCTATAAACACAGCAGCTCTCTCAAAGAATTAAATAGCGCGATTCGAAGAAATGTCTGAAGAGGGCGCACAAAATCATTGAGGACCACTTCCATCCTGTACGCATCTTTCAGCTGTTCCCATCAGGGAAGAGATACAGGAGTATCAGAGCCATCATCACCAGGCTGAGGAACAGCTTCTTCCCACGGGCAGTGAAAATGCTGAACAACTAAAAGAGCTGCTTGGACTAACCATCTGAGAACAATATTTATTTATTTGAATAGACTAAATACTTGTTCTGCATATGTATTCTTTCTCTGTATGCGTGTTATGTCTGGTTGTGTGTCTGCATGTTTTCTATCGAGGATTGGAGAACACTGTTTTGATGGGTTGTACTTGTACAATCAGATGACAATCAACTTGACTTGTAAAAGTAGGCTATTTGTTCTCTCCATGCATGGTGTCCCATTCTTTAAAAATTGTGGCTGATTGTTTACCTCAGCTCCACTATCCTTATATCCTTGATTGCCTTCATATGTAAAAGTCAATTAATTTTTATAAACTTCATTAATCTGGCTCGGGGTTTTGGTGGTGCTGGATATCAGATTTTCTGGACTATTGGATGTTATTTTGTTTATACTAATTCATATATATTTTTAAGATGTTGCATAGTAACTAAAACACATACTTCCAAGAGAAGGACTACGATCAACAGTTAAAGCAAGTGCACACAGAACTGAGGCCCAGTGAGTGGAAAGGAGTGAAGCAACTGGGGCCTGGTGAATGGATGGCATGCAAGAACTGGGGCCTCTGAAGATGGTCATGAAATGCAGAAACCCAGGCTCTGGGTGAGTGAAGGGGAGCACAGGAAATAGAATCTTGTCTAGTGGACAGAAAGCACAGGAGCCGAGGCAGAGGGAATGGAAAGAGAGTGCGGAAAGCATCACTTGATTAGATAGATACCAAACTGATGGGATTTCCAAGTGGTCAGATACAGGATAAACTGAATTCACTGACAGTCTCCACAGAATTCTGAAGCTATACAGTACTCTGAATTGAAAGATTTCTGTTTATTTACACTAAAAGGCTCATCTTTTATTTTGAAATAACGACACCTGCTTCTAGAAACCAAGCCACAGGATCAATCCCACATACTTAACACTATCTGGCACAGAAATAATTTTGTATATTTCAATGAGATTATCTCTTATTCTTCTAAACACAAGAGTATCTAGGCCATTTTCACATGGCAAACACCTCAATCTAGAATTCAATCTGGCGAATCTTTGCTTCATTTCCCCCATTGCATGTGTTCTTACAGATGCCTATCAGAGTCCTGTCTTCTTCTTCGGCTTGGCTTCGCGGATGAAGATTTATGGAGGGGGTAAGAGTCCATGTCAGCTGCAGGCTCATTTGTGGCTGACAAGTCCGATGCGGGACAGGCAGACACGGTTGCAGCGGCTGCAGGGGAAAATTGGTGGGTTGGGGTTGGGTGTTGGGTTTTTCCTCCTTTGCCTTTTTTCAGTGAGGTGGGCTCTGCGGTCTTCTTCAAAGGAGGTTGCTGCCCGCCAAACTGTGAGGCGCCAAGATGCACGGTTTGAGGCGATATCAGCCCACTGGCGGTGGTCAATGTGGCAGGCACCAAGAGATTTCTTTAGGCAGTCCTTGTACCTTTTCTTTGGTGCACCTCTGTCACGGTGGCCAGTGGAGAGCTCGCCATATAACACAATCTTGGGAAGGCGATGGTCCTCCATTCTGGAGACGTGACCCACCCAGCGCAGCTGGATCTTCAGCAGCGTGGACTCGATGCTGTCGACCTCTGCCATCTCGAGTACTTCGACGTTAGGGATGAAAGCACTCCAATGGATGTTGAGGATGGAGCGGAGACAACGCTGGTGGAAGCGTTCTAGGAGCCGTAGGTGATGCCGGTAGAGGACCCATGATTCGGAGCCGAACAGGAGTGTGGGTATGACAACGGCTCTGTATACGCTTATCTTTGTGAGGTTTTTCAGTTGGTTGTTTTTCCAGACTCTTTTGTGTAGTCTTCCAAAGGCACTATTTGCCTTGGCAAGTCTGTTGTCTATCTCATTGTCGATCCTTGCATCTGATGAAATGGTGCAGCCGAGATAGGTAAACTGGTTGACCGTTTTGAGTTTTGTGTGCCCGATGGAGATGTGGGGGGGCTGGTAGTCATGGTGGGGAGCTGGCTGATGGAGGACCTCAGTTTTCTTCAGGCTGACTTCCAGGCCAAACATTTTGGCAGTTTGCGCAAAGCAGGACGTCAAGCGCTGAAGAGCTGGCTCTGAATGGGCAACTAAAGCGGCATCGTCTGCAAAGAGTAGTTCACGGACAAGTTTCTCTTGTGTCTTGGTGTGAGCTTGCAGGCGCCTCAGATTGAAGAGACTGCCATCCGTGCGGTACCTGATGTAAACAGCGTCTTCATTGTTGGGGTCTTTCATGGCTTGGTTCAGCATCATGCTGAAGAAGATTGAAAAGAGGGTTGGTGCGAGAACACAGCCTTGCTTCACGCCATTGTTAATGGAGAAGGGTTCAGAGAGCTCATTGCTGTATCTGACCTGACCTTGTTGGTTTTCGTGCAGTTGGATAATCATGTTGAGGAACTTTGGGGGACATCCGATGCGCTCTAGTATTTGCCAAAGCCTATCAGAGTCCTGTATAATTGTAGCATGACATCTCTTTTCTTGAAATTAAATATTTTCGTAATGAAAAACATTTTATCCTTGGATGTTAATCTTCAGTTATTCGAGCACACTTACTTCTTTAAGCACTTTTCATTCTTCTACTATTTAAAAAAAAACTGTTTCCAATTCCTCTACCAATTAGAATATGAGGATAAAGTATTTTTTTTAAACATTTTATGAAATATAACCACTCCTTATATCCTTCATGCCTCTGTATCTTTCAGACAAACTAAACTATTAACCACCCCCACCTTGTCTGCAACTTAAAATAACTTTGATATTACATTTCATACACACTATCCTTAGTGTAAAAATGTTTTCCTTCAGGTCCTTTAATTTTTCCCCCTTTACTTTAAGCCTATCTACCTAGATTTAGACTCTTCTACTCTGGGGGAAGAAAAACTGTGACTATTCTCCTTATTTATGTCTCTCACGGCCCCATATACATTTTTAAGGTCACCTCTCAGCCCCTTACGCTCGAGAGAAAAAAAAAGTCCTAGCTACCATATCTTTGAGACTCCCCCCAATAACACCTTATGAACCTTTCTGCAATATTTTCAGCTAAATGACATCCTTCCTATAGATGGGCAATCAGAACTTCACATTCCGATCTTGTACACCTGTAATGACCCTGATACTCAAGTGCTATACCCAATGCTTTTACTGTGATGCTGCCACAGAACAATGAATTTTGTGACTTGTTCATAACAAATTCTGATTCAATGAAGGCAAACATGGCAAATGCCTACTTCTTCCTGGGTCCACCCATGTCATCACTTTAAAGGAAAGCATTTTTCCCCAACCATTTTCTGTTTTTAGTTTAATGACTTTCTACCATTCCAGCTAATTTCGCAATACATTATTCAATTGCATTAGCAATTTATCAAAAATGTAGTCAACAGTGGTTAATAAGCACCAGGCCATTGTGCATATTGTACAAGAGACTGGAAACAACCATCTCTAACAATGAGAGAGTCTAACAAAGGCATTCAACTATATTAAAATTGGTGAACCCCCACACCAAGTCCTTAAAGTAATTGCTGACAAGAAATTGGTAAAAACAAATAAATATTGTGGTTACAAAAGCTGTAATTAGTGACTCCTGCAGTTACCCCACAGCCTTTCCACCATCAAGGAAGCAGTCCAAAGCATTACTCAACAAGCACCAAATAAATGCAATCCCATGTACTCTAAAGGATTTCTACATCAAGCAAGAGAAAGCAGTTTGCTAAACTGATATTCCATCCACCACCATATCCATCATTCTGCATGCCGACATTATTTGGTTTGTGATGTCTGCAAAATGTAGTGCAGTTACTTAGCAAAAGCAACTCCCAAACATGCCACCTCAATCACAAAAAAAGGACACAAGCAGTAGAGCATTGGATTATCAATATCTGTTGATTTCCCATCATGTCACACACAATCCTAAATTTGGAAATACACAGTTCTTTCATATTGCTAATCTAGATCTTGCAACTCCCAACCTAACAATAACTTTTTCAATTGACATTTAGAGTTGGGAACTCAATGCTGAATTTGTTGGCAACAAAATGCAAATGCAGAATCTTTTGTGATCAATGGCCAGTATTTTGTGAACTTCATCTAAATCTTCTGGAGAGTTCCAGGAAATACTTGCAATATTCCCCCAAGTCACAAAAAGACAGGTTGCACATGCAAGTAAGGAGAATCAGAACTAGAGAACTAATGTGGCACTATCCAAATGGTAGAAACCTGTGCAGAGTTCAAAATATGTCTAGTAATTCCAACAAGGAAAGGCTTAGTACTAGTTAAGAGTCAACATGTTTGGGCATCACCAAACAAGTAACGATGGAAGGTAGGTGTTTATGTGCCTGTGTGTCTAAATTTAGATAATTCTTCTAAATAACTGCAAGCTGTTAACAGAACAGACTGGTTCATTCCATATCCAAAAAAAGGTTCTGTACAGGAAGTTTTAAGCTTTTTTCTTGGGAGGTAAAGATGGTTTCAGTAGATCCAAAAATAAAAAATGTTTACATATTAATGAACCAGTTATTGAAAATGTGTTGGCAACAAAAAAAATTATTTTGTTTTATCCATGAATAATATAGCTCTAAGATCCCAATTTATCTGTTAAAACTTGTGAAGAAAAATGTATTTTAACGCAGTGAGCTAATTATGATGCACAAGGTAATATTAAAAAGATGGCTGAAGCAGACTTTTGTGCATTTTTTAAAAAACATAATTAATTATGTACTTGAAAAGGATACAAACTGTGCAGCTACAGAGAAAAAAAAACAAGGGTCCATGAATATTTCAAAAAGGAGGACAGTCTTCTTGTTCTCATTCCTGCTGCGAAGTTGTGTGATTCTACAGCCATATAGGGAGAAATATGAATGAGCAATCAATCCTCAAATGTATGGTAATATTTAAAATTGCAATTGAGTTTTTAAACAACCATTTTGATGTTAGCAATGCTGGTTTAACTGTAAATTTGCTCTTAAGAAAGTTTGCATGTAAATTTGTTATATTCACCTAAAAAAAATAATGTCTGTTCAGTTTCTTCACATGCACTTAGTTTATGAATTATTATGTACAAAAAGTATTATTACATTTGACTCAGGGGACATTTATCAACAAGATTGAATGTCACATTGAAACTATTTCTGTTTCTTGGCAGCCAATTATTCAATCGGCAGAAATGAAAGTTATTTAAAAAATATATTAAATCACATGGGAGAGCATGTAAACTGAATGTTTTAGCAGATCATGAAAACTGTTAATCTTTTCATTTAAACAAAAGGATCCAAGTAAGGAACAAACATTGATTTCTAAGATGAGTTGCTCAGTCATCACAAATACCAAAATTATCCAGTAATCATGGGGGGTGGGGGGGGGGGGGGCGTGAAAATCAGAGGTGGAGAGGGTGAAAAAGTTTAAGTTTCTGGAGTCACTACCTTGGAGGATCTATCCTATACCCAACACACAAATGGGATCATGAGGAAAGCACGTCAGTGCCTCCACTTCCTCAGAAGTTTGTGGAGATAATTGGCAAATTTTTACATATGTGTGGTGGAAAGTGTGCTGACTGGGTTCATCAAGATCTGGTCATGGCGACACCGATGCGCCTGAGTGTAAAGCCCTGCATAAGGAAGTGGACATCAAGGGTAAAACTCTACCTACCATCAATAACATTCACAGGGAATGCTGTTGTTGAACAGAAAGAGCAATCATCAAGGATCCAATACAATGATATGAATAGTTACATATAATTTTTTTAAAAAAATCAATACAACAAAAACAAATGTAAATTGTAAAACAATATCCATAATTCATAGTCCAGATAGTATTTCTTTAAACTAATTAGAGAAGAGAAAAAAGAAATAAAGAGAAACAAAAAACTCAGTTCCCCTCCCTAACGGCATTGCCAGATGCTATATATGATTAGCATTAAAAGAAAAATGGAGGAAAAATAATATAAAAAAAGAACATGCAAAAGACACAAGTCAGACAATTCAATTACATTGAAATAAAATTATAAAATAAGAAAGTGAGTCATAAATGACCCCCACAGCATTTGAAATCTTATATCTGAATTATTAACTGAATAACAAATCTTTTGCATATTCAAACAAGACATGATGTCACGCAACAATTGATCATGAGTAGGTGGGCAGCATCCTTCCATTTAAGTAAAAAAATTGCACGTCTTTCCAAAGGAGAACCAGAGACAAAGCAGAATCATTTCCACCCATTGTACTGAAGAGGACCACCAAAGGATTTGGTACCAAATCTATATTAGAAATTGTAGAAAAAGTATGGAAACATATGAATTAATGATGCTTCTCCGCTCTTACACCTGTCACAACAGGGCCTCATATCAGAGTAAAAGCGAGACAAGTTAACCTTAGACATCTTAAATTGTTATAAACAATGATGGGCACATAACAAAGAGCAATTAACCAATTTAAGAACTGTGGACCAATCCACATCCGATATACCGGTAGTCAAATTTAAATCCTGTTCCCAAGTATTTTTAATTTCAACTAGTGAAGTCTGTTTTAAACATAACAATTTCTCATATATAATAGATATTAAAACTTTACAAGACGGCATTAAACTAAAAACACATCAACAAAATGTGATTCAGACTCTCTTGGGAAATCAGAAAACTGTGATTCAAGAAAATGCTGGATTTCCAAATAACTAAAAAATTTTTTGAGCAGGTTAAATTTAGCAGAAAGCAGCTCAAATGATGCAAAGTATCCATCAATGAACAGATTTTTAAAACTGAATACCCTCTCTATACCATTTCATGCAAAAGATGTTGATTAAACACAACGGGGCTTGATAGAGAGAAATTATGAAATGCAAAATATTTTCTAAACTGTGGCCAAATTCTCACAGAATGTTTAACAATGGGAGCATCTATCAACTTAGTTTAAAGTGATGAGCCGAGAAGCGCTACATTGGAAAACTTCAGTATGTTTTGAATGGTGGGAGGAAACTGGAGCCCCCAGGGAAACTCCTTACAGACAATGCAGGATACAAATCCCAATCCTAGTCACTGGCTCTATAAAGGCATTACACTAACTGCTACGCCAAATGCTGCTCTAAAGGACAAAACTCAGACTCTCTCTTCTGTTGTACATTAAAATATGATAATGTTGAAATGCAGAAAATTGCTTGTTAAATCACATAGGAACAAATAGAATCTTTCAATAAAAATTAGAAAAGGAAACTTTTACATCTGCTTGCTTTAAAAATAATAAAGAAGAGAAATGTTCACATTAGTCCAATTGCAACATTTGACTCTCAAATCCAGACAGTAAGAATATTGCAAGATACTGTTGCATTTTTTGCCAAATCTGATTTAGATGATAAAAATTAATTGTTACTAAAATTAATATGGTGGGAAACCTACATAGTTTCATGAGAAACCTGGCCATAGAAAATTTAAGGAACTTGTGAGTTTTTTTTTTAAAAAAAGGATCACTCAAACCTACACCTAAGTGAGATCATGCAAAGCATTGTGTTCAATTCACCATTAGAATAAAGCAATGTGATGGTGAGCATGTAACTGAATTGACAAAGGTGACAGAAGACAGTAATAATGGCAACTCCTCCTCACAGGATATGTTAGAACGCAAAATCAATGGTGACTGGATTCAGAGGCAAGGAGTATTAGAGGGGAATCTAACCTTTCTCCTGATTAAATACCTAAGCAGATAAGTTGCAAGTATACACATGTCTACTGGTTCAAGTAAATGTCATAAATGTGGTTTGAAACATCCTATATCCAGAGCTTGTTGGAGTAAGCATAAAATTTTTTTAAAATAAATTATTTAAAATTCAAACAACAGTATCTTAATTTATCAGCCTCATCATAACAGGTTCAAAAGGAATGCAAAGGGCATCACTGTGGCACTGTAAGAAGTGCTATTTCCCCTCAGTGCCAGTGACCTGGATTCAATTCTGTTCTCAGGCACTGCTTGCATGGAGTGTGCCTGTTCTCCCAGTGGCCTGATGAGTTTCCACCAGATAATCTGGTTTCCTCCCACATGCCAATGGCATGTGGGTGACTAGTTCACTGGCCACTGCAAATTGTCCCTTGTCTTTTGGTAGAATCTGGAGAAGGTTGGGGGTGGGGGGTGTTGTGGGGGTGCAATTGTTGGAATGCAAGGATATAGGATTTATGAAGGATTAGGATAAATGGGTTGTTGATAATTGTGACACACTCATTGGGCTGAAGAACATATTTCTGTGTTGCTTCTCTCTGATCAAATCAAATGCTGTTTGCAATACAGAAATGATCGTGTTTAATTAAAAAATCATTCAGAAGCAAAAGCGAATGAAAATGTGACGTGAACGTGAAGCAGTACAAAGATGAACCAGACAACATTGAGTGGCCAGAAAGCATTTATCCCCAACTTAAAAAAGCAACACTACATTTATGAAATGTATTCAAGTGCAAGCACGCATTAAAGCAGTTGTCGATGAAGTACCAAGCATTAATTAAACCCTCATCATGAGTAGCCTTTCCAGCTCTCCTGAACCAGTGATATCATGTGCTCTTGCTTGCTGATAGTTATTTTCTTTCCATTGTAACTCCATGTAAATTATGCTCTTATATTGTAGTATGAATGTAGACTGCTTGTACATGAACCCTTCTCACTGTACAATGTGACAAATGGAAAAAAAATCCCTGCCTTAAAACACCACCATCATTCCTGTGCCAAAGAAAATATAATAGGCCTAAATGACCATCACCAATTGGTAGTCATGAAGTGCTTCAAGAAGATGAGTATGGCTAATATTAACTCCAACCTCCCAGCTAACTTTAATTCAGACACCATGTATAGGGCCAATACTCAATCCTGGAAAATCTAGATAACAAAGGCACCTATGTCAGCTTTCTATTCATTACCTGCAGCATAGTCCTAAATAAACTCATCCTCAAACTCTGAGAACTTGGCCTCAGAACTTGCCCTTGGCAACTGGATCCTGGACTTCTCTTCCTGCAGTGCGAATCAGTGGTCCTCCACGATCACCCTCGAAACCAGTGGTGGCAAGGCTGCTACTCAGTCCCCCAATATATTCTCTGTGCATTCATGTCTGTGTGGCCAAACACTACTCCAACTCCATTTATAAACTTGTAGATGACACAACCATCATAGGCCAGACCTTAAATAACAATAAGTCAGAATATAGAGGAAGATAGAGACCTATCCTGGTTCAACCATTCCAAAGGTGAAGGAAAGTTAGCATGTAACCTGAATCTCTGAACTATTTAGAAACACAGAAACAACAGATCAGCTGAGGCAGAGATCCAGGAAGGGAAGAGATGATTCAGAAACACAGCTACACACTGGATCTGAAGGAAATGGGAGGAGTCAAAAAAGAGGTTGATAAAGCTACGGACAAATTCTGCCAAGCAGAAGAGAGTGTTAGCAGAGGGGAAACGGATCAGTTCTGAAGAAGCAAGGATCCTGAGGTCTTCCTGATGGGGAATGGATAGGGAGTGCAAATTCATGGCCAAGATGAGGCAGAGGGTGTTGGAGAAATGGAATTTTTCCCAGCGGTGAAGAGCTTGCGTAGGGTCCAAGATGAAAGTGAGAAGAAACTGGATGAGTGGGGAGGGTCCCACAACAACTTCTGAAGATGGACCAAGGTCTCCTATCAGAATGCATTACTGGATGGCATAGGAACTGTTCTACACAAGGCGAAAAACTGCAGAGAGTTGAGAATGCAGTTGAAACTGTTCACACAAACTCTCATCTCTCCTCCATGAACACTTCCCACTGCTTGGAAAAGCAGCCAAAATATTAGAAGACTTGTCACACCCTAGGCACATGCTCCCACTGGGAAGATAAATGAATATTAGATCATTCATCCCGGATTTGAGGACAATTTCTTTCCTGCTGCTTCAGACTCCTGAACAAACCCCCCCCCCCAGTAAAATAATACTGTTTGCGCTGCTCTAGCTGATGATTGCACTCTGTGCTGTTTTTATTGCCATACTACTTGTGGGTTAACTGGCTAGATTGCATGCAAAACAAACTTTCTCACTGTATTTCACTACACGACAATTAAATCGGAATGGTTAGTGCAATGCTATTACAGTGCCAGTGACCCAGGTTGGAATCTGGCACTGTAACGAGTTTGAACATTCTCCCTAGGTCTGTGGGGGATTCTGGTGGGTGCTCTGATTTCATCCCACCTTTCAAGATGTACAGGGGTTGTAGTTTAATTGGGGCATTGAGGCAGCACTGGCTTGTGGGGCCCATAGGACCTGTTACTGTGCTCGATATCTAACTTTAAAAAAAATTTAAACTGTCCAAGATTGGAAGAATATTGTGAGTATAAGGACCTTATCTAAATACTATAAATCTCCAATATGCAAGATATCCTCATAAGTCAAAGATGAAATGAAACAGTCTGGAAATAAATTTGCCAACCATTGTTTACAGAAAACATTTGTCTACGTGCAGAGATAGTTAGCAAAGAAAATACATTAATTTTAAAAATATTACTTTGGAAAATTCTAATGTAGGGTTTCAATATGAAATCAGAAATTTAGTTTTTTGTTTCTACATGATTTTCAGTTGTGCCCTCAGGGTAATAAAGTGAACACTTGGAAAATCTTTTGCCATAGAGAAGATCCATATTGCACAGGACAATAGTTACAGCTGGATGAATTCTCTGGCACAGAACAAATAATGCTGTCTCTGTCGTGCAAGTCTGCTGCATGCGCACTTGTCAGGATGCCAGAAATTCTCCACAGACAAATTATTAGGAGAGATGCTTCATCTGCAGAAGTCATTGAATGATACAGGTGGCATTCCAAACTTTCTCAGCCTTCTGTGAAATTAGTCTGCTGCTCTTTCTTGGACATCATATCGACACCAGGGCAGGTCACTGAAGATGTTTACTCATCTGACTTAAAGCTGTCCACTCAGCATTAAGATGTGGACAGGGGAGTAAGGCCACTCCTCTCCCAGATATCTATCACCACTTCATTAGTCTTGCTAACATTGAGAGAGAGGTGATTGTCCTGGCATCAATTCATTAAACCCACCATCTCCCTTCCATAAAGTATTAGAATGATTATTAAATACCCATGGTCTTAAAAAAAAATTAAATAATTCCAGTGATTTTATACTGAAATCATTTTTGGATATTCATTTCCTCTCAAAACAACCTCCAACTTTTATATGAAGACATTAAAAAAAAATAGACCTACACCATGTTAACAGTCCTTTTTGGCCCATGAGTCCATGCCACCGAATTATACCCAATTAACCTACAACCTTGGTACGATTTGAAGGGTGAAGAAAAACTGGAGCACTTGGTGTGGGAATGATGGGGCAATCCAAGGGGTTGAAAAATTCCGGGGGGGGGGGGGGGTGGGGAAGGGATCAAAGAATTGTAGAACCTGAGGTCCTCCACTCCAGCCCAGGCTTCCTCCCCCCCCAGGTCCATGCTCTGGCCCAGGGCCACAGAGGTGACTTCTTGGATGTGGACAGCACTGCACTCAATCTTGAGAGTGGAGTCACAATCAGCTCTAATTGGCATCTTCCCAGCCAGAGGCCCGGACACTATGTATGGTATGCAGTTACCCTCACAAATGCATATTTAATTATTTATTTATGTACATGGTTGGAGGTTTATAAGGGATCAAAGATTCTATGAAGTGGGTTGATGGTGTAAAAAGTTTGGGGACCCCTGATTTGGTGGAAACCCAGACAGGGTGAGAATGTACAAACTCCTTACAGACAACGCTGGATTCAAACCCCGGTCACTCGCACTGTAATGGTCTTAATTTATAAGTAACCCCAATGCATTAATTACCTGCACTGAACTTTATACAGGCATAATTTCAAGCATTTGATAAATTTTCATATTAGTTTTTAGTTATCATCCCCCCAAGGCAAATTGCCTCCATTGGTTTACTGCATGGATTTTGAGCCCTCAGACAAATCTGTCAGCATCTTTTTAAAATAGTTCATGTAAAGGTACAGAAATAGAGCATGAAGGTGGTTTTGTTGCTCTGAAGCTGGAACACTCTGGGATACTCTTGACAGCATCATTAGTCTCCCAAATCCCCAATGAATCTGATTTAATTATACGGCAGTCTTAGAAAAAGGAAATGGGTAGACATAACTAGCATTTTTCAGCATTATTCATAAACTAAATCTTAATCATGTCAGTATTTTACTTCCTTTTTGAACTTCAGACTTAATTTTTGGATCAATAGCAACCTGCATTAAACATACAATGGAAGAAAATTGAATCTTTTGGTTTATATCAGTGGTTTTCAAACTTCTTCTTTCCACTCACATACCACTTTAAGTAATCCCATTGCTAGATGTGCTAAGTCCTGGCACCATCTTTATCATTTTTCTCTGTGCTCTTTCAATCTTATTGACATCTTTCCATAAGGTGGTCGACCAAAACTGTAGACAATTAACCAAATTTTAACAATGACTTATATAATTTCAACATAACATCTCAACTTCTGCGCCCACTACTTTGATTCATGAAGGCCAATATGCCAAAAGCTCTCTTTATGACCCTATCTACCTCACACCAGTTTCAAGAAACAATGTACATGTTCCCTCATACATAAATTGTATGTGTTCTGCTACTGTATACCATACAAGTGCTACCTATAAACCTACCATCTCCCACAGCTACCTCGACTATACCTCTTCCCACACAATCCCCTGTAAGGATTCCATTCCATTCTCTCAATTCCTCTATCTCCATCGCAACTGCATTCAGAATGAGAATCTCTGCACATTAATGACAGAGATCAGAGATGTCTTCCTTCTTCAAACAAAAAGGCTTTTTCTCTACCACCCGCATATCCTCCATTACCCACACATCTGCCCTGACCCTGTCCCCATGCGCAACAAAGACAGGATTCCTCTTGCCCTCATTTACCACCCCAACATCCAACACATCCTCCTCCATCATTTCTGCCACCTACTGCATGATCCCACGACTAAACGCAGATTTCCCTCTCCTCCTTCTGCAGGGAATGTCCCCTCTATGACTCCCTTGTCCACTCCTCCCTCCCCACCAGCCCTTATGACCACAGGAGATGCTCCACTTGCACCCACACCTCCTCCCTCACCACCATTTGGGGCCCCAAAGAGTCCTTCCAAGTGAACCAACTTGGGGCCTCCTACTGCATCCTGTGCTTCCGCTGTGGTCTCCTCTACAGAGAGGCTGGATGCAAACTGGAACATCGCTTTGTTGAGCATCTCCGCTTTGCTCACTGCAATAACGTGGATCTCCCAATGGTCACCCATTTCAATTCTTCATCCCATTCCCTTGTCAACTTGTCTGTCCATGATCTCATGTACTGCCAAAATGAGACCACTCTTAAATTGGAGGAAATCCATCTTCTGACTGGATATCCTCCAACTAGATGGCATTAATATGGACTTTTCTGGGTTTCATTAAAAACCCCTCTCTCTCTCATCCCTTCTTCCCCGGCGTCTCTCCATTCCCTGTCTCCTTTTGCAAAGGCATGATAAATTCTACCCAATCCCTTATCTTATCCAATTAACTCCTTTTGTTGGTCTGGATTCCTCCCCTGTTGTTTGAATTCTAAGACTTTCTGCTATATCCTGCATCTGCCTTTTCTGAGTCAGGCCCAAAGCATCAGCAATATAACTTTGTCTCCTTTAGATGCTGAAAAGCGCAGCTGAGCTCCTCCAGCATTTCAGTATGTTTACCACAATCACAGTATCTGCAGCCAATCATGTTTCACTAAGGCTACCCTGGTTTGTCCTCCCAAAGCGGAATGCCTCACACTTGTACACATTAAATTCCATTTGTCATTTTGCCAGTTGGTCCAGATTCCCCTACAAACTTTTAGAGTCTTCACTCTTCACTACACCACCAATCTTAGTGTCATCTGCAAATTTGATGATCCAGATTTTTGATTATAAATGATAAACAAAAATGAACCCAGCACTGATCCCTGGGGCACACCTCTAGTCACAGGCCTCCAGTCAGAGAGGCAATCCTCTAATAACTCTCTTTGGCTTTTCACACAAAGTAAACATCTAATCCAATTTACTACTTCATCCTGATGCCAAATGACGGAACCTCCTTGACCAAATTTCCATGCGGAATGTTGTCAAAGGTCTTCCTAAATTCCATGAGTAAAATATCCACTGCTTTTCTTCCATCAAATTTCCTGGTAACTCCTTGAAAAATTCCACAAGATTGGTTAGACATTGCCATGCACAAAGCATGCTGACTATTCTTAATCAGTCCCTATCCATCTAATTATCTATGTACTGTGGCGGCGCACATCGATCGCTGGCGAACTGTGGCTCCGCATGTAACGCCATGTTAGCGGAGCAGCCGCATGAAGATGGCGCCGTCAACAGCACCTTGTGGCTTAGGCCACGGCGCATGCCTCTAGGCAGCGTGGTGACATCACCGCCAGCACTGAGCAGAGCTCACGCCAACCCTTAAAGAGCGAAGATTCAAATAAAACAGTTCAACTGAAACCTGTACCTCTACAGTACCTTCCAGTAACTTGCCCATCTCTGGTTTCAGGGTCCCAGGCCTATAATTTTGTTGATTACTCTTGGAGTCTTTTTAAAAGAAATAATGGAACAACAGGAGCCATCCTCTGATACCTTATCCCCGTAGTGAAAGATGTTTTAAATACCTCTGCCAGGGCTGCTACAATTTCTGCATGAACCTCCCTCAGGATCAGAGGGATTATCTTGTCAAACTCTAGGGATTAATCCACCCTTATTTGCTTTAAAACAGAAAGCTACTTTCCTCCTTTGTAATCTATATAGGATCTATGTCCTCATTGCTGTTACTTCCATAAGCTCATTTCCAGAGTAAATAGAGGTGCAAAAAAAAAAATTACAGTATTTAAGATCTCCCCCAGCTGTCTTGGTTCCATGCATAGATGAATAATCTCATCTTTCAAATGGACCAATTATGTCTTTTTCTATGCTTTTGCTCTTAATATATCTGAAGAAGCCCACTGGAGTTTTCTTCACCATATCTGCCAGAGCAACCTCATGACATTTTTCTTGGCCTTCGCGATTTCCTGAAGTGTTTTCTTGCATTTCTTATACTCCTCGGGTCACTACTTTGTTTTTTTGCTGCTTATACCCGAAATGAACCTTCTTTATCAATATCTCTTAAAAACCAACCTCAACATCCTTCCTGCAATGAGGTAACTAGAATTGCAAGCAATTCTCCAAATGCATTGTAACTAAAGTTTATATAACTGCCACATGATTTCCTTACTCCTGTACTCCATACTGATGCCTTTTTTCCCCACCATATCTATTTGCATGACCACTTCCAAAGATCTATGGAACTGAACCCCCAAATCCCTCTGCACATTAATGATTTTAAGAGTCCCACTTCTAACTGTGTACAGTCCCTTTAGATTTAGCCTCCCAAAGTCCAACAGCTCACACTTGTCCAGATTAAACTCCATCGGCCATGTATCTGTCCATATCTGTAGCTAATTTCCTGGAGCTTACTTTGATCACTCTCCATTACCGTGTCTATTATTCCACCAATAGTTGTGTCCATCTGCATCCACCTACCTAATTTTTCATCCAAATCATTTATCTACATCATAAGCAAAAGTAATCCTCACATGAATTACTGTGGAATATCAGTGTTCACTGATCTCCAGCCAGAATTACATCCTTCCATGAAAAGGAAATTTAGAATACAAATTTTCAATTCATTATGGAATCCCCTGCATTGTACTTCCTTGATCAGTGACAACATCCACTTCCCTGCCCTCAACCACCACTTTTGTCACTTCCTTAAAAAAATACAGCAACATTTATAAGACGTAACCTTCCATGCTGACAGTTCCTAATCTGACATGTCTTTCCAATGTTATCTTTAAATATCTACTCAAAAAGTTTCTCACTGGTCTACATTTTCTTGGATTTTTCCCATTTCTTTTCTTGAACAAAGGAACAATATTGTCTCTCCAACTGTTCCAATTTTTGTTATCCATTTAACCCTATTTTAGATAAATCAATGTGTAAGCCCTGCTATAACATAGACACAATGATAATACTAGCTTTAAATCTGCTTGCTTTATAGGAAGCAGTGGATTTTATAATTGGTTCAGATTCTTTAATCAAAGATGGACAGGAGTGAAGGGAAATCTCCATTGCAATTTATCAGGAAATGGAGTTAGTGCTGGAGCTAATCCCATCATTCTCACCAGAATATATGCTTACTCTAGCCTCTACAAATTTGGTCATTGGAACCTAGAAAGCTGAGTTTTTTTTTGAATCTCTGAGATTTGTATCCATCAATGGCTGCAAACAGCCTTAGCATCTACAGATCTATTAAAAATGTCTGCCTTGATTAACTACCTTAAATATTGTACATATATATTTAATTTTAAATATAGAATCTGGATACTTCAACTTTTTTTTTTAGTTCTCTTGCAAGAAAAAGATACTTAATGACATTAAAGATAAATTAGTAGCATGGGATGCCTCAACAACTACCACCCAGTAGCACCAACTTCTATTGTTGTGAAATACTTTGAGAGGCTGCTCATGGCCAGAATTAACACGTGCCTAAGATCTGGACCCACTGCAATTCACCCATCTTCACAATTTCTCTTCAGCAAATGCAATATCGCTGGCTCCCCACTCAGCTCTGGATCACCTTGAAAACAGCAATTATATATGGCTGCTCTTCATCGACTACAGCGCAGCCTTCGTTACCATTATTCCCTCAGTGCTGGTCAAGAAGCTACAAACTCTAGGTCTCCTTATCTCACTCTGCAACTGGATCCTTAGTTTTCACATCAGAGGACCACAGTCAGTACCACTCCTCCTCATGATCATCAATGCAGGTATGCCCCAAGGATGCGTGCTTAGCCCACTGCTCTACTTGTTATACACCCATGACTGTGTGGCCATACACAATTCAATACCTTCTACAAGTCTGCCAATGACACCACAGTTGTTGGAAGAATCACAGACGACAATAAGGAAGCATAAAGAAGGGATATAGATCAACTCGTAGAATGGTGAAACGACAACAACCTTGTACTCAACTTCAGCAAAACCAAGGGGATGATTGTGGACTTCAGGAGGAAGTCAGGAGAAAATGACCCAGTCCTCGTTGAGGGCTCAGTAGTGGAGAAAATCAAGAACTTCAAATTCCTGGGTGGGAACATCTCCAAGCATCTGTCCTGGAGCCTCCATGTTGATGCAATCACAAAGAAGGCTCACCAGCAGCTATACTTTGAGAGGTGTCTGAGGTGGTATGTTACCGAAGACTCTGCTAAACTTCTACAGATGTACCAAGGAGAGCATTCTGGCTGGTTGCATCACTGCCTGGTATGGAGGCACCAACTCTCAACACAAGAATAAACTTGAGGGTTATTAACTTGGCCTGCGACATTGAAGGAACCAGACTTCATTCCATTGAGGACATCTACATGAGGCGGTGTCTTAAAAAAGCAGCCTCGATCCTCAAAGATTCCCATCACTCAGGCAATGCCCTCATCACTCTGCTACTGTCAGGATAAAGGTACAGGAGCCTAAAGACAAGCACTCAATGACACAAAGATACCTTTTTTCCCACTGCCACAAGATTCCTGAAATATCAATGAACCAAGACACTGCCTTACTTTTCATTACTTTTCATGAATGATTATGTTATCATTATTTTTTTTTTAAAAGTAATGGCACAAAATGGTTATAATATGAATGTTTACACTATGATGCTTCAGCAAAACATCGAATTTCATGACTTGTTCATGATAATAAATCCTGATTCTTATAAATGTTACTATAAATTTGAATGTGTATTAATTGTTATTTTTATTTGGTTGCATTGTAATATATTGCTGAAGTAATAAAAATGAGCAAAACAAAATCCAAAATATGACCTAGCTAGTAATAAACTAATTTTTAAAATTTGTCTCCATTATTTGCACCCACATTTTAATGCTTATTTCTATCTGTTTTTTTTTTACAAATTTTTAAATGCTAGAGTTCTTGAAAGCTATCAAATGGTTGTGAACATCAAATCAGTGAAGCTATGTGCTTAAAGATGGGTATCTTTCATCATTTCTCTCTGATCTGTCATTCCAATCCCACAACATGGAGTTGACTTTTAAAATACTCTTAGGTCTAATCAGGTCCTCACTTATGAAAAGAGTCAAAACCCTCAATCATCTACCAAGGATAATTAAATGCTGTACATCTTATCACTTGTATTCTAGGACTGAAAAGGGAAAATAAAAACATGTCGGTCAAATGGAAAAATAAATAATGATTCCAGTAGATATTGAAGGTGAAATTAATTTATAAACATTTACACAAATTATGATAATGAAAAGATAAAATTTATTGTCTTCATATACATGTCTTCATATACAACCCTGAAATTCTTCTTCCTGCAGGTCAGGGAGAATTTCTACTTGTCAGACATACAAAAAAAAGCTATTCTCAAGAAAAGATAAGCATACAAAATAGAGAAATATAAATAAAACATCTACAGTAGTAATATATCCAGACTAAAATTAAGAGATCCTTCATAAAATTATTTGAATACAATAATAAATACAACATTTGAAAGAAACATTGGCAATTATTTCACATTCTATTGCTTTGACAGTTGCAGGATGAACATTTAAAAAAAAACAGCTCATGAACAATGCAGAATAGAGTTTTGCTGTTCATCTGTATGTGCTTTATGTCAGGTTGTGTGTTTGCATACTTTTAAACCAAGGACTGGAGAATGCACTTGCATCAGGTTGTACTTCAACTTGAACCAGCAGCACACCATCCAACATTTATTTCATTGACTTTCAAATAGTGTGTGTTATTACAGCCCCATGAAGCTCAACAATTCAGGATGCAATACCACCTCACAGATTGCCATCCATTTATCATTGTTAACATAATCCCTGCAAATTAACCATCTCTTGTAGTTACAAGAAAGTGCTGATGCTATAAGCTGGAGCAACAAAAGATACAAACTGCTAAATGAACTGAACAGGCGAGGCAGCATCTGTGGAAGCAAAGGGATGCTGATGAAGTGGGTTGAGACCATGAACCAATAAGTGGAACCACGTGGGAGAGAAATGGGATACAGCAGAAGATGGATGATAAGTAGAGACAAGTAAGGTGAAAGTAGAGATAGTTCTCAATTTAAAAAGAAATTCTTCCTTATCAAAGCAGACAACGTCCACATTATAGTTAATCTGCCATGTCCTTAATAATTTAACTCCTCTTTCTTTGGTTTGGCTTTGCAGACGAAGATTAATGGAGCGGTAATGTCCACGTCAGCTGCAGGCTCGTTTGTGGCTGACAAGTCCGATGCGGGACAGGCAGACAGTTGCAGCGGTTGCAAGGGAAAATTGGTTGGTTGAGGTTGGGTGTTGGGTTATTCCTCCTTTGTCTTTTGTCAGTGAGGTGGGCTCTGCGGTCTTCTTCAAAGGAGGTTGCTGCCTGCCGAACTGAGGCGCCAAGATGCATGGTTTGAGGCGATATCAGCCCACTGGCGGTGGTCAATGTGGCAGGCACCAAGAGATTTCTTTAGGCAGTCCTTGTACCTCTTCTTTGGTGCACCTCTGTCTCGGTGGCCAGTGGAGAGCTCGCCATATAACACGATCTTGGGAAGGCGATGGTCCTCCATTCTGGAGACGTTACCTACCCAGCGCAGTTGGATCTTCAGCAGCGTGGATTCGATGCTGTCGGCCTCTGCCATCTCGAGTACTTCGATGTTGGTGATGAAGTCGCTCCAATGAATGTTGAGGATGGAGCGGAGACAATGCTGGTGGAAGCATTCTAGGAGCCGTAGGTGATGCCGGTAGAGGACCCATGATTCAGAGACGAACAGGAGTGTGGGTATGACAACGGCTCTGTATAGGCTAATCTTTGTGAGGTTTTTCAGTTGGTTGTTTTTCCAGACTCTTGTGTAGTCTTCCAAAGGCGCTACTTGCCTTGGCGAGTCTGTTGTCTATCTCGTTGTCGATCCTTGCATCCGATGAAATGGTGCAGCCGAGATAGGTAAACTGGTTGACCGTTTTGAGTTTTGTGTGCCCGATGGAGATGTGGGGGGGCTGGTAGTCATGGTGGGGAGCTGGTTGATGGAGTACCTCAGTTTTCTTCAGGCTGACTTCCAGGCCAAACGTTTTGGCAGTTTCTGCAAAACAGGACATCAAGCGCTGAAGAGCTGGCTCTGATTGGGCAACTAAAGCAGCATTGTCTGCAAAGAGTAGTTCACGGACAAGTTGCTCTTGTGTCTTGGAGTGAGCTTGCAGGCGCCTCAGATTGAAGAGACTGCCATCCGTGCGGTACCGGATGTAAACAGCATCTTCATTGTTGAGGTCTTTCATGTCACCTTAAAATCTCTCTGTACCCTTACTCCAGCACTATCTCAATTTGGTACTTTATGTGTGATGTCCAAGCAAATCATTGAAATAGATCATACATTGCTGGAGCCTAGCACCATTCCCTGCAACTTCCCACCTGAAAATTATCTGTTTATTCCTATTCTGTTAATCTATTTTCATTCTATTACAGTTTGCTATCCCAAAGTGTGGATCCACAAGAGATTATGAAATTTGAAACAACAATTTCTCGTCTGTCTTTACTGCAAAGAAGATCATACAACCTAAATAATTGAAGCAAATGAGGTGTGCTATATTGGACCATATACAAATTACCTGTGAGACGTTGGTGGCCTTGGATCACATTAAGTTAGATAAATACTCAAGGCCTGACCATGTGCACCTACAGTCCCAGTGGGAAAGCTTGTGAGGAAACCACAGGGGACTCTACAGACATATTTGTATGATCTTCAGCCATAGGTTAAGCATGGTTTTGTGCATGGGAAAGCATGTCCCATGAATCTGATGGAGATTTTGAAGGAATGACTGTTGAGGGCAGGCCAGTGGATATTGTCCATGTGGACTTCAGCAAGGTTAGTAAATACGCAGATGACACCAAAATTGGTGGTGTCATGGAAGGATATCTAAGTTTACAACAGAATCTTATCAATTGGAAAAGGAGGTTAAGGCATGACGGATGGAATTTAGTCATCATCATTCAACATTTATTTTAATTGACTTCAAGAACAAAGTGCTGCATTTTGACAGATTAAACCAAGGAAGGATTTGTACACTGAAAGGTAGTGTTACCTATCTCGGCTGCACCATTTCATCAGATGCAAGGATCGACAACGAGATAGACAACAGACTCGCCAAGGCAAATAGCGCCTTTGGAAGACTACACAAAAGAGTCTGGAAAAACAACCAACTGAAAAACCTCACAAAGATAAGTGTATACAGAGCCGTTGTCATACCCACACTCCTGTTCGGCTCCGAATCATGGGTCCTCTACCGGCATCACCTACGGCTCCTAGTACGCTTCCACCAGCGTTGTCTCCGCTCCATCCTCAACATCCATTGGAGCGCTTTCATCCCTAACGTCGAAGTACTCGAGATGGCAGAGGTCGACAGCATCGAGTCCACGCTGCTGAAGATCCAGCTGCGCTGGGTGGGTCACGTCTCCAGAATGGAGGACCATCGCCTTCCCAAGATCGTGTTATATGGCGAGCTCTCCACTGGCCACCGTGACAGAGGTGCACCAAAGAAGAGGTACAAGGACTGCCTAAAGAAATCTCTTGGTGCCTGCCACATTGACCACCGCCAGTGGGCTGATAGCGCCTCAAACCGTGCATCTTGGCGCCTCACAGTTTGGCGGGCAGCAACCTCCTTTGAAGAAGACCGCAGAGCCCACCTCACTGACAAAAGGCAAAGGAGGAAAAACCCAACACCCAACTCCAACCAACCAATTTTCCCCTGCAGCCGCTGCAACCGTGTCTGCCTGTCCCGCATCGGACTTGTCAGCCACAAACGAGCCTGCAGCTGACGTGGACTTTTACCCCCTCCATAAATCTTCGTCCGCGAAACCAAGCCAAAGAAGAAAAAGGGTCCTGGAGAATGAGAGAATAGAGAGATCAAGGGGTACATATACATGGTTCCTTGAAAGTGACAACACTGTTACTCATGGTTGTCGAGGATATGTTTGGGATGCTTGCATTCACTGGTCAGGGAATTAAGTACAGGAGTTGGGACATAATGTTACACTCTATGAGACATTGGTGAGACCACAGTTGAAGTATTATGCACAGTTCTTGTCTCCTAGCTGTAGGAAGAATGTTATTAAGTAGGAAAGGGCACTGAAAAGATTCACTAGGATGTTATTTGGTGGGACTGGAGGGCTGGAGTTACAAGGAGAGAATAGGAGAAGCTGGGTCCCGCCCCCCCCACCCCCCACCGAGAACACAAAAAGCTGAGAAGTTACATTTTGGAGGCAAGTAAAACTTTAAGGGACATAGGGGATGTTTGCAGTCTTTTTCACATGGGCAGGAAAGCCTAAAATAAAGCAGCATAAATTTAAAGAGGGGATAGATTTAAAGGGGCCATAAGGGCAAACTAGGTATCTGGAAAAATCTAACCAGTGGCACTCACATCCAGTGAAGTGTTTTGAAAGTCTGCCATTGAGCGGTGACATGGATCTATTCCAAATTGCCTACCGCAGCAACAGATCTTCAAAAGATGCCATCTCACTGGAAGCACTGGAACACAAGGACAGCAAAGATGCATTCATCAGGATGCTCTTTATTGACTACAGTTCGACATTTAACACCATCATCCCCTCAAAACTAAACTGGAAACTCCAAGACCTGCACCTCAGCACCTGTGTTAATGGATCCTCGATTTTCTCCCTTCAAGGCGACAATTAGTGAGGATCTCCATGATCTCCATCAGTACCGGAGCACCCTAGGGCTGCATTCCTAGCCCCCTGCTCTACTCACTTAATACCTATGATTGTGTGACTCAGTAAAACAATAACACCATATACAAATTTGCTGACAATTACACGCTAGTGGGTTTACAGAAGGCAATGATGTGTCAGCATACAGGAAGGAGATTGAAAACTTGGCTGAATGGTGTACAGGCAACAACCTCACACTCAATGTCACCAAAACTAAGGAGCTAAATGTGGATTTCTGGAGGTTTAGTCTGAAATTGAAAACCTTGGCAATCTTCTGCAGATGAGTGGTGGAAAGTAGGCTGACCGGCTAAATCATGATCTTGTATGGCTGCACCAATATCTCTTAGCAGAAAGGCCTGCAAAAGTTTGTGGACAAAGCCCAGTACATCACAGGGAAAACTCTCCCCACCATCTAGAAAATCTATATGTAATGCTGCCCTCAGAAAGCAGCAACAATCATCAAACATCCATATCACTCAGGGTATGCTCTGTTCTCACTGTGCCATCAGGAAAAGACTGTAGGCATCATCTACAAGTACGACTTCTACCGCCAGGTTCAGGAACAGCTGCTACCCCTCTACCATTAGACTCCAAAACAACAAACTCAATCAGACACTCATTTAAGGACTATTTGCACATCATTTATTATTGAATATTTATTTTCTGTATTGCACAGTTTGTTTGCGCTTCCTTTTTGTTTACATTTTTCTCTTTCGCATATGCATCTTTTCTTGAGTAGTTTTTTTTTGTACTACCAATAAGTAGAAAATCTGCTTGGCCTGCAGGAAAAAGAATCTCAGTTATATGTGATGTCATGTATGCACTCTGATAATAAATCTGAACTTTGAACACATGAATTTTGAAATCCACAACAAGCACATCAAGATGAAGATCATCAATGCACAATCTTCTAATGAAAATCAAGACAAAATTAAAATTTTATGGACTTCAATAATTCTTCCAAATGATTGGAAGTTAATCTCATGGGCCACAAAAGGATATACATTTGAAAAGCTATTAATTGCTTTTATCTTGCCATCTTGGCGCCTCACAGTTCGGCGGGCAGCAACCTCCTTTGAAGAAGACCGCAGAGCCCACCTCACTGACAGAAGACAAAGGAGGAAAAACCCAACACCCAACCCCAACCCACCAATTTTCTCTTGCAACTGCTGCAACCATGCCTGCCTGTCCCGCATTGGACTTGTCAGTCACCAACGAGCTTGCAGCAGACATGGACATACCCCTCCATAAATCTTCGTCCATGAAGCCAAGCCAAAGAATTGCTTTTATGCATCAAGGCATAATTGAAACCAATGGGTCCATTATTTCTGCAGTTATTTACTTAAAGCCATAGAATAAAGTTCATCAGAATCTAATGTCTTCTCATTAGTTATTCCCATAAAACTTCTCTTATACTTTGTCTCTTGTGATTGGGAGTTTATGAAGTTCTTAATTGTTGCTTGCAATTAGCCTATTTGCTACCTTTCAGATATTTGCAGTGTCCTCTATGAAGAACAAGGTAAACTTTTGATTTAATGTATCTGCCATTTTTTTGTTACCATTTTTATGTCACCACCTTCATTTTTTGAACAAATCATATTTACCTTCATCTCCTCTTCGTTAAATATTCACTAAAACGGAGTTTATTTTGATAATAAATGCAAATTTCCTCTGAAAATTAATTTTTATCCTCATGAACTTTTCAACATTATACTGCTGATATCTGAAAGGTTCCTTTCATCCACCATTGGTTCTTGCCATATTACAAGCCCTACTTTTTGATCCAACACTTCATTTTGGCCCATTGAATCTATGCTGACCATCAAACACCCAATTGTCAACATATTCCATCGACTCGCCCTATTCCCCTAGATCCTAATATTCATGGTGATACTAGGGGCAATGTAGGTGTTGCCAATTAACCTAACAACCTAAAGATTTTTGGGAGTGGAATGAAACAGAAGATCCCAGAGGAAACACAAACTGTGACAGGGAAAACATGAAAAATCTGCAGATACAGCACTGGAGGCCAGGACTGAACTCTTAACAAACAATTAATGGAAAAATACAATCTTTTTTTTTAATATAAAAAAGGGAATTGAGTACATTTCCATATATGGATAAACTGTGCAGAACTTGACAGGACCAAATTGTATTTCCATTTATGTAATTAATTGAATGACAGTAAAATGATGTGGCTGTATTCATGTGCATGTTAAACGCCCCACACACAAAGTTTGAGAACTTGGCCTCTGTAAATAAACCATTACTTCTATGATATTTATGACCAAATCCAAGAGTGTTTATTTGGGAATGCAAGCAGAGATGAATGAAAGGAAAGAATAGTGATGATGGGCCTGTTCTGAGCCTTTAAGAACTCTAAGGTAATAGGTTTTATAGTGTAGGAGCTATAGTTAAAAGGCAACTAACAAAGGATTAAAGGAATAAAAAAATTCAGTCACGAATATACTATCCATATTATAGTACTACCAGTCACATGCAAATTATGAGAATTATTTTTTTTTCTAGTGGCACACATTCTCTGAATTCACACAAGTGGTTTATTTCAAAGTTCTTTTCAACTCCCACCTTCAGTTCAATCTCTGAAAATTATTCCCAGATGTTCAATCCCTCACCTACTCAGTCTGCAGCTTCGTTCTTTTGCCTGTTCACATGCGGTTCACTATTTTTGGGGAACAAATTCCTTGTGTACGGTGATTCATGCAAAAATTCCAATGAAGCCTGAATGGGTAAGTATCCAAAGGCCTCAATTATTAATCAAGAAACACAAGTTGATGTGGCAAATAGAAAATTTAAATTCCAGTAACTAGTCACCTTAATTACTTTGTTTCATTACAATCATGAAACTATTAAATTGACATTAAAACTGTCCTGGTTCTCAGTTTTCCTTTCCAGAAAGAAATTTTATCCGATCTATGGTTTGAGACGACAAAGTCTACATTACAGTGTTGACTCAAATAATTAAGTTCACTGGAAATTGGAGAGTAAGAAATGCAGGCCCATCCAGCAATTGCAATTCCCCATAAATAAATACATTTTGTAAAAGGTGTTGGTGGAAAACCTCAAAGATGAGCAAGGCTTGTTGAAGATTCAGGTCATTTGACACACTTCTATTTTTGGGATATAAAATACAAACATCTTTCTGAATCAGTCAATTAAAGAATTTTAATTAATTGAAAAATACTTAAATTTATCAGTGAAATGGTCTTTTTTAGAACCAGAGTTAATTTAGAGATGACAGGAAAAAAGTGTGACAGGTTTAGAAATGAGAAATTCAACCTAAAAAAACAAAATTGTTTCAAGTCCAATGGATAGACAGATTCCTGATTTTTTTTTAAATTTAGAGATACAGCACAGTAACAGGCACTTCTGGCTCAAGATGTTCAGCTGTCAAAATACAGCAATTAACCTCCAAACCAGTATGCCTTTGGAGAGTGGGAGAAAACTGGAGCACCCAGAGCAAACCCACAGGATCTCAGGGAGAACATCCAAACTCCTTACAGACAGCGCTGGATTTCAACCCAAGTCACTGGCACAGTAATAACTTTGGACTAACCTCTATGTTAACCATGCAGCCTGATTGTTATTTTAGAGTTTAAAACAATTACTGAACTTCCATAATATCTCTATTACATTTCCTATATGATTCACATGATATATTAATTTCATCATTTACAATTTAAACATATCACAAGGTCAACAAGTAACTTACAGGAGGGAATATTAGGTACTCAGTGTACATGACAAGAAGCCAGAAGTATGGAATTTCCCAATAATGACAATGTCATCTCCAAGCAAACAACTTACCAAACTATTCATTATTACAGCTTTAAGCACCAAATGAAGGGAATAGAATTGGTGAACAGTGAATAATAAATAAAGGATGGCTACAGGATGGACTTACACCTTTAGTGATAGATCAAAACATTTCAGAAACATACGACAACCAGACCCCCAAGAAATTACTCAAGTCCCACAAAGATACATTTGCAGTATTAAGAATAACTCCATCAACAGCATCACATAGCTTCTAGAAATTTACACGAGGATACACAAGACTCAATTAAGAATGGATAATTGGAAGCTGCAATTTTTAAAACATTTATAATGCCCTCCATAATGTTTGGAGCAAAGACACTTTTTTCCTTAATTTTCATCTGTGCTGCAGTTTTTAATTTGTACTCAGACAATTCACATATGATTAAAGTGCACATTCCAGATGACATTCAGGGTTATTTGTGTACATTTTGAATTGACCATATAGAAATGACATAACTTTTTATACATAGATCCCCTCATTTCAGGCCATCATAATATTTGGGACATAGCAATGGTATGTACAGTATATTAAAGTAGTCATGTTTAGTACTTTGTTGCATATCCCTTGTACGCAACGACTGCTTGAAGTCTGTGATTCACAGACGTCACCAGGAATCTTCTCTGGTGATGCTCTGCCTGGCCTCTACTTCAGCTCATGCTTATTTGGGGGGCTTGTCCCCTTAAGTTTTATTTTCAACATATGGAAGACATGCTCAATAGGATTCAGATTGGCTGACTGACTTGGCCGTTCAAGAACCTTACAGTTTTTACCTTTGAAAAACTCCTTTGTTGCATTAGCAGTATGTTTGGGATCATTATCTTGCTGTTGGATGAAATGCCATCCAATAAGTTTGGAGGCATTTGCTCGAACTTGGACAAATAAGATGTTTCAATACACCTAAAAATTAATTTTGCTACTTCCATCAGCAGTTACATCATCAATGAAGATAAGTGTGCCAGAATCTGTGGCAGCCATACATGCCTAGGCAATAAAACCCCCACCATGTTTCACAAGTGAGATGGTATGCTTTGGATCTTGGGGACTTCCTTTCTGCCACCACACTTGGCTCTTGCCAGCACTGTGTCAACAAGACAGTTTTCCAGAATTCTGCAGGCTCTTTTAAATACTTCTTGGCAAACTTTATCTGGCCATCCTGTTATAATGGTTTGTATCTTGTTGTGTGGCCCTCTCTATTTCATGAAATTTTCTCCCAGTACTCTTTGATACATCCACACCAGCTTCCTGGAGCATTTTTCTGATCTATCAGACAGGTGTGGTTTTTTTTTCTTCATTATGATTAGAATTAGTCTGTTCTCAGCAGTGGAGATCTTCCTTGGCCTACCAGTCCCTTTGTGATAACTGAGCTCACCAGTATGCTCTTTCTTCTTAACGATGTTCCAAACAGTTGATTTTGGTTATTGTTAGGTTTCGGCAATGTCACTTACTATTTTATTCTTGTTTCTTTTTAAACATCAATGGCATCTTTGACTTTCATTGGCACAAACTCTGGTCCTCATGTTGAAAAGTGGCAACTACCAAAGGTGATCAAAATCTTAGAAACAAGCCTAGCTCTCTTATTCCTGCATCAATGAAGCAATTAAACTTACCCGAGTAATCACAAACACCTGTGAAGCCAAATGTCCCAAACATTATGTTGACATGAAATGGGGGAATTTGGATAAAAAGTGCTGTAATTTCCATATGGTCCAGCCAAAATGTATAAAATAACCCTGAATAAAATCTGGAATGTGCACTTTAATCGCAAGTTAATTGTTAGATTTGAAGCCCCTTTCACTCTTGCAAGTGATCCCAGGAATTAACCGCCATTTGGCCTTTAAAGTGCCTAGTGTGAAAGCAAAATCAGCTCAGATGACGTCATATGCTGAGGATTGACAGCCTCGGTCGCTAGTACAATTGCCGGCGTCTGCAGACACCGGCGTTGCAATCAGGTAAGTGTGAAACAGGTAATTGCAATGTGGGACTGAAATGACCCAAGTTTTTGCATGAATGCATGAACATGAAGGAAGATTAAAATGAAAGTATAAACTTTCCCATAGGAAAGTCGCAGAGAGTGAGAGAGTGAGAGAGAGAATAAATAGCAATAGCGGACAATTTTTAAACAGCATGGTAAAATTGGTAGTTCTATAGTGCACAATTTATAAAGTCCAGGGGAAAAAAGCAAAGGTGGACCTGACTTCCCAGAATGCTGTGCAGCAGAGAAACCCCTCTATAAAACTTCCATGCATGCAGCCAGGCATACAGCCCTTTTTCTGCTGCATGGAACTCTGGGAGGGCAGGTCTGCCATCACTTTTTCCCCATGGCATTTATAAATTGTACGCGATAGTGCTACAAACTTTCCCACCCTGTTTAAAAATTGTCCGCTATTGCTATTCATTGCTAGCACTTTCCCCACAGTCCCTTATAAAGGTTTATATAGGTCAGCCCAACAACAACAGGGGCTCAGACTGTGCTGTACAAAAAGTTTAATTATGTTATAATTAGGCATGATTAATTTTGTTCAAATACAAGATCATAATATATTGGTCAAGATTTAGGGCCGGTCCACCATTGCTTGATGCGTCATGATGTCACTGGTAGAAGGTAGAACAGTCCTAACCCCGGGGATGACTCCATGCAAGTGTGAAAGCGTTCAGTGTCTCAGTTAGGAGTGGGAAAGTGTGAAAAGCCAAACCCCCATTCCTATCCAGGACACTGAACGGCCAATTTAGTGGGATGCAAGTATGATAGGTGCTTTAACTGTGGAGCATAGGGGAAAAGAAAGGAAAACTGTCTTTATCCTAAACATTATGGAGGGCACTGTATATTTAATCATGTTATCAATAACTAATAACTTGTTTTTTTTGTTCCAATTGTAAATTTCCATCCACCTATAGTTCTATATTGGAATTGGAAACACGTACAGATTCAATTGTGTAGCGTGTTTTGAGAACCTGAATTGTGCATCTCTGCGCCTGGAGGCACAACTGCAATGCAATATTTTTGCCAAAACTGTTGCAACATTAAAAACATAAATAGGAAACAATACAAGCCTTGACCATGAAAGCATGCTTTGATAAATGGCTCCCTGGAGTAATATTTAAAGAAACTGCTTTTATTAACCACTCAAAAAGTCTTTTAAAGAAGGCATCAAATACTTCTTCATTACACAGATGCAGCCAATACATTCTACTTTTTCTTTGGTGGGAAGGAGAGGATGGAGAAGTGGAGAGAACATTGCTCCATTCTTTATTATGGGTGATCAGATTTGGCACCAATGTACAGTCATGCACTGGATATCAACAGTGGCCTTATCATTCAAAGGTCAATTTACTCAGCTCATTAATCACAGCAGTGATTCCACAATGGATGATTTTGCAGTTGTGGCATGATTTATATACATATTTTTTAAAACTAAAGGTTGGAATGGCTGCTTGGACAAGAAAACATTTCCCCAGGGCCTCAGAAGAAACTGGTACAGGATTGTTTGCATCGGAGAAAAAAAAAGGAGCACACAGTATTTAGGTTTCTGACTCATCAACAGTCAGGTAAATGCAATCAATAAGGTTCAAAGTTGGATCTAACTGTAGAAGTCTGGTCAGATTCATTACTGTGACCTTAATTTCTCCAAAACAGTCCCATTCAGTGCTGATTGCAAACCATTGACTCTGAAGATTTCAGTTCAGGAGGCTCATCACCCTGCATTAGCCATCTTGAGCCTCACCTCAATGCTCAACACAACTGCCAATCCACAGACTAACTCTAATCCCAATTCTACCCCTCATCTTCCCATCTGTCTGTCATCTAAAATGTTCCATGGATCACCAATCCTCCACAATTGTTTTTCTCCCACTGATGTTGAACTGTTGAGTTCCAGTCACTCTTCAGTTCTTGAGTAAATTTTAGATACAATTTTTGATGGATAAACATTTATCTTTTGATAAGGTATGATTCAACCAACAAAGTTTTTTTTTGCCTTTGACATCCATTGACTTCAGTTTTACCATTTCCTGAATAACACACTCAGTTAAATGCAGAGTGTGTTTGGATTACTATTAGATCAAGTTAGTGATGAGGTCTGAAACAGAGTTCCTCATGAAGACCAAGTTGAACATCTTTGAACAAATACAACCTGATACCATTGTCAACAAGCCTTCCATTGCTTTGCTGATAACAATTGAAACCTGGATTAGAAACAAATGGACAATTTTGCATGCTGATGTTTATGTCAATATTATGGGTGCAATGGAACAACTTAGATTAAAGCACAGTTAGTTCTAGAGAGCAAAACTTAATTATTATTTGCCAAAATGTTTTTGCCTTATCAAGTGCTCACATAGGAGAATTCAACAGCCTCTGTGATGACAAGGATATTGTGAGGAGGCTGAGATGAATGTATTTTCCATTGCTTCAGCACTCACAAACTACCATTCCCATGCTGGATCCTGGCATTGTTGAGGGAGAGGCAGTTCTCAGAACCTCCTCCTCTACATGTTTAATTGGCTATCACTGTTCAAAACATGAACACAAGAACATAGGAAAATAGGACCAGGGATAAAGTGCATGAACAATCCATGTAATGGAGAGGCAGCATCCACCACTGGGCGGCACTGCTGCACTTCTATTCGGAGGACACACTACCTGTCAATCAAGGTCAGAAACTCACCCAAGCCATCAAGGTGACCCTCATGATTGGCCCAGGTGAATCACCTCTGTTCACCCCTGCACTTGGCCTTGAGTCATTGGACGCAGACACCAATGGGGCATATACTAGCCAGATGAATGGCCCACCAGCTTTGCCCCCAGAACCCTAAAAGGACCATGTACTCCTTTGTTCTGTCTCTTTGGACTCCTCGTGGATCGTGAGCATCACCTTTCATACTGGGTTGGGGGAAGTCCTGAGGCTAAGTAGCAAGAGCCGTGCCCTTACTGACCAAGGGGTGGGGCATGTACAATCACCTAGAGCTTGTGTGTTGAATATGTATATTTTTCCACCATCTCGGTCTGGTTCTTAACCTGTGGGACCCATATGAACCCGAACAACAATCCATCAATGACAAAGGCACATCTTGATCTATTCCACCTGCATCCATTATGATCATTGCATTCTAATCAATCTCTTCTGCTTCAATGAGAACAAACTTGTCTTTGAAGTAATTCATCCATGGAATCATTCCAGCCAAGTTTTCTGCATCCTCTTTGTAATCTTTAAATTCTTCCAAAGCTACTGTGATCAGAAACAGAAGTAATGCTCTCAATCAGCCATTCTCAACAGGGGCCACGGACTGAAATCCTGAAATATTTTTTATGTAGTCGGTAGAAGAGAAGTACAGAAAAAGCCAACTAAACTGGACTGCTTCATAGGAAAGGGAACCGATAAAGTTTGAGCAGAGTCCTAAAAGGGGCATAGCCAAAACAAAAAAGGTTGGGAATGGATGCTCTCGATGTGTCAAAACCAGCGCTTTCGAAGGTTTCAACTTTACCACATAAACCTCGATTCTCCAGTCCACAGCGCAGAACTGTGCATGACTTGTGTTCAGATATAACACACATAAATATGCAATACATATACTGTACACACTACACATTTACATATATTAAAATACAGTAAATATTCTCAATAAATAGTAGTCACAGAGCCATTTCAACAGTCAGCAATCTCACTGCCCATGGGAGAAGCTGTTCCTTAGCATGGTGGTCTGGCTCTGAGCAGCTGTCTCCTGACTGGAGCAGCTGGAAGATGCTGCTTGCGGGGTGCTAGGGCTCCTCCTTAATTTTACGAGCCATCTTCAAATACCAATCCTGGTAAATCCCATTAATGGGGAAAGGCGGATGGTTTGGGAAAGAGCAACATCAGTGATCCTCTCTGTGGCTTTTAGTGTCTTGTGGATAGATCCAATGCTCTACAGCAATTGTACAACATGATGCAGCCAACCAAAATGCTCTCAGTAGAGCTCTTTTAGAAAGTTGACAGAATGGTTGGCCAGTAACATTGCCTGCCTCAACCTTCCTGACAATTGAAGAGATGCTGTGTGTCCAGGATAGGTCTCTTGTTAAGTGGACTCTGAGGAACTTGGTGTTCTCCACTACCAAACTATTAATGTGAAGGAGTATCATCGTCCCTGGTCCTCCTGAAGTCCACAATCATCTCCTTTGCCTTGTCAACAGAGACTCAGCTTGTTATTCTCACACCATTTCACAAAATGTTTTACCTCTTCTCTGTATTTCAATTCAACCTTGTTGCTGATGGGGCCAACTACTGTCAAGTAATATGTCAACTTGATGACTCTGTTGGAGCTGGATTTGGCATTACAATCATCAGTCAGTAGTACGAACAGGAGCAGACTGAAAACAAAGTCCTGAGGTGCACCAGTGTTCAGCGTGATGGTGCTCAATGTTCTGCTACTGACCCAGATTGTGGTCTTTTTGTTAGGAAGTCCAAAATCCAGTTACAGAGAGGGATGTTGAGACCGAGCAAGGACAGCTTTTGCACCAGCCTCTGGGATTTGAATGTGTTAAATGCTAAACTGAACAACAAACAGCAGCCTGACATGTGAAGTGACATTCTCCAGGTGGGCAAGGACGGAGTGGAGGGACAAGGCTTTAGCATCATCAGTGGAATGGATCCATCTGTGGGCAAATCAAAATAGGTCCAATGTCTATGGGAGGTGCACTTTCATGAGTTCCATCACCAGAGACTCAAAAACCTTCATAATGATGGAGGTCAATGCCATTGGACAGTAGTTGTTGAGGTCTGTTATTGTCACCCTCTTTTAGTACTGGGATAATGGTAGCTGTCTTAAACTTCACAGGGACAATGGACTGGTGCAGTAATGTGTTGAAGATGTCCGTAAGGATCTCCATCAGTTGGTCAACATACTCCATCAGTACCTGGCTGGTTTATTTTGTCTGGTCCAGCTGCCTTGAGTGCATTCACACTGGAGAGGAATTCTTTGTTCTTTCTGTTAAAATATTCTCCCAGTGTTCTGTACTAACACTTCATAGCATTTCTCGGGCAATTCTGCCAACTTCTAACCTCTTGCAGTGGCCTTTTCAACATTGAACACCTCCAAGTTTTGCATCACTTGCAAATGTTGAAATTTCAGCTTATACTCATACGTGTCATTACCTCACATACAAAAATACAGAGGCTTTGATTTTGACAACTGGCAAGCTCCTCAATTCAGCCTTCTATCAATATTTTTACCCATTCTGCCATCCATGAATTAAATGGAGTTTTATAACAATCAATTATTACCCTTTTTAATACTACAAACTTTTTTTCCCTGTCTTCCTTTGAGCTGCTGTAATGGCAGCGCTGCCACTGATGAGGACTTGGCACAGTAGGGAATGGAGACACAGTGCTGCTCCGCAGGGTCCAACTGCCTGGTCCAAATTCCTGCTGCTCCATACAGACTTTAAATGGCCTGTTAAAGGAGCTGACAGTGTTTTTAATTAAAATTTTGCAACCCTGATGTCTGTGCTCCAGATGGCAACAACTATGCTTGGCATGAGCCACGATGGGTGGCAGAGGATCGGTGCTGGGCACCTATAAAGGAGACAACACCCCTATTGAGAAGGAGAAAACAACCCTGCAGGATGGTGAGGATGGCAATGGACTAGTGAGGGGCTACAGAAGAGTGACTATGGCAGCGGACCAGTGAGGTGCTCAGCAGCTGAAGGATCCACACAGGTTGTGAGGTGCTGGTGACTTGCAGTTGAGGGGCTCACACATGCTGCTGGTGACTTATGCTCAAAGGACCCACAAAGGCTACGGGTTGCTGGAGTCTGGGAGCCAGGTATCCATATTGGAACTGGGAGTCATGAGGGTGCTGAGGGCAAAAAGGACTCCTGAAGGGGCTCAGGCACTGAAGGCTTTGTGATCGTGTCAGAGATTTGGATCTAGAGCCCTGATTGCCAATGGATCGAATGAGGCCTGTGCGGTTGCAGAGACTGTGGGAACACTGGATCAATGAACACTCAGTGTCTCTGAAGAACTGCTTTGCTACTCTTTTTCTCTTACTGTAAGGAGTGTCAGGCAATACTAATTCTGGCTCTTGTCTTCCTAACTTCAGGCAATAGGACATTTTGTGTAATCTTATATTTTCTGTATTATTACATGACAATAAAGGAATTCAGAAGCTTAGTTAAGTGAATTTAAGTTTCCCTGTTGCTATGATAGGATCTGAACTTTTAGTTCTGACTCATTTAGGGTTCTAATGTACACTGTAAATCCTCACTATTCCCTCTCTGAGAAACAATATATTAGATCCCTCTGGCTTTTACCATTTAATTCCACCTCCAGAGATTGCAGCTCAGCAGATTGTCAGTCAGGATGGATACTTTCATAATAAATACTTGCACAAACACCCAATTTAATTCAGAAGAAAGCCACTGCTCATCCGCTATTAATTTTAATCTTTCACCATCATCTTTCAGACATATTGGAAATGGTGACATTTCATTTACATAGAACCTTTCATATCATCTCCCAAGACCCTTCAGGGAGGCATCACTGAACAATAACTGAAACCAAGTTAAACCTACACATCTGGTCAATATCACAGGTTTGAAAAATCAGGATTTTAGAGGTGAGAGTGGAGGACGTGCAATAAGGAAAGCGGGGATTAGGACATGCGTGACTGAAGACCAGTCAATAACAGTGAGGTGAAATAAGATAGAGACAAATAGATATCCAACATCACTTTTGTTCCTTCGCACTCCCACACATTTAAAATTGCAAGTTCAAATGCACATCCCTCAGTTTGCACAGTTCAAATGCACATCCCTCAGTTGCCCCCTTTTCATCTATGACAAGCACATACCAAAACATATGCTCAGCATTCAGTAATGTATTTCCCATTCTGCAAGCAAGGTGGTACAAAAATCACTACTGCAGCATAACTAGGAGACAGATGCACAAGAAATAGGAGCAGGAGTCCATTTGGCCCATCAAGTCTGCTTCATCATTTAATAAGATCAAGGCTGATCTGGCCATGGACTCGTCTCCTCTTATCTGCTTTACCTACATCCCACTTAATTCCCCAACAATGCAAAAATATAATTGCGTCTTAAATATATTTAATGAGGCCGCCTCGACTATCTTCTTTGGGAAGACAATTCCACAGATTTTCTGGGAGAAGCGGTTCCTCCTCAACTCAGCCTCAAGATTCAAAGGAGTAGATTTAAGACTATCTCCCCAACTTCTAGACTTACCTACCAATTTTCATGGAAAATTGTTTAGTTTTATCTTTCTACAAGATCCCCTCTTATTCTTCTGAATTCTCTAAATGTATTCCCAGGTTAACTCAATCTTGCCTCAAAGGTTAACCCCCTAATTTCTGGAACCAACCTGGTGAGCATCCTCTGTACCACCTCCAAAGCCATATATTCTTTCTCAAGTATATAAACCAGAATTGTATGCCGTACTCCAGGTATAGCCTCACCAAAACCTGTTGCAGCAGAACCTCCCTGCTCTTAAATTCCATCATTCTCACAATGATGACCAATATTCAATTTGCCTTCTTGATTGCCTGATGCACCAGGAAACCAAGCTTTTGCACTTCAAGTCCCTTTACACATTAGCCTGCTGCAATCTTTCACTATTTAAATAATCTGATCAACAATTTTTCTTTCCAAAGTGGATGACCTCATATTTACCAACATTTTAGTCCATCCGCCAGATCATACCAATGTATTCAACCCATCTGCATCTCTCCACAGACTCTCGGCATCCTCTGCACAATTTACTTTTCCACTCAATTAGTATCATCAACAAATGTACATATGCAAAACATATGTTACACATAAGCCCCTTTTCCAAATTATTGTGTATAGCGAACAGCTATAGTACCAGCACTCACCCTCACACCACTCTAGTCACCACTGATTGGAAATCAGAGAAATACTCATTTAACCCAATGCACAGCCTTCTATTGGTTAATCAATCCCCTATCTATGCTTGTATATTACCCCCAACTCGATGAATTCATATTTTATCGATGTCGTTCATGTGCCACCTGATTGAACACCTTCTGGAAATCCAAGTATACAACATCCATCCATGCTGCATCTGCTTGATGGTACAATTTCTAAGGTGATGTCTTACTATTTTTTCCTTGATTATAGCTTCAACCATTTTCTCCAACAACAGATAGTAAGCTAACTTGCCTGTATTTAAGTACCTTTTATCTACATCCCTTTACAAACAGTGGTGTGGCATTTGCTGTTTTCCAGTCTGATGGGACATTCCCAGTGTATTTTGGTAAATTTCCACAAATAACTCTGCTATCACATATACCATTTTTAGCACCCTGAGCTGTGCTCCATCAGGACCAGGGGGTTTATCTACCTTTAAACCCACTAGTTTGCTCAGTACCACCTCTTCAGTGATTATATTGAAGTCCTCATCTCCCACTGTATTCTTAACATCACTCTTTGGCATGTTAGACATGTCTTCACTGTGAAAACAGACACAAAATAGTTGCTGAAGGCCTCAGATGTTTACGTATTACCCAATATAAATTCCCCTCTCATCTTCCAAGGGTCCTATGTTCACTTTAGCCTCCCTTTTCCACTTTATAGAAGTTTTTATATCCATTTACTTTCATAATCCATCTTTCCTTTCTTTATTTCTTTCTTGGTGGTTCTTTAATGCTTTAAAATTTTCTAATCTTCCAGTTTCTTATTATTCTTGGGAACTTTGTATGCATGAGCTTTTAATTTGACACATTATTTCTTTAGTTACCCAAGGCTAGTTCTTCCTACACTTACTGTTATGTCTCTGTGTTACTCAGAAAGCTTCTTAAATAACTTATTGATGCAAGGTTCAAATAACAAAAGAGACTTTACTTACTGATGCCTTCCACCATGCCAGGAAACTGTTCATACACACATATACATATGCCTCATAATAGTACACTGCAGTTACTACAGTGATAAGGGTGTATTCTTACACTGTAACAAAATAGTTCACATTATCCTGACTATATATCTCTCCTTCTCAAGATAAAGAAAAAAGTTAGTGTTCTTTATCACTATTTCCAATGCAACTTAAGTGACTGAACTTGTACACTAGTTTATTTACACAACTATTTTAAAATAGTTCTTATCGATATTGCACTGACAGCAGTATGTTGCTTTGTCATCTTGTGGATTTGGCTGTGACCGTTGGGCTCTGAGTTGCTGGTACATGTATGGGTGATGTAGCTTGTTGTGCCTCACCTGATAACTGCTTTGTTGATGTTTTGGTATTAGTGGTTGTGGTCTCTTCACTTAATACCTCACTCGATATTGGTGTCGCAGGGTTTGCTGGTATTAACGCTTTCTGCCTCATCACATCTTGTGTCGGCTGGATGTGAATTCAGTTTATCCTCAGCTGATTGCTAGAGTCTGTCTTGACAATGTATGATTTTGGTGTCTCAGCTTCTCTGATGACCTTTGCTGGCGTCCATGTTTTCAACATCGGCTCTTGAATATGCACATGCTACCCTCTGAACAGTTCTGGCAATGTTTGTGCATATTTGTTATAATGTTGGCATCCTTCTTGTGCATCAGCCAGTCTTCTTCTGATTTCCAAAGCAAACCACTGGGTGAAGATGAGCAAGTCTGATGTAAAGAAAAAAGACAAAGAATATCCACCACATAAAAGGAAGCAACAATGGTATATTTTGCTTGGCAAAGTTGTTTTATATCTCCTGCCATTTAGAATTTCTACTGGGGACTTCAAGTCAGCCCTTAAAGGTGTTGCTCATAATGATAGAAGAGCAAGGTCTGGGTCTTCTTTTGTTTTGCAACTCTTAACTAGAGTGCATTTCAGTTTGCCTTTATCTTTCAATGAACCCATGATCTTTGGGGTAGTATGGGGATGATGCAGTGATAACAAACCCATACTTTGCCAGCAGCTTTCTGAATTCTTGTTATATGAACTGAGTTCCATTGTCACATTTTACTTGCTCGGATATTCCTTGTTCAGCAAGGAGCGCTCTCATTTCTGAGGTGATAGTTGATGCTCTCAGGTCTTTCACTTTTGACAAATGAAAACAGAGTAGTAACAGGCTGCTATTAAATACCACTCTTGATTCTCAGTGAACAAGTCTGCTCCCACTGTGTACCATGGCCTGACAGGTATTTCTGTGAAATTATTTCCTCTTTTTGTTTTGTGGTTCTTCTTCATCTAGATCTCATAATTGACAGATCAACTGCAACTCCCAGCAGCTATTCAGAATTACTGGTTCATCTGCATCTTCCATGAAAAGTATATATAGGATGTTCTTTCCCTTATGCCAGCCATTGATCTCAGCTCTCTCTAGCTACTTAATCATGGGTCCGCCATAGGCCATTAATGTGACATTTGCTGTTTCCAATGCACCGTCATTTGGATACTTTTTTATTACATTCTCTGGGAACATCTGGTGGTAGAGTCTGATTGGAAGGACGTTGCTTTGTGATCCAGTATCCTTTAACCTTTAGGTTAAATATTGTAGGATTGTTCTGGATTGACTTTTGCATTTGGATCCTTGTGTGCAACTCTCTTCCTTCTTTCATCTCACCCAACATCTCTTTAAGGTGCATGGATTCCAAGTCCAGTATCTGGGTGTCAGAGTCCTCATTGTTGCTTCCTTTTATGTGGTGGATATTCTTCGTCATTTTTCTTCCACACCAGACTTGCACATCTTCACCCAGTGGTTTGCTTTACCATTGGGTCTACATTCAGAACCGTATGTGGGGCATTTGTTCTGGTCATCAAAAGGGTGTTGTCTGCCACACTTCCTGTAAGTCTTGGGGGTTTGCATTTTTCTGATTGTTCTTTATAGCATCAACCCTTTCTTCTCTTTGCTGAGGGTGGTTCTGCATAGATAAGGATTTGATTTGCATCCTCGTGGCTTCGAAGGCTCTGGCTGTGTCTATAGCTTTGGCCAGCTTCAAGTCATTCTTCCCTATAAGGGACTTTCGCACTTCTGGATGGACATTCCCCCATTTTAGTTGATCAACTAACCTTTCCTCTATATGCTTAAATCTGCATTTTGCAGCAACAATTTTTAGTCTAGTGTAGTAGAAGCATTAAACCTTGAAGTTCATAGTATTTAATTCTATGATTAGACCTAGGATCAAGGTGAGAAGAAAACTACAAATATCTGCTCTGGATCATTTTTCTCCACCTCTAAAACACTTCCTGACTATAAAATAGTCAGGATAATGTGAACTATTTTGTAAACATGTAAGAATATACCTTTCTCACTGTAGTAACTGTAGTACATAACTGCATGTATATGTGTGAACAGTTTCCTGAGATGGTGAAACGCATCAGTAAGTAAAGTCTCTTTTGTTATTTGAATATTGCATCTCTAAATTATTTAATAAAATAAGTCAAGGCCTCTCTCCCTGTTCAGAGAATTATATAACTGACCATCTCCCCTGCTGTTGCATTTTAAAAATAGCTCTTGAACGCTAAATTGCATTTCTGCTGAAACTTTTTAAATGATTCAACAATGTCTTCAACCTCCCAGTCCATCACTGGGTGAACTGATGTTGCTCCAGCCATTTTTTTCAGTCATTTTTTTTTCCTCTTCTTCCCCTTCATATTTCAGTGACTTACAATCAATCATATGGCTTTATCCTATTCTCTTATACTGCTGCCATTACGTTACATCTCTGTGTTAATCGGGAGGCTTTTTAAATAATTTAGAGATGCAATATTCAAATAACAAAGACTTTACTTACTGATGCCTTCCACCATCTCAGGAAACTGTTCACACATATACATACAGTTATGCACTACGGTTACTACAGTGAGATAGGTATATTCTTACGTGTTTACAAAATAGTTCACATTATCCCGACTATAAAACACTTACTGCCTTGTTTTATCTGGAATATACTTGTGTTGACCACTGAAAAATTCTTTGAAAATCTTCCACTGTTCTTCAACTGTCCTTCCATGCAGCCTGTGTTCCCAGTCTCCACTAGCCAACTCTTCTCTCATCCCATTGCAGTTGCTCACATTTCAACATTATATTTGTGTCTTGTATACAGCTGCATACCTTCTCAAAGGGGACAACACTATCGTAATTGAAGAGTCATTACAAAGTTAATAGAATTAATTGAATAAGGCAGTATACTTATTTCTATTCAAGCTCCTTATATACCACTTCCCCTGCACAATAAATGATGGTGTTCAGATTATAATTTCTTGAGGAGACATAGCAGGCCTGTGTCTCTGCTTTCCCCTTCAACATGTGCACACCTCTAAACCTAACCAAGCTGTTGTGCATATCAAAGAGTATTTTATTATCTAGGCCAAGAATGGTTAACATTTTGCCTCCAAGACCATCCACAATGTTCTCCAAGAAACATAGGAAGGCCTATGGTAGCTTACAAGGTGATTACTGTAATCATCATTGCTGCTTTCCATCTTTATACAAAATGAACAAAACAAATTGGTAAAGGGAGTCTTGAGTACACATTTCTGAAATTTATTCAGAACTGTTTCTTAGAACAATACCTTGTGGAACTAAACCAAGAACAGCTTAGCTTGATCTGATCACATGTTACAAGACACTTCAAATTCCATCAAAACTGGGAAATTTACATTAATGATGAATTAAAACGAGAATAAAACATGGCATCAATAATGAAAAAAGTATTAAATTGTCAGGTTCACTAACACCATCACGTAAGTAAACCCAGCATGCCTCGCAAGGTATGTTGTTAATGGTAATATATGTTTATTTTTACAGCCACAGCCCCTTCCATGAACAAATAAATGAAAAGAAGGTGATGGAGTGAGTAAACACAGACTCCCACGCATGCAAGGTTTGCAAGTTAATGAGGAAATGTTCTTTTGACCATGAATGTTGAGTTTTTCATTCTCTTAAAAAAATTTAAAACTACTGTTTATGAAATTAAAAGAATTTTGGATTTAGAATTAAAAAAATACACATGATATACTTCAGTCACAGTGAAAATATTGATGAACACTTTAATCTTTATTTGTTAACTATAATTTTTCACTCTTAAAAGATTAGCTAAATTTGATGGCCTCCAAGCATTTTTTTGGGGTCTCCATTTGTCCATAGACCAACTCCTCACAGTAATTATTACCTTCATTGTCAAGTACAAAAGGGATTTAATACTAAATAAACAATATTTTAAAGTAATACCTTCTTAATATATACTATGAGTAATTTATTTTTAATCAAGTCATTCTGCCAATTGCAACAGTATGGAGGGCTAGAAGCTTTTCTCCCCAGCAAATAATTAAATCAGCCCATTTTTTTCCAAATGACTACCATTTAATCTGTGGAAGGAACAATTGGAAACTTATTAGTTATAAAATAAGTTCACAGTGGATACAGAAAAGAGCAGATGCACTGGACTGTTGGTCTACATCTCCACACTGCTCTGGCAGGAATACTCCAAGATGCTTGTAAAACGTGGTCAATAATCCAGAAATTTCTATCAATGGTATTAATCATGGAGTGGCAATACTTCAAAAGAAACTATTTAGAAATAAGGGTTCATCTTCCTTTCTGAAAATACTGCAACAGCAGAATGTGCAAAGGCAATGTCTTGCAGCTAAATTTAAAAACCCTATTTTATGAATTAGGATTAGACTTCTCACAGTTAAAATGTATTTCATGGTGCTTTGCGAGATTGCAAGAGACCATTACACAACTTAAAAAAAAACAATTGAATAAAAGGTCTGAACTGGAGTCAGAAAATGTTGTGTCAATATTTTCAGTGAGACAAAGGTAGATAGATTGACTACTGGAAGGTTGAGGAGAAGCCTGTATACGGACATGGCAGCAATATAATGAGGTTTACTTGCTCAGTGCTGGTACAGGAAGTAATAATTGTAGTTTCACAGCATCTTTGAATGTCCTCAGAATCCCCCAATCCATTTGCAATGAATAATTTAAAAATATTCTAATGTATCAAGGATCAACAGATAGCAGTAATAAACACACCTTGCTCATTTAAGAAAAGTAAAAGGTGGAGTGGTGGAGTTGGGGAGATAGGGGTGGGGGATTTGTAGATCATCTAGCCTAAATTCTGTGTCAGGAAATCACTGGAGTCTAATCAAGCATGATATGACTGAACAATTTAAAAATGTACAGTTGATCAGGGAGAACCAGCATGGTTGAGTAAAGCACAGATGATGCATAGCAACCTGTAATGAATTTTTATGACAGATGGCTAACATAGTGAAAAGATAAGCATCTGCAGATGTTACTTATTGTACACCATTAACTAACAAAATCTGCCATAAGAAGCTGTCAGCTAAAGATGAAGCTCATGGAATAAGGATAATTTGTTAGTTTTTAAACTGACTCTATAAAACAAAAAACACAAAAATTCTGGAGGTATTGGTACAATGGAAACTGGAGGTCTAGGTTAATGCCATCTAGTTGGAGGGTGCCCAAACAGAATACAAAGTGTTCTTCTTTCCATTTGCAGGTGCCCTTCACCCTCCCCTTCCCCTTCCCCAACCCCTATCACAGTTTCTCCTTTCTTCTAGCTTTCTTGGGTTCTCAATCCTCCAAAGTGTCTGTATGGAAGCGGGGGTATGCTTCTCTCTCTCTCTCTCTCTCCACTTTTCCTCCAGCTCTGCATTCATAGAGCTATCTCCTCCCTTTTCGTGTCCAATTCTCACCTTAAGCCCATTGCCTGTGCTCCTCCCTCTGCCCTTTCTTCCCTTCTCCCCCAGTTATTTTTTTTTAATTCAGGTGTCTGTCTGCTTTTTGTTTAGACCCTGAAGAAGGGCTCAGGCCCGAAACTTTGGTTATATGTGTTTACCTCCAATGGATGCTGTTGGACCTGCTGAGTTCCTCCAACATTTTTGTGTTTTTTATTACAATCACCGGTCCGCAGAATTTCATGTTTCAAAAACTAAGGATATCAGGAATTCACTCAGGTTGAGATTATATGTATTGTGACATCTTTAAGCATCTTCAATAGAGCTGCAAGTATTCATGGTTCACTAGAAAAGGTAAGCTGTGCCACTCAAGTCTACCAATGGAACAAGCATAAGGCAGTATTATAAACAATTTAAATTTATAAATAAATTGAGCAAATACACAAAATTGTGGAAAATATAATGTTTTCCAGCATGGGAGGCAGGTAGAATGTAACAAAATACTTGAAAAGCTAGAAATTGGAAAATTAAAAATATTTAATTTTTGTTTCTGTTACAACTGTCAAACCAATAGAGCAAAGAATCCCTTTTATTACTTAGCCAGCATTTTATGAAATTATTAGCATAATTCTGACTAAGGTACACTTACAAGTGAAAAGAATCATTTTGTATTCAAATGCAAATTCTGTGACTGATGCACCAAATAATTTCCAAATTATTCAATAATACAAGAATAATGAATCATGTTACTGATTGTAGTGATCCCACCACCAGACACATTTTCCCATCTCCTGCCCTCCATTTTCCCCAGAAACTGCTTCCTCTAATCACCCACTGTCTGCATTTTGCTCATACCTTGATGAAGGGCTCTGGTCCGAAACATTGGTTACACTTTACTCCTTACAGATACCACGTGGACTTTCGTGTATTGCATTTCCATCGCAATTATCTGCAGACTTTACTGTTTAACGGTACAAAACACTTTGTTTTCTTTCTCTTTTTCCCCCCCTCTCTCCAACCAGCCAGCTCTGTAAACTGGATAACTCTATAATCAAAATATTTAAGATATTCAATCTCCATTTCATTTCACATACAAACTGTCTGTGGCTTAAAGCTCAAGGCCAGAGTCATTTATCCCCTTGGAGTGTTTAGAAGAGAAGCTTGTGTAGAGGACAGGGGCCCATTTTGGGCTGATGACTCAGGGAGAAGTAAAGAACAGTGAACAGAGGCAAAAGATTGGCAGATGCCAGACAAAGGAAGAGAGAGGCAGGAAAGGGGTCAGGAGGAGGAAGGCGAGCATACAGAATGGAGCAGGTGATTAGAAGACAAAGGTTGCCAATGCTGGGGTCCAATTTGAAGAGAAGGTGACTAAGGTGGTAATAGAGAGGGACCAGATGGAACTGAAGAGTGCACGAGACCAAGAAGAAGAATCAGCAGAGAGATGGGGTGGAAGGGGATGGAACCATAGAGGTGAGGCAATGATAAAGGGTGGAGAGCTGGGTGGAGTGGCTCGGAAAGTGGATAAAAAAAAACAGAAAGGCCATAAAGAAGAGAGAGGGTCTGAAATTAGAAATATTCACTTTAATACTATTGGGTTGTAGAGTGCTCAGGCAGAATACAAGGTGTTGTTCCTCCAGTTTATGTTGGCCCTCACTCTGGCAGTAGAGAAAGCCCAGGACAAACAGGTCAGTGCAGGAATCAAATGTTGATTTGGCAAGCAACCATGAACTCATATTGACTACTATGGATAGAATGTAGATGCTCTATGAAACTGTCCCCAAGTCTGTGATTGGTCTCATTGATGTAGAGGAGGGGTGTGCATTAGCATATGAGAGAAAGAGAGCAGAGAAACGGTAGATATGCAGGCAGAGAATGATAGATATTTGAATAGTTAGAGTATCAAAGTTTATGGGGAGAGGACAGGGGAATGGGGTTGAGTGGGAGAATGGGATGGTGGAGCAGACTCAATAGTCCAAATGTCCTCCTTCTGCTCCTAGATCTTCTGTTGCCTGCTTGCTGAATAGTCACAACATGTTTTACATTTATAAAATAAATAGCAAGTTTGAATGCTTACTTCTACCATGAAGATACTTTAGATATGTTAAATATAATAAAATTAAAAACCAAACCCACTAGTTATGGCGATCTCAAGTCTAATATTACAGTTCATGACCATAACTGAGCAAATCCCGTTTCCTTAAGAAAAATAATTGTACAAGACACCACAAGTATAAAAGATCTACAATGTTTTAAAGATTTTTGATCAACAGTCACAGTTTGTACTTACCTATATTGCCAGCTCAATTAAAGCTTTCATCATATTTCTTACAGTAGATAATGCTAAGGGGTTCCACATTTCTTCTGCATTTTGATATTTTCAGCCGGATTGGTTTCATAAAAGGTCAGCATGGTATGAGTTTGGTATTGGGCAGTCACCTCGAAGTGGTGAAATCAATGAACCTGTAGCAATCAAGTTGTTACATGAGATCTGGAAAGGAGATCAGAGTTGACATGGAGGTGCTGGTGGCAAGGCTAGCTGAAGATGGAACTGCTAGCTGAAGATCTTGCAGGAAGTGTGTGTGGGGGGGGGGGGAAGATCTGGGATGGAGATCATAAGAATATTAGGGTATGATGTGATGGTTAGGATGTTCAGCAAAAATAGGAAGAGTAGGATAGATAGAGAAGAAGGAAGTGGAAGGAGGACAATTGCCAAGGATCAAGTTGATTGGTGTGGGAGTGTAAGATCATGTTGGCCTTGTTGGAACGTAAAACACAGAACAGGACCTTTGACCCAAAATGTCATTGCCAAATTAAACTGAATCTCCTCTTCCTATACATGAACCATATGCCTTCATTCTCTCCACATTCATCTATTAGTCTCTTAAACACTGCTATCGTATCTGCTTCAAGAGCTATCACTTGCAATCTATCCTAGGTACATAAAACACCCCATTTATTTCCTTTAAACATCACCCCCCCCCACCCTTTCCAGTCTAGAGTGCATGTCCTTGAGTATTTAACATTCTTATTTAATATTCTAGCCATCTTCTCTGTCTTTTCCCCTCAATTTTATAAACCTGTATCAAATCTCCCATCAGCCTCCAAATGCTTCAGAGCAAACAATTCAAGTTTGATCAACTTCTCCTTATAGCTCATACTCTCAACTTCAGACAACATCCTGGTAAACACATTTAGTACCCTTTCAAAAGCGTCTGCATACTTTGTGTAATGGGAGGAGTTGAAATGCATACAATGCTCCAAGAGAAGCTTAACCATAGTTTTATATAGCCACCACACAACTTCCTTACTCTTGTATGCAATGTTCCACCCAATGAAGGCAAACATGCTATATGGCTTCTTTATCAGCTTACCTACTTGCATGGCCACTTTCAAGAAACTATGGATTTGGAACTCCAGATCCCTATGTACATCAAGACTGTTAAGGGCACTGCTATTAACTATGTATAATTACCTTCCATTTGACCTCTCAAATGCCAACACCTCACACTTGTTCAGATGAAATACCATCTGCCATTTCCATGCCCATACCTACAGCTGCACTAAATGCTGTATCCATTGTTAGCCCTCTACAAAATTCAAAACTAGCATTCATGTCGTCTCCAAACTTACTAACTTATCCATCTACTTTTTCAGGTCTCAGACCAATCCCTGGGGAACACTACTGGAGTCAGAATTCCAGCCAGAATTACACCCATCTATCAGTATCTGGTTGTGTTAATTACAGACACCTCATTCCTTTAGGAGCCCTTCATGGGGAACAATATCACTACAAGTGATATCATTCCCCATTTTTTTTTAAACTCACATTCCACCTTAAGTATTCCTTCTGCCATTACAGCTATGTGATTAGTAAGGGATTGCTTGAGGTGGTGAGTGGAAAGGAAAGTTTGAAAAACACCGTTTTAATCTTACCTAATTGACTCGTTATGTGCACGATTTCATAAATCTAAAGGAAATGGAGCAATGACAATTTTTCTCAAACAAACTATTTCAGTAACAATTGGGTCTAGAACAGTGGTTCTCACACTCACATACCACCTTAAACAATCCCTAACTAATCATAGATCATTTATGGCATAGGGAATATTTAAGGTAGAATGTGAGTTTCAAAAAATTATTGCCCATCCCAACACTACAAATTCTTTATGTGGAAATGGCAATGGGCAAGGGTGGCTTGCTATTTGGATCACCTGGTCAACTTTCCTAAATGATGCAAATGGACCCAAAATTGTCATTAGCATGTTTCACATAGGGTACAAAAAAAATTACTTTCAATTGCCTACTGTTGAATAAAAGAAATGAAGAGTTAAGGCATAAAAAAGTGCAAGGTGGGCAGCTAAAAACTGCTCTTTTTTTTAAATTGCACTGCAAATAGCTGTGACATCTCTGCACCCTAAAAGGTGCAGTTCTCTTCATTCCCATTTCTTACAGCCATTGAAAAACTGCAGAGCCTCACAGCAATAGCATTTGGTCCTCTGCTTATTTTGTTCCATGTACACTGGGTTAATCATAAGAACATGCTCACAACTTCTTTGCATTGCACAAACACAGAACATTGAATAGTATAGCATCGGAAAACAGCTCCTTCAGTCCAGGACATCTCGGCTGAGTATGCTGTCCATTTGCCAAAGCAGTCTAAACCTGTACGGGTCAATCAAGCAATAAAACAGCACAGAGGAGCATTAGAAGACACATCTCTGCTTCTTAGTCCTCCCAGTGGCAGTGCTACCATTATAGCTGCTGCAACTCTGCCATCATCTTGATCCCAAAATGTCAAAGCAGAAGATCAGATAAATAAGCCATGATCATATTGAATTATGAGGTGATTAGAGACCATTTGACTACTGTTTTTTTTCCCCTCAAGCAAGATGTTTCTTATTTGTTATTAATGGCTGTCTAGTTTGGTTTAACTGAATAATAAAAGTCATACAACCCTAGCTTGGATATTGACATGAGCCACCCTTTTAATCCATTGTGAAAGCAGTCATGCATTGCATTTTGGGTCTGGTAAAGGTCCCAAAGGTTCATAGGATCAAAAGTGATTGGCTCCATTGGAATCAATTACTGATTCTATGATTGGCTGAAAATTATGTCAATTTAAATCTTTTGTGAGATAAATTCTTTTTGACAGATCTGTCATGGATATAGGTTGGTCCCAATTCAAGTTTCCAGATGGCAGTGTGCCTGGGACACGAGCTTTCTATAACAGCAGAACATCAATTAACCTGGAAACTGTTCAAAAATAGCTTTCATCTGGATTAATTTTATGGACAACCTTTATCTAAAACATTAACAATATTTAAGCATATTAAATGAGAAGAAAATGGAGCATAAAACATCCAAATGGAATGAAAGATATTGTTCTTGTCCACTATGCAAGAATAGCATTGCATTTCATCAATGTTCAACAGTATTTACGGGATAGAATATGTTCGAAAACATGAAAGCTTTCAATTTCAGACTTTCTTCTATTCTTCCAGCTGATACTACTCAGTTTTACTAAATGTTCATGACAGGTTTTCAAAATTATCCTTGCAAAAGAAAATAAATTACTTGATCATAAACTTCTAAAAACAGAATACATTTCATCTCTACTCTAAACTTCAGCATAAAACAATGCAAACCTCTGCAGTAATCCAATTCTCACTACCCTTTGCCCTCAAGAGATTGGTTTTAAAAACCAAACTGCTGAAGGAACTCATCAGCACAAGTTGCATTTCAAAAAGTGTGGGGAGGATGGAAAAGGTTCCGCTAATCCTTCAGGACTAATGAAGACTCTATTTTGTATTGCATCGGAAACCAAACAAGGTAGAAGTGCATTTCCTGAAATGCTTGCTTGTGGGCCTGGTGAAATGGTTACCTTTGTGTGGCTGTATCAAGTTATTCATAACCCTTGAATGATTCAAGATTACTTTATTGTCATGTAATAGCACAAATCATGTAATATTACACAAAATTGCCATCTGCCTACTGAGAGGCAGGCAAAAAGTTAATAATTTTTAAAAATAATTTGTTATTTTTCACACTATGAACCATATTAATCAAAATACACACAAACATTTCCCTCTTGAATATACACAGTGTCATTTTATCCCCTTTTTCCCCCTTCCCTCCCTCCCACCCCCCTCCCAACCCATTAAACAATGTCATCACACAATGAAAATAAACTAGAAAATAGGGGCATCAACTTTTACACATTGGGTCAGTTCATTTAGTCTTCTTCTTATTCTATTATTTTAGGGGGTGGAGGTCTGCGGTAGGCCCTCTCTGTTATGTTCCATTTACGGTTCCCAAATTTGTTCAAATAATGTGACTTTATTTTTTAAATTATGTTATTTTTTCCAATGGAATACATTTATTTATTTCCATGTACCATTGCTGTACTCTCAGGCTCTCCTCTGATTTCCAGGTTGACATTATACATTTTTTTGCGGCAGCTAAGACTATCATAACAAATCTTTTTTGTGCTTCATCCAGTTAGAGGCCTAATTCTTTACTTCTATATTACTTAGAAGAAAGATCTCTAGATTTTTTGGTATGTTGCTTTTTGTGATTTTGTTTAATACCTGATTTAGATCTTCCCAAAACTTTTCCACTTTCTCACATGCCCAAATTGCATGCACTGTTGTTCCAGTTTCCTTCTTACAGTGAAAACATCTAACTGATAATGTTGGGTCCCATTTATTTAACTTTTGGGGCATGATTTAGTGTCACTAGGCATCCCTTACAGTTCAAGAGAAAGAGAAGCAAAAGAGAGTCTCTTCAGAGTCAATGAGTGCCCAGAGGCTGCAACTCCTGGAGACTGCTCCCGAGTACAGACCCATGGTTACAGGATTTTAGTTTAAAAACACTGTCACTCCTCTAACAAGCTGTTTAAAGACTGTATGGAGCTGCCAGCATTAGGACAGGGCAGTTGAACTCTTCAAAGCAGCCCTGTGTCTCTGTGATGATTCGCATTGTCCCCAGTATTGCAAAGAATGGATCTGCCCACATTGTCAGAAAATGCTCCATTCAGTTGCACTATGCCATATCACTCGTCCCTTGTCAAAACTGCCAATCAAATGTTGGCCTGCATGGCAAGTTACAGACATGCTGTTAACAAAGTCAAAGCATTATACTCACTTCCAACTCCTCTCTTCTGGTAAAGGAAATAATTAGGGAAGGTTAGTAATTAGTAGATTACTAACCCAGGTCTTATCTACTTTATCAAGACTAAAATTGAACAGGTGAACATTCATAAAGGGGAAAAGAAGCTGGAGAAGAGGCTGAGGGGTGATAAAACATAAGGCAGAAGGACAGAGTTGAAGAGACAAGAAGAGAGAAACTATTGGGAAGGATTGGGGTAAAGGACAGAGACAGAAAAAAAAGAGTAGGTAAAGTAAAGATGGAAACAATGACACAAACAAACAGTGGGTAGAATATGAAAATCAGAGGAACTCTGTCCATGTTCTGCCTGTTGGATGGTGATCAAGGGCAGAAGTACAAGAAATGGAAGAGATATGGGTGCTGGCTTTATCAATAACAGTGAGAAGAATCACATTTATTTAAGAATGACAATATTTCACATGTCCTGGAGTAGAAAGCAGTTTTGCCATGTTACATTTCAGTGGGACATTTAAGTGACTGGTTTTAATGGTAAATTAGGAAGGTTATGCTTTGTCCCAGTCAATTTGAAGTTTCATGAACAATGATTGAAAGGAAAATGATTTGCTGCAAAGCATATGACTGTTATCTGCTCTAACTTTTAAATGTTTAACTCATTTCAGTTTTGCCATGTACGAAGAGGAACAATGGAGGTAGTTGTGAGATTCAGTTGGTTTTTAGTAGATAATAGTGGATAGTTTGCCTCCAAAATGGAGACGAGATGTCAAAGAAGGGGAGAGCCATATCAGAAACAGACCAGGTAAATTTAGTTCAGGTGGAAGTTGGCAGTGAATTCAATATAATTGTCAAGTTCTGCAAGGGCACAGGAGGTAGTGCCAATGCAGTCACTGATGTTGAAATAGTTGTGAAGTGGTGTTCAAGTACTATTGAAGAAAAAGGCAGGCAGAGCCTTTACGTGCGCTCAAGGCCACACTGTGGATCTGGAGGAAATAGAAAGAGTCAAAGGAGAAGTGAGAGGACAACTTCTACAAGGAGAACTGTTAAATGATGGAAAGTGAACAACTCCGTGGTTCAAAAAGGGGCATTCCTGATGGGGTGACAGGGATTAGATCCACAAAAGGATTTTTGGAATTCTTCAGCAGTGGAAAGGCAATGTACAGTGTGTCTGCATTTTCTTGCTCCAAACACTGTGCAGCATATTTTAGCCAGTGTGGTCTGTGAGAAAAAAAAATGTTGGAGATATTAGTCAGTTGGTTGAAACCTAAAGAAGTGTCAGCTCGATGAGTAAGGGGCAGTATAAAAGGAATCATTAGAACGTTTTGATTAATCTAAGTGACAGTGATGGAGGAATAATAAAGATTGCAGCTCTAAGACTTTAGTTAAAATAGCTTATGCAGTTTCCTGTTAATGACTATTCACTTTGTAGCAATATAATTTTTCTGAATTTCTGTCATCAATACCAAATAATTTGAAAATAATATTTAGGGTTAATCAGCCCACAAGAAAAGCAACGACGACACCAAAACAAATTAGTGAATGATCCAGGACAAGTTTGCTTTCAATCAAAGTTCAAGTTTCCAATCTGCACATTTAAGTTACCTTGTCAAAAATTTACAAATTCTCCGTATTTGAAATTTAATGTATTTATATTCTCATATCATTGCTTTAAGTTTAGTAACTCCATGCCAGTATCTCAGTCTTGTCACATTATTACACTTTCATAACAAGATTACAGGAAAAATATTCAACTGATTGAAACTTTGTTGAGAAACTTCAACCAGTGTAGCGCGCTTGCCCATAAATGGAACTAGTTTCTTTCAGGATGTGACGTTAATGATTTCCAATTGATTTTACCATGCAGAAATTTAACACAGACAAGGGGAAAATGCTATTATTTTGTACAATGTACAACTTTCTTTTTCCATAACTGTCAGTTTTCTCTCCGGTACTGACTAAAATAGAAATACATGATATCACTCACAAAGTTTCTAAACTCTTTATAGGCTCTTTTACCTCCTTTGTAATATAGGGCAGCCAACCCAAGAGTAAAAAACAAATGAGGATACATGACCCAGAAATAAATCTTAATCTATTCAAAAAAATGCTAAATAATAATGGACAGCTTCAGATGGGCATTAAATTCTCATATTCATGGAAAATAGGAAGATTCTCTGTACTTAATCTGTTCATTTGTATTTTCCAGTTACTTGGCATTACACATAAATTTAAAGTTCAGATTTATTGTCAGAGTACATAAATGACATTACATACAACCCTGAGATTCTTTTTCTTACAGGCCAGGAAGAATTTCTACTTATTGGTAGTCCAAGACACTGTATTAAAGAAAAAGGTACGTTTCCAAAAGAGAGAAATGTTATCAAAAAAGAAATGTAAAAAACACTGATGGTACAATACAGAAAATAAATATTCAGTAATAAATTGTGTGCAAAGTAAGTCCTTAAATGAGTCTCTGAGTTTGTTGTTGAGGAGTCTGATGGTGGAGGGGTACCAACTGTTCCTGAACCTGGTGGCACGAGTCTTGTGGCATCTCTACCTCTTTCCTAATGGCAGCAACAAGAATAGAGCATGTCCTGGATAGCGTGGATCCTTAATGATTGGTGCTGCTCTCTGACAGCAGTGCTCTTTGTGGACGTTCTTGATGGTGGGGAGAGTTTTACCTGTGATGTCCTGGGCTGCATCTATTACCTTTTGCAGGGCTTTCACTTTAGAGATATTGGAGCCCCCATACCAGACAAAAAAAATGCAGCCAATCAGCACATTTTCCACAACACATCTGTAAAGGTTTGGCAAGGTTTCTGATGTCATGCCAAACCTCCATAAACTCCTGAGGAAGTAGAGGCACAAATGCATTTTCTTCACGATGACATTCATTCATATATTGGGTCCAGGAAAGGTCCTCAGACATAGTGACTCCTATGAATTTAACTTTGCTCACTCTCTCCACCTCTGATCTCCATTAAAATTTCAGAACATTTCAAGTTTTTATTTCTCTTTAGTAATGGAAAACACCATAGGAGTGGGCCATTTGTTACTTCATACATGGTCAGTCAATACAATTGCACCTAGTCCTTATCTCAATAGAATATTCCTGCTTTCTCCTCATTCCCATAGATTCCTAGACAAAAACAATGCATGCATTTATATCTTCTTCAGAATATATTTAGTGACAACATTCACAGCCTTCTGTGGCAGAGACTTCCACAAGTTCACTCATCTTTGAGTGAAGCCATATTTCCCCCATTTCGTGAATTGTGACACTTTTTCAAAACCTTCAGTGAAGGCAAACATCCTCCTGACATCCAGCCCATCGAGTCCAATCAGGATTTTACCCATTTCAATAACATTACTGCTTCTTCTTCTGAATTTTCACAAGTACCGGTCAGTCAATCCAATCTCTCCTTTTGTTACAATAACACCATCCCAACAGTCAGTCTGATGAATCTTTGTTGCCTTCTCTGTGGAAAGGATGTTGTTACTTTGGTAATCTGGCCAACATTGAATGCAATACTCCATAAGTGATCTCTCCAAGTTCCCAATTGATTGTATCAAGATACCCTTCTTCTTGTCAACAAATCTCTTACAATGAAGGCCAATATACAAATTGTCTTAACTGATTGTCATGCCTGCATATTTACCTTCAGTAACTGAAAGAACAGCCAAATCCCTACATACATCAACATTTCCCAATTTAACTCTATTTAAATAATTTTTTTTTAAAAAGTGATTAACTTCACATTTATCCATTTTGCATTCAATCAAAGTTCAAGTCTCCAATCTGCACATTCAACTTGTCCAAAAAGCCTCTTTACAACCTCATCACAACTTAGTGCGTCATGGCAAACTTAGAGATACCCATTGTAAGGTAAAACCATCATGAGATGGGACCGGAGAAGGAGTCACCCAGTACTAAGGAGTAACAGAATGCAGATGTGACCTTGTACACTCAAGATAAGCTTGGCACTAACAAGCTGATGAGCAGCAGACTAACAGTGAAGGGTAGCAACAGCTTATTCATTGGACAGTGTAATGGTATGATAATTTACTAAGTGCGTGTCCTGGGGTATAAAAAACACCACTTGCTGATATCGTTAGAATGCGCCTTCTCCAACTAACACTGTTAGTTGCAAGTGTTACAATCCGGTAATAAAGAACCTTGATTTCGACTCAGTCCGGTGTCTGACTCACTCATTCTCGAACAAAGCAGACCTAACACCATACAGTTCCTTCCTCCAAAATGAAATTCAGACTAAAGGCGACTTACAAGATAAACTATGCACCCATGAAAATGGAAGAACAGTGTGAATGTTATTGACAAGATAAAGATGTCAGATTTATCAGATTCCATCAAAGAGAAAAATGTAGTGTAGATTAATGAGAAAGGTGCCATGTTTTGCAGTTGGGAATCATACAGTAAAATGAGGAATTTGAAATGAAACACTGCTAGAAAGGACTTAAATCTCAATTTAGAGTGTTGAAGCAGCAAATTTTAGCTAATTGAACTGAAATATATTCACAAATTTTACCCAGTCAAGCATCACTGATATTGAATGCTCTCATTTCAGCACAGACCTGGACATTAAGGCAAAAAGAAAACTCACTAATCACATTGATCTTTAGGTTGTACCACGACCCCTAAAACAGAAGATACAATCTTATTCAGAATCCTGCACATGAGTAGGTGAGACATGGTTGGTTTTCTGCTATTGATATTAATTTCTTCTGGTCTAATGAAATGGAACATTTTGGCAATGATAGAAAAATCTGAGATAATGAAGTTGTCCATTATCTCAAACTCTAAAGTCATATTCAGGTTTGGATCAGATGATGTGTTCAAATTTTAAATTTAGGCAACAGGCCATGCCAGCCAATTTTTTTTTTTTTTTTACACCTAATTAACCTTCACACCCCCAGCACATTTTGAACAGTGGGAGGAAACTGGAGCCCCCGGGGAAAACCCACGCAGACATAAGGAGAACGCACAAACTCTTTGCGAAACTCAAACCACGCCCTAGGTCGCTGGTGCTGCACTAATTGCTAAGCCAACCATGCTGTCCCATCAGACAAGCACAGCATAATAAAAGCAACAAAACCATGACGCCTTGATTTTTAATTTTGAGATTGAGTATAGCAACAGGCCCTTCCAGCTCACGAGCCAATGCCGCCCAAATACAACACTTAACCTACAATGGCATGATATTCAATGACATTATACATCTTAAAACTATCATCACCCCAATTATCTTCCAATTAAACTGAATTGAGTTAAACATTTAAAAATTAGAGCAGATAACAGTCATATGCCTTGCAGCAAATCATTCTCCTTTCTATCATTGTTCGTGAAACTTCATACTGACTGGAACAAAGCATAAGCTTGCTAATTTACTATTAAAACCAGTCACTTAAATCTCCCACTGAAATGTAACATGGCAAAACTGCTGGGCCATCTACTAGATGCACAAATGACCTCCAGCACCTAGAACAAGGAAGAAATCAGATACACAGGAATCTGATTACCTCCAACTTCTCACTGTTGCAACCTAGACATACATTATTGTTCTATTTTTGTCCATGGGTCAAAATATTGAAATCCAAAATCTAATGCGAGAGCACATTCACCAGATTGATTGCAGCAGTTCACGTAGCTTCTCATCATCACCCTGTCGACAAGAAGAACAAGCAGCAATAAATGCTAGAGACTTGTCAATAAATAGTGACATGCTGAAAATTTGACGTTAAACTTTAATGTAAGTGAAGTGCATAATTGTCTATTCAGAGAGAAAAATAACAGTTTATTTTCATCTATTTACATAGAAATAAATGATCATGAGTCTATTTGTCATACATCTTGCAAATTTGAAGATAGAGTTGGAACACTATTTAGCTGTAGTTTCATGGGGGTACACCTTCCTGAGGAGTGCCAGTGTTGAGTGTGATTGTGGAAGATAAGTTGTTACCCATCTTCACTGATTGTGATCCTTTAGGCAGGAAGTTCAGGATCCAGTTGCAGAGAGGGGGGTACTGAGGCCTCAATCCTGAAGTTTGAGAATGGGTTTACTGGTTACATCCTTCATTAACACCATAATCTCCAATGAAGCTTAACATGCATGTTCTTGGCTGAGTGGAGACCTAGGGAAATTGCATCTGTCATAGATCTGTTTGGACTACAGGCAAATTGAAGGGGGTTGATGCTTCCTGGTAGGCTAGAGTTCATATGAGCCATGACCTGAACTTCATGATGGTGGATGTCAAACTACTGATTGGTTGACATTTAGGCCCATTATTATGATTTTCTTCAGTACTGGTGTGATGGTGGCCTTCTTGAAGCAAGTTCAATTTTATTATCATCATCTGACTGTACATGTACAACCCAGCAAAACAGCATTTCTCCAGACCATGGTACATGAACAAAAACTCATCACACTCTGCATAATGATCACATAATCAAAATAAATATAGATAAATATTTGGGATGATTTTCATGGTTCATTAATCTCACAGCCTGTGGGAAGACACCACTCCTCAGTCTGCCAGTCCTGATTTTGATGGTCATATACCACCTCCTTGATATTAGTGGGTTGAAAATACTGCTGGATCAAAAATCTTCTATAATTCCTTGAGCCCTATTTAGGCATCAATCCCAGTATATCTTGTGCATAGAGAAAGGGAGTCCCCATTGATCCCCTTGGCTGTTTTAATGATCCTCTGTGTAGACTTCCAGTCTGATGCTTTGCAGCGACCCTACCACAAAATGATTCAGCCAGTGGGGAATTTGGCCTGCTGGAGTAAGGTATCAAAGATGTCCATAAATATATCCCCATCCCCAGTTGATCTGTGATGGCTCTCAGGACACCATCTGTCCCAGTTGCTTTCTGTGGGTTCATCCACTGTAAGGCTGCCCTGACTTCAGCAACAGCGACCATGGATGTAACATCACTTGTAGTAATTGATGTTGATCTCATCTCTCTGTTGGCCCCCTGTTTGAAGCGAGCATAAAACATGTTTAGCTCATTGGAGACAAACAAGGAAGACTGCAGATTCTGGAAAACTGGATCAACACCCAAAATGCTGGTGGGACTCATCAGATCAGGCAGGATCCGTGGAAGGCAATACAGTGTTGTGCTGTTGCATCCTGAGCTGCTGGGCTTTGCTTAAGGATGCATTTCCTGCCTTAGTTGTTGGGTGCCTGTGATGTTCTCATGAGACTGGAGCTCATGCAGCAGCATCTCTTGACTTCTCCTTTGCCCTTTCAGAGCCTGTTCTTGGATTTCCCATACAGGGCTGGGTCTCCTGACTTGAATGCCACTAACCTGACTTGCAGCAGCAAGTTGACTTACTAGTTTATCCATGGTTTCCGATTAGTGAAACCACAAGTGTCATGCAAAAGATTGGTAGCTTCCTCATAATAATATTCCATCTGTTGAAATGTTTTTTTTTCCTGCATGTTCCAATTTGGCCTTTCCATTGCTCATGCATTATATGATCTGGAGTCTGACACTTCCAGTATTTCAGATTTATTGTCAGAGTACATACCTGACATCACATACAACCCTGAGATTCCTTTTTCCTGCAGGCACAGCAGAATTACCACTAATTAAAAACTGCACACAGCATATATATGTAAACAATGAACTGTAAGCAGATAACAAATGAAAACAAACTGACTGTGCAATACAAAGAGAATCAAAAAGAAAATCAATGAAATGCACAAGAGTCCTTCTGAGTTTGTCATTGAGGAGTCTGATGGTGGAGGGGTAGCAACTGTTCCTGAACCTGCTGGGGCAAATATTGTGGCACCCATACCTCTTTCCTGATGGCAGCAGTGAGAACAGGTGGTGTGGCTCCTGCTCTCCGATGGCAGCGTTCCCTATAGATGTACTCAATAGTGGGGAAGGCTTTGCCTATGATGTCCTGGGCTATGTCCACTACCTTTTGGAGAGCTTTACCCTCAGGGGTATTGGTGACCCCATAGCATACTGTGATGCAATTTGCCAGGCTTTATGATGTCATACCAACCACCTGAGGAAGTAGTGGAGCTACGTGCTTTCTTCATGATGCTATAAGTGTGTTGGGCCCAGGAAAGTTCTTCTGAGATAATGATTCCCAAGAACTTGAATTTTCTCATCCTCTACACCTCTGATCCTTTCCTTAAGTTGACAATCAGCTCCTTAGCTTTGATGACACTGAATTTAAGTTTATTGTTGGTGCACCATTCAGCCAAATTTTTCAATCTCCCCTTCTTTTATAGAACCTCCGACCATGTTATCATCAGCAAATTTGTAGATGGTGTTGTTGTCGTCCGAGTCACGCAGTCCTAGGTTTAAAGTGAGTAGAGCAGGTGGCTAAGACACTTTCCTTTGAAAAGGTAAAGGTTCCATTATTGTCACGTAATACTACATTTGGAATGTAGCATACATGAAATTCTTTAACCTTTGCTACTGCAAGGCAGACTTGTCACTTTGTCCAGTGCTACTCACAGAAACCTACATCTCCCCTCCAAATACTGACCAGACCAAAGCCTAATGGTGCTCCGGTACTGATGGAGATTGTGGAGGAGATGGTCTTACCAATCTTCACTGATTGTGGTCTGGAGAAAATCCAGGATCTAATTTACACAGTGGGGTGTTAACTCCAAAGACTTGGAGTTTGCTGATCAGTTTTGAGGGGATGATGGTGTTAAATGCCAAACTGTAGTCGATAAAGAACATCCTGATGTATGCATCATTGCTGTCCAGGTGTTCTAGGGCTTGGAGTAGCCAGTAGATGGCAGCCACTATAGATCTGTTACTATGATAGGTGAACTGGAATGGATCCACGTCACTGCTCAAACAGGAGCTGATATGTTTCATCACCAACCTTTCAAAACACTTCACTCTTGATGCAAGTGCTACTGGTCAATAGTCATTAAAGCAGGTTATTACACTCTACTTGCTTAACCTTCAGCCTGCAGTCCCCATCGCAAGGACCAAGCTCTCCATTTCATGATGTTCTACAGGATGCACAGACTGCAACAAATTATGTGGATCATCTTGGAGCATACAGCGCATCTCTGGACTGCTGTAGACAGTGAATTTTCAATTCAAATGATATTCTCCATTAGGGTCCTAAATGCCTTAATTGAATTGATGATCTGAAGTAATTGATGCATTTAATGATCACAAAAAACATGCATTGAGAGTTAAGTAAGGTCCAACACTTGCAACAAAGTTGTCAAAAAATATCTGCCAGAGGGTGCTCCCCAAGAATGTAGGAATGATATGATCTTCCCACAGAATTGGCACTGATTGTGAGAAAGTTCCCCTCATTCCACAATTTGCTCTTGCAAATCACAAATAGCTCCAGATTCTGAAGTTAACCCAAAATTGCCTGTAAACTGGCAGATTCACATACTCCTCACTGAAAGAAAAGAAGGAAAGCATAATCCAGGGACCTGCCTAATGCTGCAATGAGCAGTAATGTGAAAAATGGATAAGACCAAGACGGAGCTAGAAAATTAAGTATTAAATCAACTTTGCCCTCTAATAGGCAGAGCAGTCCAGCATATAACAAATTTTCACAATTCGTTATGACCCTTAAGGAATCCTGTTTCAATATTTTTTATTGGATTTTACAGAAATAGTACACAAAAAAAAGCCATTAATCAAAAGTAATATCTAAAAACAGAAAATGATTGTTATACAAGAAAAATAAAACTATTATATACAAATTCAATAATATAACAGTCGAACAAGAAAAGTGGTAAACATTTAGTTGCAACATAGGGCTAATTGAAAAAGATTTTAAAAAGTAACTATTATACTAAACTACAAATTCTACCCCCTTCCTTTCTGAAGTTACATAGTAAGTACATACAATTTCACCTCCATGAAAATAAATCACAAGCTCATGGAGCAAGTTCCAAGTGGCCTTATAAATTACAAAAATAGTCAATAAAAGGACCCAATAAACATAAAATTTAAATCTGTTACAGTCAAATTCTGATTTTTTTCTAAAGTTAGGCATGCCATCATATCAGATAGTCATTGAGTACAAGTAGGAGGGACAGCATCTTCCCATTTCATCAGTATTGAATGTCTAGCCATAAGAGAGGCAAATCAATTTTCTTAGGTATCAGATACACATTGAGAATTAAAGATAAGGTATGAAAGATATCCTCCCAAAAAAAATGGGAAGAGAGGAACAAGACCAAAACCTATGTAACAAAGTAGCTTCTTCAGTTTTACACCAAACACATTTCTAGGAAATGTTAGAGTATAATTTAGCAAATGTTGGGCACACACAGAGATGAATTTACCAATTTTAAGATAAAATCCCAGGTAGTATCCAAAATTGAAAATTGAAGATATTGCTCCCATAATTTTTAAATCTTGTCGAGGGAATCATCCCTAAATTTTAATAATAAATCATATAGAGCTGACATCAGCTTATTTTTTTATAAAATACTTCACCGTGAACCACGTCAGTAACAATATATACAGACATTCAGTGCTAATATATAGTGACATTTTCACTTCTCCCCCCTCTCATAACTTAAAGCAGATATCAGCTCCTTTTGATTCAATTTAAAATTATAGATCATCCTTATTGTATTTATAACAAGGTCCTGAGGAGATAGTTGTTCGAATGAGGGTAGATTATTATTATTAATAAACATATTTTGAAAAGATTGGATACCCAACTTAGGCCATTCACGAAAAGTCGAATTGTGCACAGAAGATGCAGAAAGTAGTATAGATCTAGCAAGTAAGACTAGGGTATGCAAAAAAAAAATTGAAACCAAATTCTCAAAGTATGCTTAACAACAAAATTATCATTTAATGTGGAAGAAAAAAGAAATTATGCATCGTATCGAAATAAGAGGGCATTTTTAGTAGAATTAAGTTCTAAATTAATCCAATTTTTAAATTTTTTTTTTATTTTTCACACTATGAAACATATTGACCAAAATACACATAAACATTTCCCTCTGGAATATACACAGTGTCATTTTCTCCCCTTTCCACCCCCCCCCCCCCCCCACTCCCTTCCACAAATGAAGCATCCATTCGGTCCTTATTGTTATGGACCATGGACTGTGGACTGTGGATGGCCATTATAACGGATGGATTTCTGGTAAGAACTCTTTACAACATGTGGTACAGCTGAGTGCTGACACGCCAATGCTTGGAACCTTCGAGAACAAAGGGAAAATCGAGCTGTGAAGCAGAGAGCAGCAGGTGAAGCAGCAGAATGACAGTTCAAAAGAGAGTATGTCAGTTTGAATAGCAGTTGGAGTGGCAGAGGGCAGCTGGAGAGCTTGCAAAATGCACATGCCTCATAAGTGAGGATTCATAAGTTTACTGCAACACAAGTCATTTCTCTCTCCAACATTCAATACTACACCTTTTGTTATCAATTAGAGAACTGAACTTGGACATTGAACTTTAAGATTGAATTCTGTGGACTGTGTTTTTGGACTAATTTACTTGACTGACTGACCTGGGGCTTTTGGGGATCCTTTTTGAATATTGGGCACAGACTGGAATGATGTGGGTTTTTCACATATATTCCTTCTTTCTTTCTTTGGCTTAGCTTCACGGACGAAGATTTATGGAGGGGTATGTCCATGTCTGCTGCAGGCTCGTTGGTGACTGACAAGTCCGATGCGGGACAGGCAGGCACGGTTGCAGCGGTTACAGGGGAAAATTGGTGGGTTGGGGTTGGGTGTTGGGTTTTTCCTCCTTTGTCTTTTGTCAGTGAGGTGGGCTCTGCGGTCATCTTCAAAGGAGGTTGCTGCCCGCCGAACTGTGAGGCACCAAGATGCATGGTTGGAGGCGATATCAGCCCACTGGCGGTGGTCAATGTGGCAGGCACCAAGAGATTTCTTTAAGCAGTCCTTGTACCTCTTCTTTGGTGCACCTCTGTCTCGGTGACCAGTGGAGAGCTCGCCATATAACATGATCTTGGGAAGGCGATGGTCCTCCATTCTGGAGACGTGACCCAGCCAGCGCAGTTGAGTCTTCAGCAGCATGGATTCGATGCTTGCGGACTCTGCCAGCTCGAGTACTTCGATGTTGGTGATGAAGTCGCTCCAATGAATGTTGAGGATGGAGCGGAGACAGCGATGATGGAAGCGTTCTAGGAGCCGTAGGTGATGCCGGTAGAGGATCCATGATTCGGAGCCGAACAGGAGCGTGGGTATGACAACGGCTCTGTACACGCTGATCTTTGTGTGTTTCTTCAGGTGGTTGTTTTTCCAGACTCTTTTGTGTAGTCAAAGATATATATTTACATTATTTATAAATATATGATATCTGTATATTTTCTATAGATACTTATAATAGTTAATTGTGTTAAGACATTATATGGTTAATAAATATAGTTAAAATTTAACACTTTTGAACCATCTTCTTTTGCTGCTGGCTGAGACATAACATTATAATGAATACATCTAATATTAATGACCCTTAAGGAATCCAAGGCCACAGAGATGCTGATCTCTGGAGAGATTGAGGTAGGGACCAGTGCATCATCAGAAATTTAAGTACAGTATATGGCCCGCATTTCCATACTTCATTCGGGATCCCCAACTACAATTGTGGCATCTACAATTCATGGCCTGAAGCATTCCTACCCAGAAAGTGCATTAAACAGAATTATATATTGTAACAAGTTTCCATATGGAAATATGTTGATCGAGGTCAAGAAGTATTTTTGTAATGAGTGAAAGGAGTCTCCTTAAATTCGGCAGCAATCTCCAGTAGTTCAAGTTATCACCACTAGAGAGCAAATATCGTTTTGGAGATCTCCTATACATTTGATGTCATTAGCAGCTCTTCATGCATTGAAAACAGATAAGACATGCAAGTTTGTATTCTGACTGGAAAGTTGCAACCTGCAAATATCCATTCAAAGATGAAAATGCATTGCATCATAAAATTCAGTGCTAAAAAAGTTAATTTCTGGATGAATTCAAGATCTGAATGAATAACAACAGGATTAACAAAGCAAAAAAAACGTCGCTAATACATGCACAATCTTCACTGCAGAAACATAACCCCATGTAGATGTGACAGATTATGTTGTGTTTGGATTGTATATCAATATGTTTTGGGGAGATAAATTGGGGCAGGTTTTTTAAAAGAGTAGGTCACATACAAACATTTTAAAACAGATCTTATTTAAAATACTGGAGCTCTGTTCATTCTAGACATGTCAGCCCCAGAGCCTTTGCAAAAACTTTGGAGAGTGCCCAATTGATTGTTGTTTACAAAAAGGCAACAAATGAAAGAACGTCAGAGCCACTGACTGTCTGGAGTGGAACTTGCTATTCTAGGAGGGTCATGTGCAAGCAGAGAGAGTCAAACAGGCTTTCTCTTTGTGTGTGAGAAAGAGAGAGAGAGAGAGAGAGAGAGAGAGAGAGAGAGAGAGATCAGTTCTGCAGTTTTATAGTCAGCAGCAGGGACTGGAACAGGACAAGCTTTTAAGCTTGTGGAAAAACCCCATTTGGAAGACAGATTGTGAGTGCTTAGTTCAGTCTGGTCAAAGCCCTTGTAGTTCACACAAGAGGAGAGGAGGAGAGGACTGGCTGCCTAATGCTTCACTTGAAATAAGTGAAACAAAAAGGAACTCTGTGGTGACCTGAAAGAAAGATTATCATCTGGAGAACCCTCAGGGGGAAAGTTTCTTCGGCAAGAAACTGAAGTGGCTGATTAAAAAGGAATCAGTTGTGGGAGTTCAGCATACAACAAATCTCTCTCTGAAAACCGACAAGAACCTTCCTGAGCAGTAACAATTTACCTTTTAAGAACCAAAGCCTGGTGAACTGTATAAATGTTAAATTCTGTGCACAGTGTAAGAATTGCCTGCAACCAGTGAACTTGGAGGAATGAGATGAACTTATATACACATTACATACATGTGCACTTAGAATTAGAAGGGGGGTTAAGTTGGGTTAGTTAAGTTAATAGTGATAAGTTAAAGTTTGATTCTATTTTCATCTTTAAAGATAATTAAAAGCAACTTTTGTTTAAGTAACCATTTGTCTTGGTGAATATCTATTGCTGCTGGGTTTTGGGGTCCTCTGGATTCATAACAGACTTCAAAACTGGCAGGATTCAAGTAAACAGATATTGACAGTGTTTTAGCATAATTACATAAGCCTACTTTATATCCTTAAGTTGTCAACTATTTAGGGACATCCTAGCTCAGTATTCTTTGTGTTATCATCTTCACAATTTTTTTTTTAAAAGACAAACACTGGGACCCACAAACACCAATAAATGAACCAGTAATTTGTTTTGGCATTTTATGTGGTATACACATTGTATGGAATAGAAATAAATTAATCAGATTATGTTTAAAGAAAGAAAAATCAATAAAGAAAATCAACTTCTCAGAGGATTTCCTTTGAGCCAATACAAGTTCTATTCTTAGATCATCACTTTTCCCTAACTATCAATATCGACACCTGAAATAGAAATTAAAGAAGGCCTTTGATGTGGACTTTCTGCCTCTGAGTGAACTGGTAAGAATGGAACCAGATAACTGTAATGTCCTTTTGCTGGGCAAAGGTAAAGGGGAGTTATAACAGAATGGCAAGGTCAATAAATGAAAGGCCACAAACGTAAAAATGAGAGGGTATGGGTTACCTTCGTCAAACTCACTCATTAATGCATTAACTCTGGTAAAAGCAGTTTTTAACAAGATGTCAGAGATGAAAAATTCAAATAGGGAGTGCCATATCAGTAGAACGAGATACTCACACCAAATGTAGTTCCCAAAGACTACTTGAGAGCAGAGTTTGAAGGTGTGGTGCGGCGTAGTAATTTGCAGTGATAGACAAGTCAACATTTTTAATTACATATAAAACAAAGTGGATGATAATACCAGATTTATAATGCACCAGAGGAGAGAAACTTGAACTCCATCTGCTAAAATAGAGGAGACTGTTGCATATTGAATAGTTCAATATGAATGATCAGGAGAGCATAAAATGGTTCTCAGGGTAAATTAACTTGAGAGAGCAAAGAATAAATTTTTGACATTTATTATTGAGACAAAATGAGGCAGAGAGAGGACGACACTTAATGCAAATCAATAAAACTGGAGGTTATATTTGTATCCAAAAATGCAGCTAGTTAAGTCATTAACAAACCATAAGACACAAATAAAGTCAGAAACAAATTAGAGCACTTCCATCAGATACACTCATGTTCCTTTGTGCATGACCCAAAATCTTGTACTGGCAAAGAATTTAGCTGTTAGCAGCAGTGCTCTCAGCTGCTTCTGCATTGAGATTGTAGACTCCCCAATGGAGACTAATGGGACAGTTCAGACTTGCATAAACCTCCAAGCTATCAGGTGTTAACTTACATTTGGTTCAAATACCAGCCTCTATTGAAATTGATGTACCATAATAGTTAGCTTTTTAAATTTGTTTAAATTCGCATGATATTATTTAGTGTTTTAATTTTTTTTAAAAAACAAAAAGTCCAGTTAAGTTATTTTTAAGATTTGAGTAACAATTTTGATAGCCATTGAGTCTAGGGCAGGACCTGTTAAGCAATTAAAGCCATTTATGCTCAGAGGAGACCACTGATGTACGAGGAGGAGCTTGCCTCTCAGCCGCAGGTGGGATGAAATAGCATAACCCAAGGGCAGAGAGCCAATAATTTCAAGGTGAACAGGTCTACCCAATATGCTTGAAATCTAGTAAGAAATGTGCTTCATCAGATATTCCCATGGAAAAGATTCATCAGAATCAGAATTTATTGTCATGAACGAGTCCTGAAATTCGGTGGTTTTGCAGCAGCGTCGCATAACCATCTTACAATATTACTATAAATAAAAAAAAACAAATAGCAGTGCGCAAAAAGTAAGGCAGTGTCTTTGGTTCAATTATTGAGGAATCTGATGGCAGCGGGGAAGACGTGGTCTGTGTACCATTAAGTGCTCATCTATAGGCTCCTGTTCCTTTTCCCCAAAGGAAGCAGAGTGAAGAGGGCCTGGCCTGGGTGGTGGGGGTCTTTGAAGATAGAGGCTGCTTTTTTAAGACACCGTCTTATGTAGATGTCCTTGATGGAGTGAGGTCTGGTGCCCGTGATGACACAGGACAAGCTAACATCCTTCTAGAGTTTATTCTCATCATGAGAGTTGGCACCTCTGTACCAGGCAGTGATACAACTCACCAGAATGCTCTCCAGTGTACACCTGTAGAAGTTTGAGAGTTTTCGGTGACATAGCATATCTCCTCAAACACCTCCTAAAGTATATCCACTGGCGAGCCTTCTTTGTGATTGCATCAATGTGGAGGCTCCAGGACAGATCCTCGGAGATGTTGACACCCTGGAATTTGAAGTTCTTGACCCTCTCCGCCACTGACCAGTTTTTAATGAAAAGGTGCCTTTCTGCATTGTGTCACATGTTGCATGCATTTAACTTTAGAGTGATTTCTAGATAAAAATGAATTGGCAGCGAACCCTATGTTGCCATTAGATTCACTGTCGTTAGGGAAACCATTGTTGCCAGGCAACTAGGAAGAGTGCAAATTTGATTTGTAATTTTTTTTGGAGAATGCCAATTGTTTCCTTAATTTTAAAAGTGAGAAATAACCCTTTAGAATGCAAACATCAAAAATGATGAACCTCACTTAATTAAATTCCATACAAAAATTGATAATTTTGTATATCAAAGTAAAATTCATTCTTTGCACTATATCAAAATATCAACAGAAAGTTCAAGTTATGATGCGAGTTATATTTCTCCCTTTGGCTTTTGGTGTTTTACAGGACCAAAATATTTCCAGGCTGGCATGAAAAATTTTAACCCATGGATTCATCAATTACTGTCACAGTCATTCAGAATGCCTTTTCTAACAGTATACTCTGAGATCAGATTTTATTAGTACAAAAATATGTCCTCTCAAAACTAATTTTACAAATATTTTTAAGAAAATTATAGGTAATTCAAAAATGATCTGAATTCTTGAAGGTCCATAAAAATCCAAGATGGCTGATATCTAGAGGCTGGTGGAGAAACTAGCCTCACTTGGACTCAGCACCCCTCTCTGTAATTGGATCCTGGTCACTAACAAAATATTGGGCGCCGTCATGCAGAGAACTGGCACACCTCAGGGCTATGTTGTCAACCCACTCCTGTTGACGCTACTGACCCATGACTGCAATGCCAGATCCAGCTCCAACAGTGGCATCAAGTTCGTAAATGACACTACAGTAGTCAGCCTCATCAGCAACAATGATGAGTCGCACTACAGAGAAGAGGTAGAAAGTCTCATGATATGGTGCAAGAGTAACAATCAGGTCTCAACCTGGACAAGATGAAGGAGATGATAGTGGACTTCAGGAGGACCAGGAATGACAACCCTCCACTACACATCAACATCTCTGTAGTAGAGAGTAGAGAGCACCGTTCCTTAGAGTTCACTTAATTAGTGACCTATTGTGGAGATTCAACATCTCCTCACTTGTCAGGGAGGTGCAATAGCAACAGCACTTCCTGAGAAGACTGAAATGGGCAAGGTTACTGCCACCATTATGTCAACCTTCTATAAGATATCCATCAAGAGCATCCTGGCTGGTTGCATCACAATGTAGTATGGTTGACGCAGAGAACTGGATAGGAGGTCAATCCACAGGACATAAAAGTGGCAGAGAGGATCACTATAGTAATGTGATCTATGGGGATCATTGTCTGAAGAGAGTGTGCAAAATCATTGAGGACTCCTTCCACCCTCCACACATCTTTCAGCTGCTCCCATAGGGAGCATCAGAGCCAACAACACCAGGCTGAGGGACAGCTTCTTCCCAGGGCAGTGAGAATGCTGAATGACCAAAGGAACTGCTCACACTAACCATCTCAGACTCTCATTTGTTCAAAACAATCTTTATCTATTTTTATAGATATACTGTAATACTTGTCCTGCATATGTATTGTTTGCCTGTATGTCTGGTTGTAGGTCTGCATGTTTTGAATCAAGGACCGGAGAACGCGGTTTCATCAGGTTGTACTTGTACAATCAGATGACAATAAACTTGATTTGACTAATCCTCTATCTAAATATTAATCTGAAAACTTGATACCCAAATACCATACTTTCAGATAGAGTTAGAGCATCAAAATCATTTCCAACTTTTCACCAAAATTGAAGCTCCAACAGCAACCAATTTAAGCAAATTTGTGTATAGCAGGCTCTCATAAACAATTGTCACCATGACATTAATCTTAATTCCCTATTCCCATTTTCTACTTTACTTCACCCATCAGACATCCATATTCAATTGTTTATTACTACATCTTCAAACATCACCAAGCTTTTACTTCATTTTGGAGTTTATTGTTTCTCAATTTATTACATCTGATACCACTGTATGAAGCCCAATATTCACAATCCTTTATTGCATAACTATTCAGTCTATTCAACAACACATGTACAATACAAAATTAAATAAAGGACTAAAGGCTTGGTGGGGGCGAGGAGGGCCAAGAACAAAGGATAGTGAAAAAGGATTGTTAAGAGTTCAAAAATATTATTCTTTTTTTAAAATGTGAATTCGAGCCCATGCTGCCCAATTAACCTACAACTCCCTGTACGTTTTGAACAGTGGAAGGAAACCAGAGCCCCTGGGGGAAACAACACAGACACAGGGAGAACGTACAAACTCCTCACACAACGCAGAATTCAAATCCCAGTCCTAATCCCTGGCGCTGTAATAGCATTTTGCTAACCACACTGCCTCCCACCCAAGAGGGGTGTTAGAAGGTCAGGTAAGTTGAGGCAGAGTCAATTCTTTCATTTAAGAGGAAGCTTGATATATACATGGATAAGAGGGGATTGGAGGGTTATGGGTGGAGAATAGGCAGGGGGATCTAACGGAGTTGTTTGAGTGAACTGGCGTGGACTTGAAGGGCCGAAATGGCCTGTTTCCATGCCATAAACTATTATATGGTTATATGAATTAAATGGAAAGATGAGAATCTTAAAATTTGGGGAACTGGGAAATAAATGTAGTAAAGACAGATGAAGAATGCAGATGGCAGATTCTTCAATGAACTCATCTATTCAGAAAATGGAGAACTGGAGGATAGTCAGGAGATACTAGAAACTAATTCGGGAGGTGGCAAATGTATACACGAGTGATTCAGTTGTGAATTAGCTGTTTTAGAAGGGCAACATTATAAAGATAGGAGTCCCTGATACTTCCAATGAAAGGATATAAAATTGGGAGCTCAGCTCTGGATTGAGCAAAACCAAGATTGAACACAGACTGGTTCATATAAGTCAGTAGCCTGGAAAGGAAATGGAGCAATTAATTGGCAGGACCACACTTTTCTTCATGACCTGACTGACACTCATTCTGGTGGATACTGGCCATACAAACTGAAAACTCAGGGAATTGACTGAGGTGTAAAGCTGTGCAAAATCAGCAGGCTCCTGCACAAAAATTCCCTGCATGTGAATGATGTCAGCAAAGGATGACATGGTAGTGAGGAAGATGAGAAATGTATAGGGAATATCATTGTCCTTCAACATACATGAACCAGTGAAAAACAATTCTTCAGATTCCACAATTTGATGAATGAAAATTTTAAATAAACTATTATTAAAATACTTGGATCAAGAGGAAAATGCTTTCACTTGCATTCATGTAAAAAGTTTGAAAGAATTTATAGCCAAGAGTTATTCTTGATGTACATCCCTCACCACCCCCACTCTAACTGATCTTTCCAGTTTTAAATTTAGAACATAAAAAAGTGGGACAACATCAAAAATAGTCAAAAACGCAGCTTGAAGAGTGCAGCCTCATTCAATTTGCCAAACAGTAAACAGTCAGAGCACTAGAGAAATTCAAACACGTTTTGTTTTCCCACCTGCAGTAATTTTTTCCCCACATGGAAATTCACTATGGACTACATAATTAGCTGAACACTACTCTGATGTGCACCCATTTAATATTTTAGTAAAGCGGTCCTTCATTTGGACTTCCTTTAAGAAAACAAAAACATAAAGGTGATAAAAGATGGACATACCCTGCCTGTCGGACAGAGACTTGAGGTATTCTGCAAGGATCTGTTCCTGAATCCCTGTTATTTGTGATTTTTATGGATGAAGTGGATGAGTGGATCAGTAAAACTGCAGATAGCATGAAGGTTAGAGATGTTGTGGATAATGTTGAAGCTGTTGGTTACAACATTATATAGGCAGGATGCAGACTGAGCTGTTTTGCCTCATTTCTGTAAACTCTGTCTGCTTCCCCAATTAAATACAGATGCAAAAAAGTCTATTTTATATATCCCCCATCTCTTTTACTCCATGTATAAATGACCATTTTGGTCATCAATAGGACCAATTTTTTCCCCTGCTATTTTAAATTTAGACATACAGCATGGCAACAGGCACATTTGGGCACACAAGCCTGTGCCGCCCAATTACACCCAATTCACCTACAACCCTGGTACATTTTGAAGGGTGGGAGGAAACTGGACCCCCTGGAGAAAACCTGCACAGACACAGAGAGAATGTATAAGCTCCTTGCAGATAACATAGGATTTGAACCCCAGTCTCAATCGCTAACCATGGTTCTCCTATCTTTTTGCTCTTAATATATCTAGAGAAGTCATTGGAATTTTTCTTCATTCTGTCTGCCAAAGCCATCTCATGTTTTATTTTAGCCCGTTCAGTATTTCCTTAGATTTCTTATAGTCCTTGAGTACCATTTTTGTTCCTTGTTGCCTGTACCCACTTTGCATCTTTTTTTTTCTTCTTAACCAGGGTTATTTTTACCTTTAATTTTGACAGAAACATTAAAATTTCACCTTTGAAGACTTCACTTACCAAATACACATTTACCAGGAAGCAACTGATCCCAGTCCTTTCTCCAATTTAAAATTTCAACCTGAGCACAAGACCTATCCTTTTCCATAATTATCTTGAAACCAATGGCATAATTATTCCTAGACACTCGCATCATCTGCCCATCACTCCCTACCACTTCGAAGACAATTGAATTCCTGAACATTGAGCTGCCAATCCTGCCTCTCCTGCAACCAAGTCTCACTAATGCTACAATATCAGGTGCTGATCTATGCTCTAAGCTCACTCACCTTTCCTGCAATTCTTCTTGCATTGAAATCGACACAACTCAGAACATTATTCCAACCAAGGTCAACCTTTCTATTTCGGTCTTCACCCACAGGCTTGAAAACATCATAATCTAGCAAGACTTCACTATCTGCTCTGGTTCCCATCCCCCTGAAAGTTAAGTTTAAATCCCCTGGAAGTACAACCAAACCTTCCTGCAAGGATATTGATCCTCCTCGAGTTCTGATGACCTTCTCTACCATGGAAGAGTGGCCAATGAAAAACAATCTGAAGCCCAATCTAATAAATTTATTGGTGTTACTTTAAATATACAGAATAATGGAAATTATGGAATCAAGGAAACCATATTTTGGTGCCATAATGGCCTAATTTCTGGCTTCATGCAGGACCTGTTCTTTTGTTATCCCTTTACATAAATTTAATAGAAGTTATACATTTTAGTGGGAAATAATCTATCACAGAAACACAAATATAAATACAACAAATCAGTAATCGATGCTATCACCTTCTATATCTGTAATTATGTATTCTGGAAATTTGCAGATACAATTATTCAAATAATGAACACATTATATATATTTTACATAACCCTGGCACTATCAAAGTGAAAGTAGCAGTAAACAACCACACAATCTGCACTGCTAGCAAGAAAGATCAAAACTGATCCTGCTGCTCTAGTCTACTCTCCCATCAAATTTCAAGTTCTCTCCAGTTATATTTATCAATTTCAGCACTGAACATCATCAACAGCCCTTGAGGTAGGGAATTCTAAAGACTTAGAGTCCATTGCATAATTTCCCCTCAGTCCTAATCTTCATCTCAGAACCATGGCTCTTATTTGTAGATTCATCAATCAGCCTTCCTATCAACTGTTCACAGTATCTACGTCCCTATAAGAAACTTTGAATTCTTCTGAGGACCAGTGAATACAAGGGAATCATACTCAATGTCTTCTGTGGGTTAACCTGCCCAATTTGTGCATTTCAATTCTGTACATTTTACTTCACCGTAGCACCTGAATAAAACCACAAAGCCAAACACAGTCTGCTGGAGGAACTCAGCAGGTCAAGAAGTACCAGTGGGAGGAAATAAAATGGTCAATGCATCAAGCCAAACTCTTCATCCGGATTGAGGAAAGTTAGTACAGAAGCAGTGTAAAGTGGACATAGTAGGAGGGGCTAGACAAAGGCCCTACAAGGGATTGGCAATCTAGGCAGAGATGGAAACATGATGGACAGGGAGAAGACTGGCAAGGGAGAGAGAGATGCAATATAAACAAACAGGCTAAGGGGCCAGGTGGAGGAAGATGTGTCCTACAAGGTGGAGTGGATGATGAGAAGAGAAAGAACACCAGTGTTGGAATCTGAAATGATAATAGAGACTAGATGGAACAATGGGGGGGGGGGGGTTTGTAGAGAAATAAGGGGTAGAATCCAGTGGGGAGAGGGAGGGATGAAAACAAAAGAGCAGGGACAAGAATAGGTGTGGACTGGGTGGGGGCAATTGGGAAATGGGATGAAAAAATGTGAAGGATTTTCCAATCCTTCCCCCCCACCCCTCATTTTTCCCTACTTCCCAACCACTCCCACCCACCCATCTCCCATCCTCATCCTCCATTTCTTTGGTTTCATCCTACCCATCCTAATCTCCCCTTTGGATTCTTCTGCTCTCTCCATGGCTCCCCTTCAATTCTAGTTCTATTTGGTCTCTCTTTATACATCAATTGTCACCTTCTCTGACCAAATTTCAGCACTAGAAACCTTTGTCTTCTGATTATCTGCTCCACCCTGTACGATTCAACTTCCTCCACCTGACCCTTTTGTTTTTCTTCTCTCCTTTATCTGGCATCTGCCAGTTTATCACATTTCACCACTGCCTGGCTCAACAATCCCATGTGGCCCCAGCTTTACCCCTCCTACCTTGCCCACTTTACACAGCTTCAGTCCCAACTTTCCTCAGTCCTGATGTGGGCCGAAAGGTCAACCATTCTTTTTGTCGCACTGCTTGACTCGCTGATCTATTCCAGCAGATTGCATTTGGCTTCTGATTCTAGCAGCAGCAGATTCTGGTGTTCAAAATTCAAATTTATTGTCAAACAATGTCATCTCTTTCCAGAATATATAACGATCCCATGTGTGCCCTCAAGTTTCAACCTTTGCAACCCCAGTCCCTTCCATTGGGATCCTGTTCCCTCAATGCCCACGTAAAATTTGTTAGTACCCTTACTCTTCTGCCACCACTATCACCATTTTGCTACCAAGAGAATAAAAGATGAGAATAGTTTATTCCACAAACATAGCATAAGCAGGTAAGTAATTCCAAACTGGTTCTTTACACAAACCATCCATAACTAATTCCATTGCTCTGTTTGCTCCCTCAATTGCTCTGCATTTTAAGGAATAGTTTATCTGTACAAACTCAATGATATATTTCACAATTTCACAAATTTATCTTCATCTATCACTGTTTCTCTCCATTCCCAGAGTGAAAGGTTAATCCCTGAAGACAGAGCCAGGAACCGCAGGATGCAATTAAGCTATGCCTGTTCATTCAAAGGCTGTATTAAATTTGATCAAATGCTTACTTGCTGCATGCAGTGACAGGACATAATATCACAAGAGGCAGGTGCTACCAACATTTGGAAGCAGTGGAAGTCATTTTCTGCTGAAATATTTTGAGGGACAAAAAAAACATACAAAACTGCCAGCACCATATTTTTGCAATACAGCATTGGAGGCCTTAGAGGAAAAGATAGACAAACAAAAGATATCCACAGGGAGTAGAAGGGCGACCAGGATACTCAATTACAAGAGCACTTCTTGGAACAGTAAATCGCAGCAAAGAACTAGAACGTCAACTGTATCTGCTTATATAGAGCCCAAATTAATAAAGGAGAGCTTCCTGTCAAATGAAATAGCCATCACTGAAACTGTGAGCAATACAGAGTGAAGCAACAAATTTCAAAATTATCTACATTTTTATTCTACTTTCATCCTCCAAAATCTGTCTACGCTGTAGCATGCACTCATCTCTGCTCCCATTACCACAACCCATGCCATATACTATTCTCAGTTAAAATACACATTTAGACTTTTCCTAATCATTTGAGGAAGATAAAGATATTGAAAAAAATTATGAGAACTTTTAACTGGTCAAGGTACACAGAATTTTTTTTTTTTTTTTTTTTTTCACAGAATGTTTAACCAAATATAGTGCACTAAGTATGAACCAGAGTGAAAACAGAAGCTGTGATAGAAATGCTAGAGGAACTCAGCAGGTCTCACAGCATCCATGGGAGGTAAAAATAATATAACTGATGTATTGGGCCAGACCCCTTCTTCAAAGGTAGGTGCCCGAATTAAAAGGCTGGGGAGGGAAGGAGTTGATACGACACAAGACAGAGGAAAGATGAGAATTGACTGCAGGAGGTGAGGGTTTGTTTGGGACCTTGGAAGCACAGCTCAGGGAAAGAAGACAGAGGAATAAAGGAAAGAGCGAGAGAGTTAGAGGAAATGAGACAGATGGGGGGGAGGAGGGGCTCACAGAAACCAGAGAAGTCATCTGGTTGGAGGGTTCCCAGACAGAATATGAGGCATTGTTTCTCCAATTTTCAGATGGTCTGTCAGGGCATGAGATCATGGACAGACATGTCGGCAAGGGGGCGGAAATTGAAATGGGTGACCACTGGGAGATCCCAGCTATTGTGGCTGACAGAGCTGAGGTGCTCAATGAAGCGATCGCCTAGTTTGCACCAGCCTCTCCGATGTAGAAGAGATGACAACAGCTGATATTAACCAGCTTAAAAAAGTTCAGTGCCATTTGCATTGATCTTGGAGCACATCCATTCACAGAAACAAAAATGGCCATTTTCAAAGAATATTTGTGAATTTACCACAATGCAGATTATGTCTACAGGGAACACTCCTATCTAAGAGCAGCAGCAATCATCAAGGGTCCACATCACACCCTCTGTTTTTGGTGCTACCATCAGGATAGAGGTATGGGTGCCATGAGACTCATACCACCAGGTTCAGGAATAGTTGCTACCAACAACACACTCAGACTCATTTGAGGACTGTCTTTTGCATTTTATTGATTTTATTCTCTCTGTATTACACAGTCCATTTGTTTATATATGTATCTTCTTGAGTAGTTTTTTTTTGTACTAACTAAAAGTGGTAATTTTGCCAGAGTTGTATGTGATGTCATGCATGTACTCTGACAATAATCTGCAGTTTGGTATATGATAACTGATACAAACAGATTTCAACTGACAGCTACTTTGCCCAATCCAGCTATTGCCATCATCATTCTTCATGTCTCCACTATAAGAATGTTCCAGTGCACTCCACAATCATTTATCAACCAGTTTTCCAAAAGCAACTATTGCTCAGATGTCAGTCAGAAGAAAGGCAGTGGCTCCATGCAGTCAAACTTGCTTTCCTTTGAGGACTGCAAACCAGAACAGATAGCTGTAACCCAAATCCAAACCCTCTTCTTCATGCTTAAAGATGCATGTTGTTTCTAACAAAGCTGAAATGAGACATCTGTGCAGTCTCCTCAGAGGTCAGCTTCTTTCTACTTCACATTCTGTAGCCACTGAAGAAGCATGGCATTGGAGCTCTGGAGAAACCATATAAATTTGGTAGAATAACACTAAAGTATGCCAACGAGGTGATTTGTCTTTTTCCTGAATCTGTTATATTCATGATTAAATTTTGAAATTTTGATTGCAAGATTCACTTCTTGGAGAGTTTGATTTTACATTGTTGGAAAAGAAAATGTTTGTGGAGAGACAAAGTGGAACTTTTGAAATGGGAAGTGCTTTTGAAATTATTGGCATTACTTAATTATTTCATAATAAAGGATAATAGAAAAAGAGATTCTAACAGATTCCTTACTCTTTCTTCACTTTTTGGTGCTCTCTCACTTCTCATTCTCTTTATTTGTGCTCTTCTGTGTCTCATCAAATAGATTGGGCAGATACACTGTATTCTTTATAAAGATCAGGTCATGTAACGTTCAAGCACAAATTTCACATCACTGCTGAATAGATGATGCTGGGCATGTATAACAAGTTAATAAAAACACAAATGCTGGAAGAACTCAGCAGGTCTTGCAGTGTCCATAGGAGGTAAAGGTACCTGTATATAACTAACATTTCAGTCTAAGCCCTTCTTCAGGGTACCTTCTTGGTGCTGAGTCCATTGTTGCTCAGGGCCAAAACTTTGGTTACCTCATACCTTGAAGAAGGGCTCGGGCCCAAAACATTGGTTGTACATCTTTATCTCCTTTGGACACTGTGAGACCTCCAGACTTCCTCCAGCATTTCTGCGTTTTTACTACAATCACAGCATCTGCAAACTTTCATGTTTCACTCCATATGTAACAAGTTGCTAGTAAAGGTGGAACAGGTGCATAAAATCAATACATTTAAAATGCATTTGGGCAAGTACAATGATAGGAAAGAAAGAGGGAAATGGGCCATATGGCAGAAAATGGGATATACGCAGACAGGTATCACAATTAACAATAATTTTGAGCCAAGAGGCCTGTTTCTGTGGTGTACAACTGTTTCTATGTCTATGAATGAAAGAATGAAATGAGACTATGTGGATCAAGAAGAGCTACAGAAGGGGGATAAAAAGGAGAGAGGTTTTCAGCAGTTCTCCAAAGAGCACCAATACTCGAGATTACCGTGCGTTATGAAAGAGAAGTGACTGAAACCTGGCGATTGCCACAGATACACTGGTCATCTCATTAAGGTTAGTCCAAATATTCAAGCATCTACATAGATTTTAGTTTGGCTTTTGACAGGGCTCCATGTGGGAGATTGGTCTAGAAGGCTCAGTCGCTCAGTTATTCAGGATAAAACATTGGCTTTGCAAGAGAAGCCAGAGAGTGGTAGCAGATCATAGCTTCTTTAATTGAAAGCCTGTGAGTAGTGGTGTGCCTTAGGGATCAGTGGTGGTTCCATTGATGTTTGTCATCTATAATCAACAATCTGGGTGACAATATGGTAAATTGGATCAGCAACTTTGCAGAAAAATTGGAGGTGCATTGGACAGTGAAGAAAGCTTTTAAGTTTGTAGACGGATCAGGACCAGCTGGCAAAATGGACTCTAAAATGACATTTGAAATTTAATGCAGACAAGTGCAAAGTATTGCACTTTGGAAAGACTAACCAAGGTAGGACATACATGGATGAGTAGTGCAGTAGACCAGAGAGATCATGGAATACAGATACAAAATTCCCTGAAAGTGGTGTCACAGGTAGATAAATCAATGTCAGGGTAGTAAATCAAGCTTTTGGCATGTTGGCGTTCATAAATCAAAATATTGAATACAGAGGTTGGGATGTTATGACAAGACATTGGTGAGGCCAGATTTGAAGTAAAATGACAAGTTTTGGATAGTTAACTAAAGGAAAGATTTTAAAGATGTTGCTGGAACTTTAGGAGCTGAGTTACAGAGAGAGGTTAAATAGGTTAGGTAATCCCTGGAGTGAAGAACAATGAGAGGTGAATAAAGGTCTACCAAATTGTGAGAGGCATTGATAGGGTGAACAGCCAGCACCTTTATCCTAGGACAAGAACATCTGTACAAAGTGAAGAGAGAAAAGCTTAGGGGAGATGTCAGGGGTAAGAGCTTTTTTAAAAAAATATACAGAGTCATGGGTGCATGGTGTGCGTTGTCAGGAATGACAGTGAAAGCTGGTACAGTAGAGATATTTAAAAGACTTAAACTGGCACATGGTTGAAAGAAAAAGGTTACGAGTTAGGGGTTTAGTTTTTTTGAGTAGGTTTATATAGGTCAGCACAACATCATAAGGCAAAGGGTCTGTGCTGTACTGTTCTATCTGTACAAAATTATAAGGGTAAAGATAAAATACAAGCAGACTTTTTCCACTGAGATGAAGTGAGACAAGAACTAGAGGACAAGGGTTTAGAGTGCAAGGTGAGATGTTTAAAGGGAACATGAAGTGGATCTGGACAGAGTGGTGAGAGTGTGGAACAATCAGCATCTGAAGTCATGAGTGTGGGCTCGATTCTGACGTACAAGAAGAATTTGGATAGGATATGGATGGGCGGGGTATGGAGGGCTTCTGTCCAGATGCTTCAGTGGACTAGGCAGAATAATAGTTTGGCTCTGGGTAAATGGGTCAAAGAGCAGGTTTCTGTCCTGTATTCTACAGTCCTAATCTGGTTGCAGTTCTAAGGTCTTCCTAAGGTCCATGTATTCCACATGCACTGCATTGTTTTCATCAATTTTCTTGGTAACCTCTTGCAAAAACTGAATCAGGTTTCTGAGGCTGTCATGAAAAACTATTGAACATATTCTTTGGATAGATTAACATTCACCTGATTTAGGGGGAGTCAGCATGGTTTTAGGCACGGGGAATCCGGCCTCACAAATCTGATGGCTTTTGAAGGGCATTACCATTTATTTTTACATTTTTTTTTTACTTGCCTTTCAACTTTAAATTTTGCCCTGGCACAACTTATTTTCATATTATTAGACTGATTCTTTCATCTTTCCTTTTTCCATCTTCTTCAAGATACGTGAATAAATAAAATTAAAGAAACAAGGGGGAAAAAATCAATTTCACCAAAACCATGCTCGATCACAAGCTATAGTTATTGCTGCACTGTGCTTTTCATTTAACAGATGAAGGGAGGAGGAGCAATGGGACTTAATTTAAAAATAATAATGCTTGATTTGTTCAGTAATTTGCCTAATTTGTAGTTTTATTAGTTAGACAATTATTCATGTAATTGCCTGCCTGTGGTTGTTTTGGTGGTACTCATCAGCTTGTAGTTCCAATACAATTTGTTTAATCTAACAACTTCAAACACGAGTTTGAATAATTTAAAAAAAAAGACAGATTTTTTTTCCTGAAAGATAAAATTTGAAAGCAAGCCATTCAAATATGATGGCCTTTTTACACAGATCCCACTAAATTGGCATGTCATTGATGCATGTTTAAACTCAGGTCAGATCGGAGATTTCACATTGAACCAGGAAAAGCCGGTTCAGTGCGACTGAACTTTTACATAGGGACCAAGCATGCTGATGCAAAATGAGGTGGGACATACAACATTACAGCATTAGCGTCCCAGGAAGGTGGCTCTGATACTACCTTCCTTGGCGGACAAGTACAGAGATAAAATGACACCCTATACCGTGTTCATTGTGTTCACACAGACAAGTGAAACGGTAAAAAGGCAGTTAACTACCATCTTTCAAGGGAAGTATAAAAAGGCCTAAAAGAGTCATGGGACAGGTCTTTCTTCTGGGCACCTGAAGTGCTGCAAGCAAATATAGGTAGACCTGATGTCTTACTCTGGACTGGGCTTGGGTAGGTGAGAGCATCTTTGTCACATTGCTTATGCTACCATTACCTCAATGCTTCATCAGCATGGAATCCAATGGCGCAGCACAAATATCTAATTTCTCACTGTCAGCAGGAAAATCTGCTGCCTGACCCCACATCAGGAGAATAGCTTGCAGGAGGGTGCAAAACTTTCATTTTATTGATTTAATTCAGGTGGTTCAGATTGAGATTTCAGATTCACATACAACCCTGAGATTCTGTCTCCTGCAAGCAAGGCAAAATTTACCACTGACTGGTAGTGCGAAAAAAAATGTACTCCACATACACATGACTGTGTATGTGTATACAAACAACAAACTGACTGTGCAATACAGACAGAAAAAATGTATTCAATATTTGTGTTTTTCAATAGTTTAATATTTTAAAAATTACTAACTCTTCAACATTTTTATTTTTATTAAAATAATTCCTGTGTGCTACGTATGTTCCTGATTGTTCCATTACCAAACTTCCCATTTTAATGGTTGCTTTTATAGACTTGTGAACATAGATTATTCTCAGAGAAGTTACACCATGCCCTCAAGTTAGAAATTTGTCTTCCTTTGATAAATTGTGTAATCCAACAGCTAGTATCCAGCAGTCTCAAAGCCCATTATTTTAATGCTGGAGTTTCAAACAAATTGCTTTCTTCTGTACACAAGGCATGGCATTAATCAATTATCGTTTTTATGTACATTAAAGTCCAGCGCTCCAGAGTTTAATGTTGTTAACATCCTTTGTTATTTCTTTCTTCATGACAGTCAATCAATAAATCCCATACAAAATTATTTAATTTGTTCATACTGTAACGAACTAACAACCTTCACAATTTTGTTAGGGACAAGAGACTTTGTTAGCACTAACAAAGAAACAGGAATGACAAAACTTCACCAGGTTTTTATTAAACCAACAATAACATGACAATTCTCAGTTATCTCTAACTTAAATCCCCACTATGCACAAGTACATGACTGTGTTAAAGAGCCAATCTCTGAAAAGTCCATTTTTAAAATTTTTGTTCTGCATCATTTTGGTCTTGCTTGAACGTCTCAAATTTTCAGTTCAGAAATAATTATAAAGTGCTTTTAAACATCCTACTTCAGGCGTCTCTAAATTCACAATTCTTTCGATGAGTTGTCCTTCAAGATATTTTCCTTCATACAAGTGATTTCACAAATTCCCTTTTATCTTGCCCAAGAGTGCTGGAGGCTGTTCACTTCTCTTGAACGAAGACTTTTGGAATCATTGTTCCAAATGTTGAAGCTGTCCTCTTTATCTTCAGGAAATAATCAGAATGTGGGTTTATTTATTTCAAAGCCACTTATTCTGAGTTCTCCTTTTCCAGGACAAACATAGGCAGCTTTCTCCTACCCCGACCCACCCCCCCACCCCCAACACCGCAGGAAATATTTCTGCATCTTAACAGAACATTAGGTTTTCTTCAACTGACTTCTTTATCTCTCATTTCAATAATATTTTTCTGGCAAATCTCTCATGACACAAGGTACATGACCACCATTTCTGTCTTCGAAGTTCTTCTCACACTGATGTGCTAAAAGCATCCAAGTCTACTTGTGCCTCTGATGTCTACTCACGTGAGAGCAAAACAGCCATTCATTTATACAGGTGCTTCTGAAATAATACCTATTGTTTTCAGTATCTCAAGAACCATCATGAATCCTTTCATTTCAGCTTCAACCGCAATCAGCAGCCATTCTTTCAAACTGGTTTCTGTGCTCAATGGTGTTTAAAATGCAAATGCATTTGATGATGCTGAAGTCAACTGCAAAGTACTATGTGTGTCTGTAGAATATAAATTAGCCCTGTCCACCCAAAAATTAACTTTTACTCCGATATTATATTCATATGAAATATAGCTTTAATCATAGCATATTTGTCACAGTACTCTTTAGCTAAACTTTGCTAAATATACACGTCAAATCTCCAGCGATTCCTTTACTTTGTACGTCTGCAAAATATTCATACTTATGAAACCTCAGCCCCATACAAATTCCAATTAATCCAGGTAGCCAAGTGCCACCATCTGTCCATCCAAGGATGGATTCACAAATGCACTCATCTTTATCAAATTCCTTTGGTTTCATATCCCTCAATTCATTCATTTCAATATACAGAACTTGACTGTACTGCCATAACCTCTTGCACTTCATATAATCCTTTTAATTTTCAATTTACTCTCATTCTAAAAATAATGCATCGACTTACCAGGTGATGGGACCATTCAGTTCATCCAGTGAATATTAGCATCCAGCAAACAATCCCATGTCCCTTGCCCCTTCTTCCCCTGAAGCCCTGCAACTTGTATTTTTCCACAGTCATCATCTTCCTTTTTGCATCATTTTGCCATTTTCCTACACCAAGGGGTAATTTACAGAGCCAATTCATTTACAGCACATCCTTGACATCCAAAGTGAAATTGGATCAGCCAGCTGCTTGGGGAAAATTGCAAACTTCACAGAGAGTATTGAAGGTTCAGATCAAACTTAGGTCTCAGGCACGGTGAGGCTCAGCACTAATCGCTGCACCATCATGTGGCTCTACAATGCCTTCCTCTTCCTTCTTCTTAACCCACTTCCTGAGACCTAAACCTTTCAATCTTACTACATTTACCTGCACCAGTCAAAAATCTTCTGTACACTTCTTAATTATGTCTGACGTTTGCTTTCTCCTTGCCTCTGAGGCCACAAATGTTGACAGGCTTACTCTATGTTAGAAGTAGAATATAAATAATGTTATTGGAATGTACAGGTCAGTTCTCATTCTTCTTCAGACTGCATTAACTTTGAAATCATTAAATATTTTACAAATTGAATGTTATTTGCATGGTCCAAATTCTTAATGCTCTGCTTCTCTGTTAGGCCAGCAGATCAGTGAACTTTCCCCACATGAATAATAGCAGATATTACAAAAGATAAAGTATATTAAAATTGAAAGTGTGAAAGGGTCTAAATAATAAATTAATTTAACAAGATGGAAGAGTTATGGATTAACAGACAATTACAGCAAAATGATCACCAATTTAAAAAAAAACACTTTCAATATATACTGGGGATTGTAGGTCATTTGGGTATAATTGAACAGCATGGGCTTGTTGGCCAAAAGGGACTCTTACCGTGCTGCATGTCTAAATTTAAAATTTAAATTTGAAGATGATTTATGAAATGTATGATTTGAGGAAATAGAGCTTGTTGATAAATTCTATTTAACACTGCAAAGTTGGAAATTTTTAAAAACCATTTGTTAAGCATATGATTTAATAGAACCGTGACAGAACAAAATATGAAAAAGAACCATGTTTTAAGCATCAATATCTCCAAAAGTATTTTTAGGGAATATTTCTGATGACTGATTAATTGGTTTATTGATGAGTGGAATTGATTTCTATGCATTTAATTTTTCACAAACAAGAGAGAAAACTAATTGATTAGATGATTAAATTTGTAAACTATATTGGAACTTTAAATTTCCACCTGAAATGCAGATGGGACTCTGGTTTAAAATTTCAAATCTAACAATGTAGATTCATGTGTGTCATGAATCACACTGCCAAGGAATGGGTGCTATTTTTGAAGAACAAATTGTTGAAACACACAACTTCCAATTTTGCACAGAATTTTACTAAACTGCCAACAATATTGAAATACCATAAAAATATTCTTTATTTTTGAAAAACAACCATCTTGATTTGCCTTATTTAGCTACTTAATAGGACTTCTTCAATTACTAATATAACTCCTGATAGGGGTCACATACAAATATCACGCGATGAAGACCAACAATTAGTTTACAACTAAACTCTGATAATGTGACACTCAGCCTTTGACAACAGACTGGTAGATTTTCAACACAAATTATGTTATTTTTAATAAATACCAAACACTTTGAACTCACCGAGTTTGCTGGAACATATATACTTCTGGGTAACAGGTTAGAAAAATGAAATAAAATTAGTGAGAAATAGGAGATGGAAATATCCAGTTGTAGCCCTACCCACATTGTTGACCCTGGTTTTCCAGCCCCCAACCCCATTTCTGGCCATACATCCTGCACATAATACAAACCCTGGCTGAACTTTCAAGTCCCAGTGATGAGGTCTCATTCTAAACAAAATAAATAAGCACCTTGAAATTTATAAATTGTTTAATGTCATTGTTGGAATTTCAGCACCTGGGGATTGCATTTGAAAGATACGAGAGTCACTAAATGCAAAAGTTCCCAGATGTATTCCTCTTATCATACAGTTTACAGTATAGCTGGCAAACAGACAAAGTGGAAAATTGGATGCTTGAACATAACAAGAAAGAAAAATTGTTGTTAAAAAATGGAATCAACTTTAAAATATTAGGCCTAAATAAGATGAAATGCAAAAGGATGTTGAGAAGTCCAAAGAAGCTGCACATGTGCACACATACAAGACGGTTGAAATTATAGCATAAAGTTTATTAGTGAGCTAAAATGGTTTTTCTGGAAACCCCAGTAAAGCTTGGTAGAGATGGAGAATGGCACATTGCCATTATTTAATTCATACTAACATGGCTAATATATTGGAGATTCAAAACTTGCTTCATAGCACCATCATGTTGTCAGAGGGTGGAACTGCAGTTGTCAAAAGCAGCATCAGAACCTATGTTAACTCGGCTTAAGTGAAATTTCAATGAGTTATAACCCGTAGCTTAATCTAAAATGTCAATGTTGTGCAGTAGTTTTGTCATTGGATTATTAATCTATCATAAATAGAGAAACAATACAAATAATACTATGCAAGGAAGCAAGTCCGATTTAAACAAGTTAGTATCCTTCTGCTCCTCTTCCCACTACTCAACCACCAGATCCCAAGCATCCAAAGATTAATTCTTCACGCTCCACTTCATTCACAGACAACTGACATTTTTGGCTTCTTCATAAACATTGCCATCTTTTCACTAACTCAGTCTCCTCCTTGGCTATATCTCAGACTATTTGCAACCACTGATTGACTTGACCTAGAAATAAGCGTTCAACTCTTGTGTCACCAGTATGCAAATACCTTGCATGCATCATCTGTTTGGCCAGCCTCAATATATCTGCTGGCAACATGAGAAATAGGTGTACACTAGCCATCTCACCAATCCAACTCTTCTATTGAATACCAGTGTATAAAAATACAGAAGTTCAATATTTCTATATCCTTCATTTAATTGGTGCTCAAAAATCTGTCATCTCAATCCTGGAAATCCTTACCAACTAAGCATTCATGTTCTTCTGAAAATAAAAATCCAAAATTTTGCAACACAGTGAATTAAAAAAAAATAAATAAACTGGAGACTCCAGATTCCATTTTTAAAAATATATTTTTATTGACTTTAACATATGTTTTCCTTAAAATTTTCCATGTAAGTTTATATCAAGTGATCTTCTATACATACAAAAAAAATATGGAACAACATTATACAAATCCTTTATCCACATCAGAAGCAAGTTATTGAATTAATCTATGACAACCATGTTGAAACCCATATTTACCAAATTAATCCAAATAAAAATTCATAAAAAGAAAAAAATCAAACAAAAAACCTGAAAACTAAATCTAATCTACCCCCTCCCTCTAATCAAGGTTACTTTTGGATAGCGGCCTGTAGACGTCGGACAAAGATTTCTTGAATGTGGGCCCTTTCACAGAATACTATCACAATTGGCAGATTCCATTTTTAAATTCCCTTTCATAAGAGATGGCCTCTCAATAGCAAACCTGTCAAATAAGTCATCCTTTAAATTCCAATAAGCAGTGGTCCATTCATTTACTCACTCCATAGAAAAACCTCATACATAGCTGAAATTAATTTTGAAGGAGAATAGGCCTTTCCTTCAAAAGGGAGAGAACATAAATATATAGTAATCCATAATGATTTCAAAGTACAACTACAAGACTTGCTCCAAACCACTTGCATTATCGATTTTTTACATTAAAATTTTTAATTTAGACATGAGCCTCAGAAACAGGCTCTTCCAGCCCATGTCACCCAATTAACCTATAACCCCACCCCCCAAACGTTTTGAAAGGTGGGAGGAAACCTACGCAGACACAGGAAAAGGAAACTCCTTACAGACAGCAACACGTGTGAACCCGAGTTGCTTGCGCTGAAATAGCGTTGCACTAATCGCTATGCTCAACCATCACACAATTTTCCACAGAGAAAAGTAGCAACACTCATGTGTGGACTGCAGTGCTGAATAAGTAACTGCTCAAGACATAGCTAATAATTTCTCGAGAATCAAAAAATACTGAAGATGCTGGAAATCTGAATTTAAAACTACAAGAGATAAAAACACATTCTCCGATTCACACAAAATTCCAGATAACATCGGATACATCATTTGGAACAATGCAGACAGAAGACTGAGGGGAACTCTTTATTAAGCAAGAGACTGCTGGCCTGGGTCAAGGCTAGGAAAATGAGCAGGAAGGATAGGGCACTCGACCTTTATGGCCAGGGGTCACATGGGAAGGATCAAGGGAGGAACTAAGGTAGGGAGACCCCCAGAGGGCGGGCCAGCCAGCCAGTACATACATGTACATTTCCTGCATATCTTGCAGGTTTATACATAACATTTTTGAAGTGTTATACCAATATAAGGGTGACTATCTGATAAGCTTTTTCTATTGTTAATGATATTGCACTGTGGAACACAAAGCTGCTCACACAGTTGTCTAAATTATCAAGATGGCACAAATGTATCACTGGGTTCCCACAAACAACTCAATTTCCCATGAATTATTTCTCACTGTGATTTTTTTTAAAGTAAATCACAAATGCCCAAAGAAAATCTTTAAATAGACTAAAGAAATTTCTCATGAACCTGGTTAAATTTATCCACTGAATACTTTAATTTCATCTTCAAATGCTTTCAGCTTCTTCCAAAACCTTGAGCTGATATTGAATTTGAGTCCTATAATTACAAACCCAAATTCCATAAAATACATCAGTGAAAGGCAGCTGAATATTTTCTTTTAGCTTTCTGTAGTTTTTAATTCAATTATCTTTCAAAAATATTTGATGAAAAACTGAAGTGCACATATCAAAATAATTATGCAGTTAAAGTTTAAGATAAAAGTCAATCAAATAAAAACTGAGTCTTTTCTCCAGAAGAAGAGAATAACAATAAATATGCTTCTTAATGCAAAGGGGTAAATATGAAAAAATGTACCACCATGGAATGAAATCATCATTATCCACTGGGAGCATTTATACATCCATTACTTGCACCCATCCCTAGACACCTTCATTTACAAAGCATCTTTCATATCCCTCAGGACTTTTATAAACTTTGGAGCTTGTTAAGTACTTTAGAAATGTAATAACAGACTGAATGTGAAAAACCCAGCAATCCATTTGCAAAAAAAGAGAAAATAGAAAGAAAATCATTGAATACTAACAGGTTCTTCAGTCCAACTTGCCCATACTGACCAAGCTGGACCCATCTGCCTGTGTTCAGCCCATAACCCTCTAATCTTTCTATCTATGTACCTATCTAAATATCTTTTGAACATCACAAACATCTCTGAGGCTACAACTTTCAATGGCAACCATCTTCTGTGTGAAGAATCAACTACTCTGGGGAAAACTGCTTGATTATTTGCCCCATCTTCACCCCGTATGATTTTATGAACCCTACAAGTCATCCAGGAGAAAATTCCAGCCTTTCCAGCTACACTTTATAACTCAAGCAAGCCAGTTTTGGGTAATATCCTTTCCTGCATCCTTTCCAGCTAAATGATATCTTTCCTGGAATCTGATCAAAATATCACACAATACTCCAAGTATATTTTCACTAACATTTAACATGATGTCCCTGCTCTTGTACTCAATGCCCTGAATAATGAAGGCAAGTATGCCAAATAACAACTTCATCTCCCTGCCACTGTCAAGGGATCGATATACCTGTATTCCAAAGTGTCATTCTACAACAGTCTCTGCACAACTCGTACATTGGTTTAATGTATCAAAGTGCAAAACCTCATAATTGTCAGAGTTAAATTCCAATTGCCATATCTTGACCTACTTTCTCAGTTCATGCTTGTAATATGAGATAATCAACTTCACTGCCCCTATACCACTACTGTCCATACACAACCAATCATTTGCAAATATACTAATGCCGACTACATTGTCACCTCAGTCATTAATGGAGATGATAACTTGTATTTGCTACCTGAAAGGTTCTGAACATCTAAAATACAACAAGGGAACTCATCATGAAGAATCTATGCCAGCTAAGTCCCATGTCTGGTTGTCTGACATGATTCCACCCAATCCCAGGTTTCTCCATCATAATATGTTCAAAGGATCTATCAAAACAATAGGGTTCTCCATCTACTGGATGGCAAAATCCAAGTATTTTCCAATTGCACCAAAAGGACAGAGAATTTATCGCAATGTTTTTTTAAAAAAAAACAATCAACCTGGAATTTCCCCTCACAGCACTGGTGAAGTACAAATACCTCAAAGTGTATACCACTTACTGGGAGAAATGAATGGGGATCAGCTCATTGGTCTCATGGTAGTAATTATTAAAACCATAATACTGGCGACTAGAGACAGGCATTATGCTTTATCAGTGTCACAGAATTTAAAAAAGTCTCTCCTTGGTAGTTTCACTTAATTTTGAGACACACAACTGTTAACCCAAGCTATGTTGTACTTGTCCAAATATTAGAAACTATTAATTACATACTCTGATCGCATAATATTAATTGTGTAATACTGCACAAAAAAGTTTTTGCTAAAACAAAAAGTTATGATTCTGTATAAATTACTGAAAGTTTTGTTCACATGAATCCTGGCATAATTTTCTAAGATATTGCAACTTCATTGCATATTACAGCATATAATGAAAAACTTTAAAAGCTATAAACAAATTTTGTTTTTCTGGAAGGATTTCAGCACTAATTGAATTGTTATTAACTAATATTCAGTTGGTTAATTGTAACACTGGATCACAAGTAATGTCCATAATGTTTTTAAGATTTTCTGAGTACTAAAATCAAACATACAGAGACTGGTTTATACATTAATTGAGACATGCTTTTAAATATAAATGATGCTATACCACATAATGCTATAAAATGATCCAACTAAAAAAGTTGTAGAGAACAAAAATCAAAACATAGTTTTAAGATTATAAAATTCTGTTTTTATATTAAATATCTCACTGGTTTAATTAAAATACCCTACATGTTCCTCTTTTAATTGGCATATATAGATAGATCCTGCGATGATTAGATTGTCTGGCAGTAGCAAGATCACCGTCCTTGATTAATTTACAAAGGAACGATAACAGACTAGTGTTGACAATAATCCTTAATAAATTAACCAATAAAACAACTCTCTAACTTGTTTCCCACAAAGCACGAACCTCAACGGGATTAAATACGATTAAACAGACCACTTTATTGCGCAGTATTAACCAACTCACGAACCCCGCCTTCAATCAGATTATGTTGATCAAACTACAAGAGTCAATTAGTTAATATCACCCAATTAACCAAGATTGGAGTGTATTGTATTTCAAAACGTACAGTGAGAATAAAAATTACATTGTTGCAATGGATAAGAGAAGGCGGACAATTCCCACTTTTAGCAATGCTGCAGGTATTTAGTAGCCAATTGGGAACATTTTCCCAAACCAACATTTAACCAAAAGTCAAACCATTATTAACGCACGATATGGTTCAATTACCACCAAGCGAACCCAATGTAAATTAATTCATTACGAAGCATAAAACTGCCAACCTTTCAATAAAACAAAATTAAAGTTATATACTTTTTAAAATTTGGGCCCAATACAACAAATTGTAAGTTAAACATCTCGAACTTACCAGATTGGAATTGGTTGCATTCGAGTCGTCTTCTGGGAACGGTATGTAGACAGCTAAGGCCACACAATTGGCGAAAATAGTTAGAAGAATAATTATTTCGAATGGCCTGAGCCAACGAGTTAAGGAGTCGAACAAACAGAATGGTACATCACAAACAAAATATAATTTCATATCTCGTTCATTTTCTGAAATGCGTGTCGTTAAGCCTTTTTATTCAAAAGAATATGATTTGTATACCTTAAAAGTCCACAAACATGTAAAAATATCAAAAATAACTGTATGCGCATTTGCCTACAGCTATATGAATGCTCAAGTATACTTCTGTGGATCTGCATGCCATATAGGTTGATAATCAACTGCAATGATTCTAATAACAAATGAATACCTTTGCCCCTCACCCCCAAGGATTGATCTTATTTCCCTCTTCCACTTCGCCCTCCCCAAATGAGTTTCGTTTTTCATGATGCCCTCCAGTGACATCATCTGAACATCAATATACACGTCTTGATGATGCCTAGATTCATCTCACTCCCATCTCTCTCGTCTTCAACGGGTATCTCGAGTTTCCAAGATGAGTAGCTATTTCATTATTGTAGTCTCTGTTTCCAATACACATCACAAACTTCCTTATGTATCCATGCATTCTCTTTATCCTGGTAAATGGTTAAGCCATATTGTTGGTAATCTTGCCATCCTATTTATTCCCGTTAAACTTTGAATTCCCTGTCTTCTTCATTAAAAATCCAAGCTCTGAAATATGAATCCAATCTCAAACGATGGAACGTTGAAATCCTTACCCAATCCTACATTACCTCTTGTCTATTCATGAATGATGTGCGACGCGTACTATTGAAATAATCTCATCCAGAATTCTATTGCCTGTATCTTAGATTGCCCTAAGACCTATTCACCAGCAACTTGTGCCTGCTAACCTGATTTGATTCCCAATCTATCAATAAGTTAATTGGAAACCTCACATCCACGTATCCTCTCAACTCCGAAGGCCTTTCTATTCCTCCAGTAAATGAGACGTGCAGTTTCCAGTTCCACCAGGTGTGGCTTGGGTCTGATTTAGATTTTTACTAGAATGTATTTCTCTACTTGTTCAGAAAACCTCTTTTTTTTGGACAGGCTAACCTAATGTGTTACGTTTAACAGGTCTTTTATTTGTTCATTATATGAACAGTCGTGTCATGTTTTATGAAGTCAAAGTCGCTGTGTAAGTTGCTGGAGGGCCTCTCATCAAAATGTATGCCCTTGTATTTGAACTAGGGCTGCATCTGTGTTTGATGTCTTTGTCTAAAGTATTAATTTTTATATTGTTTCGTCCAGTTGAGTTTATTTCATTTCCTTAAAGGATATTTCCATTCGACTATATTGATACATGCTCGCCTTACAGGGTTCTTAAGAGTCAAACAGAAGAGAGCCCGTGGTGGCCGTGTGGTCGCAGCATTAACTTGTTTTTTCTGCTTGCTGTACGGTTGTCTTTTCCTTTGGGTTGAGTTGGCAGTAGATACCATATTGTTGCCCATCATCGCCGCGGCTTTGGCTTGTCTGGCCGCGTCGATTGCTGCCTGCCACGACAGGGCAGCCCCCGGACTTGGTATGTGCTCTGGAGCCAAACCGTCTGTATTGGCATTGGGAAGGCCATGTGTAAGGATTGCCCGCCTGTTACCATAATTGGTGCCTGGAATAAAAATATCTTGCAAAATATTTTCAAAATGTACAAACCAAGGATCCCACTGTCGTCCTCGCCCCATTAATTACTGTCAATTCCTGATCATCAAGCGAAGTCTAAATGATCAATTCCAAGCAATAAGTTTAATTTCTCTATGATCAATTTCAGGATTATTCATGTGTTTATCAATATTGCGGGAATTGTCACCGGGAGAAAAAACTGCAACTTTAAATCATAACTTCACATGGTGGAGCCATTTCCTTCACGAATGGTTACAAAAATACTGAAGAAAAACAAATCTCCTTCCATAGTTTAAAGGAATAATGATTCATCGGCTGGGTAGGGGGTGGGGTGGTGCTCCAGAAATGCCAAATTTAGATGTTCTTCGTAATCTTTACGTTTTTGCCTCACATATTGAAGAGGGTATTTGATTATTGCAAGCATTTAAAAAAAATAAATACTCGCAGAACTCATCGCATAGAAATTGCATGCAAAACACATGTGTAACGGTCCTGCTTCGATCCAATGTTTCACATGCATTTCCGCAGGGTAATTTTCGGGAGGGGGAAAAAAAATCAATGCATCGCATCAAACAAACTATTCCACCAAACTCCCTGTTTAGTATTGCTAGAACCCCCCCAGACACCGGCTATGGTGTAAGGAAATAAGATTTGGGATGCTCGCTCTCCCCCCCCCCCCCCCCCCTTCCCCCCTTAACACTCTTACCTTGATGGTTTTCCTCGGGAATATACATTCTTTTGTTCTCATTCACCATTTAAATAGGCCAAATCTTTCTTCCACAGAAGCGATTTATTACCTGATCCCCATTATTACTATAAAACGCAAGGAACTGATCCTCTCTACCTCCCTCTTTCTCACAGCACATCCTGACTACATCCGGGGCTTCACGGAGAGCACATCACCCACATTCCAAGCTTGCTTCACTGCTCCGTGGAACGGCTTGTGTCTGAGAGTGTGTGTGCGCGCGCCCGAGAAGGGGGAGGGGGCTTGGGGCGGCTGGAGAGCCCGGGCAGCGCTCCCCGGGTTAACTCCTGTCCTTGACGAGCTGAGAGAATGAAGAGACGAGGGTTTAAAAGAAATGAAGCGGTGCGGGGCATTCTCTGCAAGAGCTGAAGGAGTTCTGCGAGCTGTCGCTCCTTCCTGACCGTTTCCAGATGTTGTTACGTGTAAAATAAACCCCACGCAAATTCTCCCCCCCCCCCCCCCACTTCTGTGCCTGGAAACAGTTTATGGAACCGTGACGTAAAATAAGCAAGTGAACAATGTCTCCAAAAGCCAAGAAAAAAAATATTAGTTTAAGCCACTAGCTTCAGTTGGCGTTCTGCTTGCTGTTCCTTCTTGCTTTGCGCACCGGTAGCGTGGAGCGGATGGGAGGCAAGCGAAAAGAAACGCTCCGGGCTCTTTCTTTGTACGGAGTCGATTGGTTGGTTCAGAATGTAAACATCACCTGCATTCATTTCGCATCGATCTTAAGAGAATGCCAGGCTCTTGATTTCGCTGTTGTCTTGTTGGTCGGTGGATTTAATAAAAAGGGAAGTCCAGATCTCGGGATCTGCTCCACAAAAACAATGACTCAAATCGTTCAGACCGACGTGTGGTCTAAGTCCCCCGATTCATTTGAAACCCTGACCTGATTCGCGTTGGGGCAATCGGGAAACTCAAGAAAACGACCCACAAATTGTGTTGAACAAAGATTTCAGGCCAATCTCCTATGTCTCGTCAGATTCAAACAAGTTTACTCGCTAATGTTTGGTTTGTTTTTGCAAGATTTTCCCTTACGAATAGAATTGTAGTCAAATCCGGTGGGTACGAATGTCGTATCTCAGGGTACTTTGGTGCATGTCTATTTGTGTTTTTACTTCAATAATCCGGAATAGCAAAAAAAAATACATTAGGATATCATGTTAGGTCAAAATAAACAGGATTGCAACTTTTATTTCATGCTAAATAAAACTTTTAGGCACGTTTGCCACATCCAATATTATGCAGTACGATTTTTCTCTTGTTTTATCCACTTGAAATTGAGTGCTAATTTAAAGTGTATAGGATTTGGGGTATTATTCCACCAGATTCATTTTTGATTTTTAAATGAAAGTACAGATGCAATCAGTCTTGCTACAGTATGAAGAGGAAAAACATAATATATAATGAATTGGAAAATATTCACAGATGGAAATAAAGCATAATACAAAACATGTGCTGATTCAGTAGTACCGCGGTGCTCTTGAAGCAGCAAGGGTTCAAGAACCAGACTCTTGTTCTATTCGGACAAAAAAGTTCTTAATCCCAGAGGTGCTGGGTTTGAGGCTTGGGTACTTTCTGCCTGTAGGTGGCAGCAAGAAGAGAGCATAGCCAAGGTGGATGGGGCTCTGTTCTAATGTTGGCGGCCTTTTGAGGCAGCGCTGGCCAGGAGGTCAATGTCTGTGATAGACTATTCTATTCTCTGTCTGCCACTTTCTTCATTCCTGGGCACTTCCAACTATGATACTGAAACCTTGAAGTAAGATGGCCACCATTTATACAGGAGACTCCATGAAATAATGAAGCGTTGAGAGACCTGGATTTAACTTTGACATCGTAGACCTATTCCGTGGAAAGGTTTTGTAGCCTTTCTACAACTCAACATTTTGATGAGTTTCTAGAAAAAAAATTACACACTGTGAGAAATTATGCTTACCTTAGTATTATGATTCCACGCAGTTTTATTAATGCAAATGTACCAAGGATCATGTTAAATTAGTTTGCTTATAAATTCTTTTATATTATCTCTTTGGCTTGGTTTCGCGGACGAAGATTTATGGAGGGGGTAAATGTCCACGTCAGCTGCAGGCTCGTTTGTGGCTGACAAGTCCGATGCGGGACAGGCAGACACGGTTGCAGGGGAAAATTGGTTGGTTGGGGTTGGGTGTTGGGTTTTTCCTCCTTTGCCTTTTGTCAGTGAGGTGGGCTCTGCAGTCTTCTTCAAAGGAGGTTGCTGCCCGCCGAACTGTGAGGCGCCAAGATGCACGGTTTGAGGCGATATCAGCCCACTGGCGGTGGTCAATGTGGCAGGCACCAAGAGATTTCTTTAGGCAGTCCTTGTACCTTTTCTTTGGTGCACCTCTGTCATGGTGGCCAGTGGAGAGCTCGCCATATAACATATTATAATCATTAATCAATAAACCGATAAACACAAGCCAATACATTTCAGTCCCAAACCTGAAAATGTATTAAATATAAGTAAATTTGTTCAATCTGGAGTACAAAACAAAGATCAGCAGGCATACCAAATAATGAAAATAAAATCAAGGAAAGAGAGGCAGATTGCCAAGAGAAGATCATAAAAATGCAGGAAATGAAAGAGAACAGAAAAAAAGGAGACAAAACCAAAGGAATCAACAAGTAGATTATTTTTGTTACTTTTCTGGAATGAGGACATTGTTGACAAGGATTGTATTAATTGTTTGTCTATAATTGCACTTGAGAAAGTGGTGATAAGCCACCTCATTGAACTTCCAGTGAAAGTACTCCCATTGTTGCAGAGGGAATTCCTGGTATTTGACCCAGAAACAATGAAGGAACATACCTATAATTCTAAATTGCGGTGACTTAAGGAGAAATTTGCCATTGATGATTTCTCTTGGCCACGAAACTTCTGGGTTTTTATACTCACCAACTAAGTATTCTGTAGGTAGTACGCACTGTAGCCACATTAGTGTTGGGAGTGAATTAGTTGGTGTTAATCAAGCAGACTATTTTGTCCTGGATGGTGGCATGCTTCTTGAATGTCATTGGAGCTGAACACATCCACAACTGTAAATTGGGCAGCACAGACTCGTGGGCTGAAATGGCCTGTAACCGTGCTGTATGTCTAAAATATATATTTTTTTAAATTGTTTTGTCACACTTTTGATTTGTGATGAACAGGATTTTAGCTGTCAGGTAGTGACACATTGCTGTAGGATATTGCAGCCTGCATTTCTTGGAATGATTTATTTTTAATTTTAATTTAGAGATACAGCGTGGTGGTAGGCCTGTCTGGCCCTTGTGCCCACACTACCCAAATACACCCATGTGACCAATTAAGCTACTAACCCCATCTATCTTTGAAATGTGGATGGAAACACAGAGAAAACTCACATAGACATGGAAAGAGCATACACACTCCTTACAGACAGCAGTAGATTCAAACCCAGGTCGCTGGTGCTCTAATACCATTTTGCTAACTGCTATGCTAGTCATGACTGATCTAGATTAGTCAATTGTGGTCAATTATGACTCCAGGAAATTGTTGGTAGGACACTCAACAATGGAAAACCTCTGAATATCAAGGGTAACTGGTTTGATTCTTTCATATTGGGGTTGGCTCTTACCTGGCACTTATGTGTTATGGATGTTATCTGCTATTTTTTCAGCCTCTGACCAAGTGTCTGTATCTTGCAGTGTGCAACTGCTTCATTTTCTGAAATGTTGTAAATTGAACTTACCCACTTCCAACACAATGAACGAAGCTGAGGTTGGATCTCTGCGGATCTCTTGCAACATGATTTCGTGTTAAGATCATTGATCTCCGTAAAACTACAACCATCTTTTTTATTCAACGTCTGAATCCAACTTGTTAAGAGGTTAGTCTTTGATTTCTATTGAGTTAGATTGTATGAGAAATCCTTGATGGGATGCTCTTTTTCAGTGGTAATGCACGTTCTTGATGCTATCTGTTCCTGGGAAGAACAGTTGACTTTAACCTCACCACTCTACTTCAGCTTTTGGGCCCATTTTGGCCAGGTTTGTGATGAGGTCTAGAACCATGTTGTCCTAATAAACCCCAAACTGAGTTTTGGTGAGTGAATTCTTTTTGAGAGCACTGAAAACAAACAAACCTTCCGTCACTTTGCTGATAATGGAGAACAGTTTTACTGAATTATATTCTGTTGGAATAAATTTGTCCCTTTTAGACAGTGGTTACCTGAGTGATTTTCTATATTTACAGTTAAATATTAGTTTTGTAACTATTGGAACAATCATCTTAACAAAGGCAAACTATAGAACCATAGAGATTTACAGAAGGGCCAACTTGTCCATGCAACCAAGGTGTCTACCCAAACCAGTCACTTTACCAGCATTCTGCCTATATCTGTCCAAATCTTCCCTGTCTGTGTACTGGTCTAAAATCTGTTTGGTACAGATCAAAGATCAGCTTTCTAGGTTGTGAGAACTTGGAAGAAAAGTTGACTTTCACCAAATTTAATCATTTGGAAATGCTTTAGCCTCATCTTTGTTAAGAATAGGAGTGTCGTCTCCTTCTCCTCCCTGTTTGAATTATACTGTATATACTCGTGTAAAAGTCAAATTTTCTAGATAATTTTTTAATGCTAAACTTATGGGGTCGACTATTACATGGAAACTACTTTTGAGGAGCTGAAATTCACACTAGAATCCAAAATACCACATCAGTAGCAGAAGACCAAATGATCTCTAAATAAATAAAGATCAAAAGCACAATGAATTAAAGTAATAATACAAAGTCTGTGCATCAAAACACACGTCCTGCCACAGGGGAGGTTGGGAAGGAGGTAAAGTAATTGCATTGTTGGAGGCGTCAGGTGCTCTAGTCTGTCTGGGGCTGGGTGGGAAATCCACGTTAAAGGTGTTGGGAATTCTAATCGGTGGGTGGCTGAGGCGAAAGTCTGCATTCAAGACATTGGGAGCAACAAAAGACAGGCTAAGGTGAAAGTTCATGACTGAGGCATCAGGCATTCTGGCATGCAGGCAGCCAGAGCCAAGGTGAAAGACTAGAGTTGACTTTTACACTAGATGTATGGAAAATTCCAGATTTCTGGCCAAAAATGGGGGATAGAATTTTACAAGAGATCTACTTTTACACAAGTATATTACAGTAATTTTCCACCACTATTCCCACAGATGGTGGTGAATATAAGCCCACTATGTGCAAACTACCAGAGGAAATGGTAGAAATGATACAATTGTAGTGTTTAACAGATTTTAGACCAGTTCACCGACAGGAAAGATTTGGACGGATACAGGCAGAATGCTGGTAAATGGGACTGGCTTGAGTAGAGACCTTAACTGGCATGGGACAAGATGACCATTCTGTAAAAACCTATGGTTCAATAGTTTGCTTTAGATACCACAGTTGTTACATATCTTGTCCAATGAAGTGTATGATTAATATCGTTCTTCCATTGTCTTGATCTCGGTAATTTCAATTATTGTAATGGCATTGAATATTTAGGGAAATCACACAAACTCTCTCCTGTTATAGATGGTCAGTAGTATGTTCCAAATGTTAATTGTCACAATATCCATTGTATAAACACCAAGCATCCAGTCACAGAAGGCTCTATGTTAGGTGCCTGCAGCAAGAATGCAGACCTCATGTTGGAGCAATAATTGACCAAGATGCTATGGATCCAGTGTCAAAACTAAATTATTCAAATGGACCACACTATCGAAGAAATTCTGAAGTATTTGTTTATTTAGAAGACTCGCTTGTTATCTGGAATCCATGCTATGTGACCATTGACATCGAAGTAGCAAGCCATGACATTGTAACTGATGATGGCAGTGTGTTTAGTTCTGTCATTAATGAGAATTTCCAGGTGTGAAGATTAAGGAAAATATCTGTTAACAAATTTTAGACTACTGACAATTTTTTAAATTTTCTTCATATAACATCTTTTATTGAAATATATAGTTGGGAGTCAAATATTCCTATTTTGGGAATGCAAGATGGTACAATCAAAGGAAAGGACGTGCCAATTAAATTGTGATGGATGGGATTTTAGGAGAGAGAGAGAGAGAGAGAGAGAGAAAAGCAGCTGTAGTTAAGGGTTAAGCATGCAAGATACTTTTTTCAAGCCTAAGGCCCAATAATCTAAGTGATCAGCATGGTGAATTCTATCTAAAGTCATTAAAGAATGTCATGTTTCAAGTTAAAAGAGTATTTTGCAAGGCAACGGCAAACTGAATTGATCATCCTTGGGCAGAAACCGGTCAGAGCTACATTTAAGGATTACAGTGTGTAGGGTACAACATACACAGGACCTATTTCAGTGCCATTTAATACATACCCTTTGTTATTTTATGTAACTTCTTGCATATTATTATTTGTAATGATAATATTTATATTATTTCATTCCTAGTGCCAAGCTAATCTTCCTCTCATCCCATTTTATTCTCCCACATTACCACCAATTTCCCCTGGAGTCTACTACTCACCTACACACTAACAGCAATTTACAGTACTATTTACAGTGTCCAATCAGCTACCAGCCCATACATCCAGGATGTTGGAGGAAACTCGTTCTCACAAGGTGAATGTGCAAGCTACACACAGGCAGTACCCAAGATCATGATTGAATCTGGGTCACTGAAGCTTTAAAGTAGCAGTTCTAGTAGCTGCACCATTGAGCCACCCTACTATTAGGTTTAAAATAGGAAGCCTATCTTAAACATAAGAAAGTATATATTGTTGAAGAAATATATTTATCTCGAATATTTAAACACAATATAAACAATCATGTGAAGAGGATTCAAACATCAAACACTTGTATACTTTGACATCTTTTCTACACTCGACAAGGTTTCAGATTTGTGACTACTCTTAAACTTGCAACAAAAGCAAAGTTCCGTCAGTAATGCAGCAAGCAGTTTCTTTTTCTTTGGCTTGGCTTCGCGGACGAAGATTTATGGAGGGGGTAAAAAGTCCACGTCAGCTGCAGGCTCGTTTGTGCTGACCAGTCCGATGCGGGACAGGCAGACACGATTGCAGCGGTTGCAAGGGAAAATTGGTGGGTTGGGGTTGGGTGTTGGGTTTTTCCTCCTTTGCCTTTTGTCAGTGAGGTGGGCTCTGCGGTCTTCTTCAAAGGAGGCTGCTGCCCGCCAAACTGTGAGGCGCCAAGATGCACGGTTTGAGGCGAGATCAGCCCACTGGCGGTGGTCAATGTGGCAGGCACCAAGAGATTTCTTTAGGCAGGCCTTGTACCTTTTCTTTGGTGCACCTCTGTCACGGTGGCCAGTGGAGAGCTCGCCATATAACACGATCTTGGGAAGGCGATGGTCCTCCATTCTGGAGACGTGACCCATCCAGCGCAGCTGGATCTTCAGCAGCGTGGACTCGATGCTGTCGACCTCTGCAGAGGTCAGCAAGCAGTAGTGAAGGACGTTAAGGAGGCAAGTGCTACTAAGTTGAATGTTTGCTGCATGAGTGATATGTAGAATTTTCCACTGAGGTTTGATGAGAAAAGAATGAGAGGACATTGGTTCAGGGTGAAAGTGAAATGTTTAAGGCGAAAAGTGAAATGTTTAAGGCGAACATAAGGAGGAACTTCTTCACTCAGAGGGCGGTGAGAGTGGTTTGAGTTACCAGTGGATTAGGGCTCGATTTTAATATTGAACAGAAATTTGGAGAGGTACATGGACAGGAGGGGTATGAAAGGCTATGGTTTGTGTGCAAGTTGATTGGGGGGGTGGGGGGGGGGAAACAAAACAGAAAAATAGTTTGGGACAGACTAGATGGATTGAAGACGTAGTTTCTGTTCTATGATTCTATGAATGCTACATTAATGTTCAGCTAAGAAATGAAGGCCCATTTGGACTAACAGGCTGATGTACCCTGTATATCTAGTATGATAACTTTTGCTCCCCACATCATAATGAAACTCTCTTTCCTCAATCCCTGTGTAGATGATCATTGTTCCACAAAGCAAAACATCAGTGCACTATTCGATAGAGTGTAGCAGCATACTAGAATGGAACAAGTTATAGGAATTTAAGTTTGCTTTAATTGTCATTAGCCATGTCATCTCTCTCATTTAAAAAAATCTTTATCAAATTGCAACAATTAGTATACGATCATCAGTGTGTATTTGGTAACTAAACTTCTGGTGGCAGTATACAATACTTGATTCACTTGGCTACATCTTTGCCCAAAATAATTTTCCTCATACGTGGACAGTTATTTTTGTGTTTTTGAAGCAACATGTGATTTCCATATTTTATGTATGTGGTGAACAAGTGTAGATTTTCAAAGCAGCCCCAATTTCCCAGTTTTACATATCCATATAACATCAGAAGGACCAATTTCACCAGGCAGTCAAATTTCCTTTGTGTCAGTTCTGCCCTTTACATGGAACTTGGGGAATTGAACATTGGTGTCTAAGAATATTTGCCATAGTACATAATAACTAACCAAGGCTTGATTGCACAAAAGTTATTTACAAATGGAAAGTAGCCACATTAATTGCATGACAGAAAATGAAGAAAAAGCCAAAGAGAAATCTATTAGGGTTGAAAATCTGTGAGCACTTTTCAGGTGCCTATTTTCTAGATTAAGAGTTGTATTTATGCTTTGTACTTTTTCTTACATTTATTGGAGTATATTCTAAAGGTTTCACCATCAACCAACCAAGTGCCCTGTATTAATGCTCTTTAAGAGCTATTGCATATAATACATTAGTATTACAAATCACTACACTTAGAATATACTGTTTGCTATGGAACACTTCAGAATGCAAAAGTTAAACAAATAAAGATATTAGCTCAATTATTATTGTAGAATAATTAATACTTTCCTGGCTGTGCTCTCATAACATTCATCCGTTTATGGAATAAAATTTCTTCCAATTATGTGTGGCAAATAGTTTCTGGAGTGACCATAAAAGGTCTTATTGACTTTTAAAATTGCTCAGTTGTTTGAAGAAATTATAAAATTAAGGAAATGTTGCATATTCTTCCTGGGAAAAGCTATGAAAGTGGGATTTTAAGTATGTCAGCAATAGGTCAGAAGTTAAACGATAGTCTCTGAGTCAGAAACTCCACAGGAGATGAGTATAATAAATGTATTTGACAGTACAATGCAGTGCTGAAGGAGAGCAACATTGAAGGATTCTCTTTTGAGTAAGATATTAAACTAAGACTCCATCTGAGCCATTAGATGAACATAAAATATTCAAAAGTTGATTTTTTTAAAGAACAATAAATTCTCCCTGGTGTTCGAGCCAAGTTAACTCTGAATATGTACCGAAAGGCAATGTTATAATCATTGATGGAGGCTGTTTGCAAGACTTTGCCTTGTTCAATTTGCCCTCTGTTTTTAGAATAAGCTTCAGGAAGTTACTTATTGATTTTAATGCATTGTGGGGATAATTGAAGGAGAGAAAATGTACAATATAAATAATCTTTCCTCTTTTTTCTTAATTAGAGTGAATTATACTGGTAATGGCTTGAGGAACAATTAGGTAACAGAAAAATTGAATGCAATGGTGAGCTTTATTGCCAGTGACGATTCAGCATGATTTATAATTTATGATGGACAGATTTGGGGGATCAGGGAATATGAATGTAACATTAAAATCAGAATTGTATTGTTTCACCATGAACAGTGTTTTCCCTTCATAAAATTAAAGAATATGTATTTGTCACAATCATTCTTTTGTCTGCTGGTATAAATTATGATACACTAATTGCCACATCAGTGCTGTGGTTCACAGATAAGGAAATATTCAACCAGTTAGGTTGTTTCCTTATGTATTGATGGTTAAATCTCATAGAATTTGTGAGAACATCAACCTAAGTTTGTTTAATTGACAAAGACAGCTAACTAAGATAATCAAGTTTAAAACAAAATCTTTTCTATCTTTGGACTCTCCTGGACAGCTCCTGTTTTGCACCCATTATAAATTATGAGGTCAATGCTCTGTAGCTGATATTGAAATTTGTTTTATTCCACATGGCCTGTGCTAATTGATCCACATTAGCTTTCCATTTACAGTGTTTCAGTTTTGGGTTTCACCTTTATTTTCCAATTCTTCTGAAGGTCTGTCCCTCCCTACCCTTGTTACACCCTCCAGCCTTAGAATGCACATATCTCTGTTTTTCTAACTCTGACCTTTTGCTCACTCCTGCTTTATTCTAATTGGGTTTGTTACCCAGAATCATACCAGAGAAATTCATGAATTAATAGTCAGAAATCAAGTTATACTCTTGCTTGAGTAGTTCTGGTGATGTGAACATTTTGTGCACATCGTTGAAATACCAAAGCACAGTCTGCCCGATGAAAGAAAACAATAATTGCAAGGCATCTTTAAAAACTACATTTTTTATTGTACTTTCAATCACCTTTTGCCAATTTTATTTGATAATTGCTCCTGTGATAGGCTTGAATTGTTTTAGTGTTGAAGAAGCATTAAAAAAAATGTTAGAACACAGAATAGTACACTCCCTTCAGACCACGATGTTTGGCCAACCTACATAAACCTACTTCAAAATAATCTAATTTTTCCCTGCCTCTCATTCATAGTCCTCTATTTTTCTTACATCCATGTGTCTTGAGAGATTTTTGAATGTCCCATCAACACCACTTCTGCCAATGTATTCCAGTCCCTACTGCTTTCTGTATTTAAAAACCTACCCCTGACATCTCCCATAAACTTTCTTCCACTCACCTTAAACACATATCCTCTGGTATTTGCTATTGTCACCGAGGGAAATGGTGGTGGCTGCCCACCCTATGTATGCCCCTCATAATCTTAAATTACTCTTATTAATTCATCTGTCAGCCTTTATTGCTCTAAAAAGAAGGCCCCAGTTTTTTCAATAAGAGATGTTCTCCAATCCAGGCACCATCCTGGTAAATCTCCTTCACCACTTCTCCAAGGCATCTGCATCTTTCCTGTAATGAGATGTCCAGAAATGAAGAAAATACTCAGTGTGGTCCAACCAGAGTTTTATCAAGCTGCAACATTACCTCACGGATAAATCCCTCAATTAATGAAGGCCAACACAACACCAACATATGGATTCCAAGGTGCGCAGGGCGCTCGCACGAAATTACTCCCTTCAACTACAGTCTTGGTTGGATTGTTCTTTAATCTGCAGATTGGGTTACTTTCATTCACCGCTACTACTGAAATGCCATTCAGGAGTCGGTGACAAAAGTCTCCCCGAAAAAGCTACTATACATTCTCTTTTATCCTGATCCGTAGCGTACTGTATAATGTTACACCAATCATAAAAGACCTCATCTTTTAATATCTTTTAGTTCCTCGCATATACAAAGTATCTCTAAGTTAGTACGCTTGTTGTATAATATTTTACCGATCATAAGACCTCAGCTTATCAATATCTAGTAGCTAGTTTCTCGCATATGCAAAGTCTCAGGGTGCCAATCAGTGCAGGTGCGTATCAACAAATGCTCTATTGTTCTTTCAGATGTTGCTGCGACCTTCATTGCTTTCAGACATATTCTGTGTGTCAGCTTTTTGCTAATTTATTCCTCCTGATGTTTTCCCATTATGTTGCAAAGCCCGACTACACTAAACTAGCCCCTAACTCTACCTACAGTTTAGCCAACTTCCTCAGACATGCCATAAACCTTAACCATCCTATCAACTTGCGTGGCAACCTTGAGGAATCAATGGACCAGACCCCAAGATTTCTCTGATCCTCCACACTGTTAAGAATTTTGCCATTAAACATGTGCACCACCTTCAAGTTAAAAATGTGGCTGCAGATGGAAAATCTCTTCTGTGGATGCTCACAATGAAGTTGTGTCCTTAATGGATCAACTCTAAATAGTATCTCTTCAAATCTTGTGCAAGATGCAATTCTTCAGAAAATATGTTTCAAAGTTGTTGAATAAGAATCAGAATTTATTGTCATAAACATACTATGAAATCAGTTGTTTTGTGGCAGCATTACATGTGCAAAAATATTGCTATAAATTACATTTAAAAATACAGTAAATAAATTTGTTCAAAAAGAAAAGGAAGTGAGGTAGTATCTGTGGTTCATTGTCCATTCAGAAATCCGAAGTGATTTTACGTCACAGGGGATTCATCTTCGAGCTCCTGTACGTCCTTCCTGATGATAACAGTGTGAAGAGGGCGCGGTCTGGGCAGTGAGGGCTTTTGAGAATAGAGGCAGCTTTCTGAAGACACCCACTTCTTGTAGATGTCCTCGATGGAGTGAAAGCTGATACCTATCATGCTGCTGGATGAGTTCACAACTCTCGGTAGTCTTTACCTGTCCTGTGCATTAGCACCTCCATACCAGACAGTGATACAACCAATCAGAATGCACCCCAGGGTACACCTGTAGAAATTAGTAATAGTCTTTGGTGACATAACAAATCTCCTCAAATTCCTCATGAAGTATAGCCGCTGATGAGTCTTCTTTATGATTGCATCAACGTGGAAGGTGCTGCAAGTTGCAGGACAGATCCTCGGAGACATCGACATCCAGGAATTTGAAGTTCTTAACCCTTTCCATTGCTGATTCCTCGATGAGAACTGCTTTGTGATCTCCTGAAGCCCATAATCCACTCCTTAATTTTTCTAATGTTGAGTGCAAGGTTGTTGTGACACTACTCAACCAGCTGATCTAACTCCCTCCTGTACATTTCCTCACTGTCATCTAACAGCAGCCAGCTTGTTTATTTCCACCATCGGACTGGGTTTGCTGCTTGAAAAGGTGCAGGGCAGATCACCGCCAGGCATTGTGGTCCCACCGATGGTGGTAGTAGCAGCTCTGCCTTGACAGGTTTGTCACTGTGCTCACCACGTTGTGGCTGGACCCCTGCGATGGCCGCCGAGGGGACACACGAGGTGGCCGAGGGTTGTGTTGTTGCTCCCGCTACACAAATGGGCTGCACATGGACGGAGTCGGGTCACGGAGTACGGAAGAGCCGGTCTGCTTCTCTTGCCACGAGGTGCGGTTCGGCAAAGTCCATGTTGGAGATGGCAGAGGCAATGTGCTCCGACAACTTGGAAAGGAACAGGGCCTCAAACAGGAAGCACTTTGTGTGTCCGTCTGCAAGGGTCACTAGCTCCTGCATCAGTTCTGAGGGGTTGCGATCATCTAGGCCCTGCATGTTAAGCAAGCGACTGGCCCGTTCATGCCGACTAAGTTCAAAACCATTTTAACATCGTGTACTTGCTGTCCACAGATGGGTTGTTGACAAACCGAGTGACACTTTCTGCTGTGGCGGGGTCCAAGGTGCTGACCACGTGCCAGAACTTCGTGTCCTTGGCTGTTATTCCTCGCAGGGTGAACTGAGATTCTGCAAGTTGCAGCCAGCTGAGTGGCTAGTTTGCCCAGGATGGCGGCAGGTGTACGCTTATGACGTAAACTGCCACGGGAGATCTGTTGGAGGTGGCCACTTGGGTTGTGGATGAGTCAGCAGGATTCCTCTTGCTGTGTGTTGTGGGTTCTAAAAACTTTAGAACCTGTCAAGGCAGAGCTGCTGAAATAAAAACTGTCCACACCAAGCCCGACATTTACTTATGTCATTTATTCAAACCACCTTTTAAGGGGAGGTGACAGGCTCATGGGACTGATGTCATAAAGTTGCTGTGAGGCCTGGACATTCCTCTGGCAACACGGTCCTACAGCCTGGAACTTCTGCTCAGTGGGGGGAAAGCCCCTGTGTCCTGACACGCTGGCTCTCCGCTATGACAATTTGGCCCATCGTGTGTGGGGTTGACCCGGCCCACTAAATGACAAACAAATAATATGCTGATGGTCACTTTCAGAATGGCGACATTCTAAAAATCAGCAAAATACCTACAGTATTGATTGATTGCCTGTATGATTTATTACCAACATTCTAAGGATTATTTCTTTGGTTACAAAACTGTGGGAATTGTGTTCTCATGATCACTATATTGTTGACATGAGGGGCTACAATGATCGAGTGACCTACAATATTGCTATGTCTGTTATTTCATTGGTACTGTCCAATAGATACTTAATATAATAAGTCATTGGTTTTAAGAGCTTTCGAATAACTAGAAATAATCTAGACAGTTACATGCACAGAAAATATGCTGTTCTCCTATGCTGCTTTGTATTCATACCAAGATACTTCTGCAGGTATGTTGTGAAAAGTGTGCTGACCAGCTGCATCGTGGCCTGGTATGGGGGAACAAAAACTTTTGAGCAGGAAGTCATGCAAAAGACAATGGACACAGCCCAGTACATCACAGGCTAAACTCTCCCCACCATTGAGAAAATCTTTATGGAACGCTGCTGATGGAGATTTGGTGCAATCATCAGGATTCACACCACCCAGGACATGCTCTGTTCTCGCTGCTGCCATCAAAAAATATAGGTGCCACAAGACTCATACCACAGGTTCATGAACAGTTGTTACCCATCCATCATCAGACTCCAAAATAACAAATTCAATTATAAACTCATGTAAGGACTCCTACTTTGCACATTATATATTACTGATTTTTTTCCTGTATTTCTACAGTTTATTTACATTCTTTATTTGTTTACATTTTTCTCTTTTGCATACTTATCTTTTTTTGAGTACAGTTTACTGATAAGTCAAGATTCTGCCTGCAGGAAAAAGAATCTCAGGGTTACCTGCGTACGAACTCAGACAATAACTTCAAACTTTGAGATAATTAGTTTACTGATAGTTTTCATGTTCAGTGAAAACCATCTATACAAGATATAGTTTTTTAAAAAATTATTATTTAATACCAATGAGGTATAAACATGAATCATAAGATAATGTAAGCTTTCACATTGCTCTTCTTGCATATATGGCCAAGCTCAAACAGAAAAGCTCAAAATCAGCTTGTAATATTTATTGTCTGATAGTGTTTGCATCACAAATATGTAATCAAGCAAAAGTTTTCAACTGTTAATTGCTATTGGTGTACAATCTTTTGGAGAGTTAATCCACGTAGACTCAATACCAAACACCACTTTAAATCTATTCCACTTTGGATACTTCATTTATTTGATGTGTTGTTTTTCTCAGGGGATGATTTAATGCCTCTTGAAGATAATTGACCTGAGGCCTAGATTAATGACCCACGATTGTCTTCCACAACTCTACATAGCATTGTGGGTGACAATACATTTTTAACAGAAGCTGAAACCACCTATGACAGGACAAGTGAAAAATTATATCCAACAGCACATGCAGCTGCCTTTGCAAGATTTGTACAAGTAAACGAGCATGATATTCCCAATCCCCTGCAAGCTGTAGAATAACACTCTTTTTCATAGTTATGAAGGTCACTGTCTATGTCAACATTTATAATCATGCCTAAAAGCACCTGAATTACAGACGCCGGACAGATTGAACTTGTGAGGTTTTGTGTTACCCTTTCTGATTGGTCAAGAACAATAATTGCGTCTGAACGTGATATGTGTTGCGTGTAGCTAAGCTTCATTAAATGCACCAAAAGATATAACTATGCCATGCTCAATTTCACATAGTCCACAGGTTTCTTAACAAGAAATTCATATATTCACAAATGAAAGGTTCCAATATATTAACCTTTCACTCTCTATTGGAAAGTGCTACTTGATAATATGACTCTGGGATTGTGTTAAATTGTTGTTTTCCTGGTCCTCAGGACATGCTCCCCCCAGTACCATTCACATCCAGTGGTGTTAACCTATGGTGGCAATGGGGTCCCTCTCTGGTCTGTGGTGCCTATGCCTACAAGTTACAACAGTTTTTCAGTTACTCTCTTTGCCTTGGTCTGCAAAGGTAGAAACTGCATAAACGACTGAGAATGCATTACATTCTCTCGTTCTTTGATAGCTTTGTGACCATGATTTCATGGGAATTGAGGGAGTAATGTACAAAGTACGTTACTGAGTTAGTGACTGAATGAACGTGTTAGTGTAATTATGGAACGTGTGTGTGTATAAGTCAGATGGTGAAGACTATGAAGAGGCTCTGTGTGCACATACATATTTGTATGCATATGAGAAAGTATGTAATGAATCCATGGAGACAATTTGTTATATACATGTTGAACAGTGGATTAGAGAGTGCATGCGGTTGAATGAGGAAGTGAGTGTTAATGTAGCAGAGTGTGACTGTATCTGAATCAAAAGACAGTAGATGTTCTTAAGAAGTTTTATTTGCAGATAACTGATCACCATGTATCTGGTGAAATTATGGTACTTGCCGTCTTGGTCTGCAGATCGAGGAGTTTCACTCCTTGCAGAGATATCCCATAGCAAGTTTCTGCTAGTCTAACTCTGCAAGATCTTTTCAGCCTCCTTGCACAGAGCTTTCTTGTGGGTCATTTGCTGCATTAACACTGAAACTTTCACTGAAACTGGAAGCATGCACCCTGATGCACGATCAATTATGCAAAGACTGAAGTTACTGGAACTGAAGGCTTTTATTAACAAGAGATGGACATGATCACTTCTTTTGCTGGCTCTCCCTGACCCAGAATTGTGGCAGGATTGTGGTATGACAGCCTTTATGGGGGATAAAGGGGAGGACTCAGGAACCAGCCAGTGAAAGCAGGGTCAAACATATATACAAAAGTGGTTTCAGTACATTCACCACCCTCTTTTAAAAGAAGTCCGGGCTGGGGGTGGTGTTGTAGTTAGGTGACCTCATAAGTTCAATCTGGCATTGTGACCAGCATGCCCCAGTCCAGGGTCTGTGGTGATCTCCATTGGCTGTGGCTGCACCATCTTGGTTGCCCCAGCTAGGGTGCTCGGTTGAGCTGGGAGGGTGGGAGAGTGTGTGTTGGCTGCTGGGTTGGCCGAGGTGGTGAGGGTAGGGGTCTGAGGCCCTGGAGAACTGGGGGGTGTACCTGTCGGCTGGTTGGGGAGAGGGGGTCCAGATGCCCCCATGAATGCCAGGTGCCGGATTGATCCTGTGTCTTCGCATCCATCTGGGAATGCCATGTAAGTGTACTGTGGGTTAGCGTACAGAGGGTCAGACTTATGGGTCCTCACATGCTTGCGAAGTAGGCCGGCCCAGGGAACATTAGCCAGGTGGGTAAGATAGTTCCTGATGACGATCTCCTGGGGAATGTAAAAAGTCTATTGAAGTGTCTTGTTGGTGGCTGTACACAGGTGGGACCAGATAGCATGGAGGGCCTCTTGGAAGACTTCTTGCCAGTAAGGGACTTTAAGGCCAGTAGTTCTGCCTTCCAGACCGTGCAATTCTCTCGCTCCACCTGGCCATTCCCTTTAGGGTTATAGCTGGTGGTCCGGCTAGAGGCAATGCCCTAGGACAGTAAATATTGATGCAGCTTGTTGCTCATGAAAGACTAACCCCTATCGCTGTGGACATAGCAGGGGTATCCGAAAATGGTGAACAGGTTGTTCAGAACCTTTATGACGGTAGCTGCAGTCATGTCCAGGCAGGGGATGGGAAAGGGGAACTGCAAGTACTCATCAATGATGTTGATGAAGTACACATTGTGGTTCGTGGAGGGTAGGGGGGGGCCCTTTGAAATTAATTCAAAGGGGGTGAGTGGCCTTGATCAGGTGTGATCTGTCGGGCTGGTAGAGCATGGTTTGAAATCCATGCAGACTTGGCAATTTTGGTCAGTGTCCTGATGCCCTAAATGCAGTAGGGGAGATTACAGACCTCGATGAAGTGATAAAAAATGGGTGATCCCGGGGTGGCAGAGGCCATGGTGCAGTGCCTGCAATAGGTCCACCAGTGAGTGCATTGGCACATGTCCCTTGAGACAGAGCATCAGCGGGCTAATTGTGTTTTCCGGATCAGTACAGTATGTCATAATTGTAGGTGGAGAGCTCAATTCTCCCCCTCAGGATTTTATCATTTTTGATTTTACCCCGCTGCTGGTTGTTGAACATGAAGTCGACTGCCCGTTGGTTAGTCAGCAGGGTAAAATGCTTACTGGCAAAGTAATGCCTCCAGTGCCGTACTACTTCAACGATAGCCTGGGCCTCTTTCTCGTTGGAGGACTGCTGGATCTTAGGGCCTTGGAGGTGCGCAAAAAAATGTCACTGGCCTGCCCGCCTAGTTAAGTGTGGCGGCCATGGCCAATGCATTGCTCTCCACCTGGAATGGGATGGACTCATCCACTGCATTCAACGTTGCCTTTGAAATGTCGGCTTTGATACAGTTGAATGTTTTGCGGACTTCTGCCAACGGGGGAGAATGGTGGCCCTGATGAGGGGATGAGCTTTCTCTGTATAGCTGGGAACCCACTATCTATAATAGGAGAAAAACCCAGGCACCTTTTTAGGACCTTGGAGCAGTGGGGGAAGTGGGAGTTCTAACAGTCAGGGTTGGGGCTGATGACTCCATTCTCCACAACACAGCCTAGTATAGCCAGGCAACATGTGCTGAAGACACACTTCCCTGTGTTGTATGTCAGATTGAGGCATTTTGCAGTGTGGAGGAACTTTTGGAAGTTCTCATCATGGTCCTGCTGGTCACAGCCGAAGATGGTGATGCTATCAAGGAATGAGAAACCCCGTGTTTGTCCACCATCTGATCCATCTCCCTTCGGAAACAGACACCCCATTCGTGACCCCCAAAAGGGACTCTCAGGAAGTGATACAGTCAACCGTCTGCCTCAAAAGCAGTGTTCTGCCAGTCCTTGGGGCGAATGGGGAGCTGGTGATAAAGTAGACTTGAGGTCTATGGTCAAGAACACCCTCTATTGGGCAATCAGGTTCACCATGTCAGATATGTGGACCTGTTGATAGTCTGGGAAAGTCTGGGAATCCAATGTTTCTCCCCAATCTTCACTACAACGACTTGGGCTCTCCAGGGGCTCGTACTCTGTTCTATCATCCCCTCAGCGAGGAGGCGTCTCACCTCAGACTTAATAAATGCCGTCTCTAGCACTATATAGTCAAACTTTAGTGGCGACAGACTTTCAGTCTGGGGTGAGGTTAGCGAATAGAGTGGGGGGTGGAGGGGGAAATCCAGAGCATGGAGAGGCCACATATCGAATTCAGTGATTGGGATTGGGGCTGTTGATTGGCTCTGTGAGACTGGGGCTGCTGGTCGGCCATGTGGTGATGGAGGGGAAGGTGGTCCATAAACTGTTCATTACAGACCGTGAGAGGAGGATGGGGTGCATCTCATTGAACAATGAATTGTACAACTCTTTAAGTTGGACTGAAAGTCTAACCCCAGTAGGACAGGGACGCAGAGCTGTGGCAGTACTAGGAGCTCGATGTCACAATATACCATGCCTTGGATAGTCAGTGTCATAGTCCAACTGCCACGAACTTTAGCTGATTTGGATTGGGAGGCTAGGGAGATGCTTTACCTCTTGGGCTGCACCCCAAGGGAGTAGTGCTGTACAGTGCTTGGGTGAATGAAGCTCACCGTGCTTTCACTGTCGAATAGGCAAGTATTGGGGCGGCCGTTTACCTGGATGTCCATCATGGCTCTAGAAAGTTGGCGTGGTCTGCATTGATCCAAGGTTACCAATGCCAGTGTCAGCTCATTGTCTGAGGAGTTCCATTGGCTGCCGGTGGTCCAATAAGATAGTGGCCCCCATGGTGCACATGCAGCCCGGTCATCTTTCGCTGAAAGGGAAGAGGGGAAGGATGGAAATGATGTCACCACGATCAGTGATCTCCACGCACAGGTGTTCCAGGTCCCCGGAAGTGGCGGTAGAAATGACTGCATTAAAGATGGCGGCCCCCGTTCACACAAGGTGTTGCTGGGCTTGGGGACTTGCTTAGACTTGCAGACTTTCGCAAAGTGTCCCTTTTTTCTGCAGTTGGAGCAGACAGCATCCTTGATAGGGCAGCGTTTCCTCAGATGCTTGCCCTGCCCACAGAAGTAGCACTGCTGCGGAGGTCAGTTCAGGGTGGGGGATTTGTGATCTTGTCTCCCAAGATGGCGGCGTTATGTCCCCCACAAGGCGGCTGCGTGTTCGCTGGAGAATGATTCTGCATTGTGAATTGTTGATTGTTTGAGGTAGGCTTGAGTAGCCTCTGCCTCACGTAATGGGAATGGATGTCTGCTATACTGGCGTCTCTGATCTGCAGCTGGGTGTGCTCTTCTGCACTCACAGCCTGGCAATTGCCCTCGCAAGCTCCTGCAGGGTTCTGACAAAGTCATTAAATGTTTCCCCGGATCACTGCCTGCGCAAGTGGAGTACGTGCCGTGCATAGACTTCATTCACCTTGTACTGGTCTTTCAGGGTGTCCCTGATGTCTCTATAAGTCTGGCAGTCCTGGACCATCCAGTAGACTTGGTGCTGATGTATGAAAATAGAAGATGGAGCTTGTCTTCATTGTCCTGGATCACAGCTTCAAAGGCTGCGAGGAATCTTTCGAAACAGCGATGCCAGAAAGCAAATTTGTCGGCTGCTTCGGGTTCTCTCGGGGACAATTTCTAGGTGATCCAGCTTCAAGTGTTTGTCCATGTTCTGAAGAAACAAAGTCTTGCTAATAAAATTGATGCATGATCAATTATGTAAAGACTGGAGTGACTGGCACTGAAGGCTTTTATTATCTAGAGATGGACAGCATCCCTTGAGTTGCTGGCTCTCCCTGACCCGGACTCGAACTGGGGGCAGGATTGTGGCATGACAGCCTTTATGGGGGAATAAAGTGGAGGAGTTATGAGAGCAGGGTCAAACATAAATGGTCATATCATTTACATATTCAATAATGGTTTCACCACACACCCTACACTTATCTCTGACAACAGCAGCAATTATTTATGCAATGCCATTCTGCACGCAATCACCATTATAGTATGTGTATCCCTTTAAGGGCTTACATATGATATTGAAGCACTCCAGCTAAGGTCCACAGCTGTGCAATATTGAAATATGGCAATTAACGAGTGAGAAGTGAAACAAATAAAAAGCAACAATACAGAACTATGTGGTAATCGTAATATTTCATAAGCACCAGGCAGAAGATAAAATCTGACCATCACTTTTGAAAATAGCACTAAAATACCATATACTAATGGTTTATTGCTTCAAAATTAGACCTGAGAAAAATGTTAGGCTCATGGCCATTATAAAAGCCATTAGCTCTATGTAGTTTAACTAAAATATGTACAATTTTTAAAAAACCATTGAAAACGTCAGCACTTCCAACAACAGGTTACATTTTCAGCTAATTCATTAATCTTGGTTTTTAAACTGTCGTGATATATCAGATGCATGCTAAGATTATATAGATATTTCCCTTCCAGACACTAAATTGAATCTCCTGTCAATATTCCTGATTAACCAGATCAACCAAATTGATTTTCTGAAAAAAAAATGAATACCAGTTCAAAGAGCAACATAACAGATTTTAGTTATAAGGATCCAACATTTCTATTCAAGTAAAGGATCCCTGTGTGTGTGAGAGTGGGGACTGAAGGCGGGATGAGGAAACTGTGGCAGTGTGGTTCGGAGAGTCATTCAAAAGGAGGGAAAGAAGAGAAATGTCATTGTAATTGAAGAGAGTGGAAAAATGACAATATCTGTAGTATGGATAAAGAGAACCAAAGGCTGCATCGCCCACCTGATGCCCAGTTTCAGGACATCTCATCTGTCCTGCAGATAAATTTGGAGAGGGAAAGGAAAGATCCAGTTGCCACGATCCATGTAGTACCAATGATGGAAGTGGAAGAAGGAAAGAGATTCTGCTGAGAGAATCTGAGCAGAGAGGGACCAAATTTAAAAGAAAACAGAACTAAAAAGGTAATAATCTCTGATTGCTACTTGAGTTGCATGTAAATTGGAACAAGGTCAATAAGTTAGGGAGTTAATTGCATGCTTAAAGGTTGGTGTGGGAGGTGGGTTTGAATTTGTGCAACATTGACACCATAATTGGGGAAGCTGTGACGAGGACCTGGCGAATGGCATTTCTAAAGCTGTGGCAGAGTTTTTGTAAAAGTATGGGTAAAATGAAAGGGGAGAATATTGGAGAGGTTATTGAAGTCTTCAGAATAAAAAAAGAACAAAGTTTAGAAATGCACGAAAAAATATCCTCAGGCAACATGGAAATAAATGTGAGAAGAAGACTGGTGAATTCAGAACTGAAAATAAGGTCAAAGAGGTTAAAGTACAGTTAGCAATAAGCAGGTACAATGTTTGGACATCATAGAGTCTTGGCTGAATGTGGATCATTTCTGGAAGTTAAGCATCCAAGGATACACACCCTATCAAACAGACAGGCAATAGAGCAGAGAGGGTGTGGCATCTCGGCATGTTTTAAAAAAAATAATAAATCAAAATCTTAGCAAGAAGGGACTTTGGATTAGAAAATCTAGAATTCTTAGGAGCAGAGTTGAGAAACTGAAAGGGTGATAACACCCTCATGGGAGAAATATCTGGCAGGATGGGGATACAAATTAAAACTGGAGTTAGAGGTAGCAGGTAAGAAAGGCGATGTTGTGATGATCACGGGAGACTGCAATATGCAGAGAGTCTGGGAAAATCCAGATTGGCACTGGATCCCAGGAGAAGGAATTTTTATAATGCCTACAAGATGGCTTTTTTGAGGAGCATGTGGCATTACTGGTGGCACTACTGTGGCATTCTTCTCCCGCACGTTACGCGGACCTGAACTTAAGCATCCTGCCATTGAAAAATAAGCCCAGGCTATTATTGAAGCTGTTCGCTACTGGAGACACTTTCTAGCCGGCAAAAAATTTACTCTTGTCGCTGATCAGAAATCTGTAGCCTACATGTTCAGTACTCGACACAAAAGTAAAATCAAGAATGATAAGATGGCACGCTGGTGAATAGAACTCTCAACTTATAATTATGAGATCCAGTACAGACCGGGCAGGTTAAATGATCCCTCTGACGCATTATCGAGATCTGCTGCTGGTGCTCAGCTGGAGGGGCTAAAAGAGATCCATAGCAGACTGTGCCACCCAGGAGTCACGAGGTTCTTCCACTACATAAGGGCTAACAACCTTGCTTACTCTCTGGAAGAAGTCAGGAAACTGACTAAAAGCTATCCTGTTTGCAAAGAATGCAAACCACGATACTTCAAAGCTCCGGAGGCCACTCTCATCAAGGCAACCCGACCTTTTGAGAGGATTAGCTTAGATTTTAAAGGTCCGTTACCTTCCAACAACAAAAATGTATATTTCCTTACTGTATGACGAATATTCCAGGTTTCCCTTTGCGATACCCTGCCCTGACGTCTCGTCAGCGTCTTTCATTAAGTCACTTGACAGAATTTTCAGCATTTTTGGTTTTCCCAATTACATTCACACCGATAGAGGCTCAGCATTCATGAGCACTGAACTGCGGTGAGCCCTGCTATGAAAGGAGATTGCCACCAGCCGTACCACGAGCTACAACCCGCAGGGCAATGGGTAGGTTGAAAGGGCTAATGCTACAGTCTGGAAGACTGTTACTCTTGCTTTAAAAACACATGGTTACCCTGTTACCCGGTGGCAGGAGGTGCTGCCTGAGGCACTACATCCTATTTGGTCTTTATTGTGTACTGCAACAAATCAAACACCTCATGAACGAATGTTTGCCTTTCCTAGGAAATCAGGAACTGTGATGGACTGGCCAGCCTGTTTATCTGAGCCTGGAACCGTGCTGCTGAAGAGCCACGCTCGGGCGCGTAAAACAGACCCCCTAGTCCGACCAGTTCAGCTACTGCATACTAATCCCAACTACGCTCATGTAAATTCCCAGATGGGAGTACTGACACTGTACCCCTAAGGAATCTGGCCTCACCTGGTTCGCCCCTTCCTTGCACCCCTACTCACGGAGTGAGCCTGAGAGGTTGGACTCACCCCCCCACCCCCAGCCTGTGGCTCAACTGCCTCACGCTGGCGATTCTGGAGCGAGTCCAGAAGCCAGTCTGTCCCACACTACAGACCCAGGACTTGTACCAGTTCCCAAGGTTGCAAAGGAGCCACCTGTTTTGAGACGAAGCACCAGAATTCATAAACAACCTGATAGACTGAAATATTCATAAAACATCTCATTATATTTCAATTGCTTGCTAGATACTGGCGTATTTTGGCTGTTAGAGTATCTCAAGGCCAAACATGGTACCCATGTATCGCTTGCTTCAGTCTTTCCTAGCAGTTGTCCTTTTGATTTTAACCCTTCTTCTGTCGGGGGGAGACTGTGGTGAATGTCTGCCAAGCTGCCTGTTTCCCCTCTGCCGAGCCTTGCTGTACTAACTTTGGCTGTGCATTATCTCTACTGTTAAGAACACTCCCCTTGGGTATAACTGTATATGCACCTATTGTCTTTCATTATTGTACCATGAGTTTCTGCTAATAAAAGCCATGATTATTGTTTGACCACATCGTCTTTGTCTACTTCATCAACTGGCACTTCATTGAGCCAGTTGGGAAAAGGCAATTCTGGAGTTGATATTGTTCAATGAACCAAATTTGATAAGGGAGTTTAAGGTAAAGGAACCCTTTGGAGAAAGTAATCACAATATGATAAAATTCACTCTGCCACTTGAAAAGGACAAGCTAAAATTGGATATGTTGGCATTACAGTTAAGTAAAGGTAACTACAGAGCGATGACAGAGGAGCTAACCAAAGTTGATTGGAAGGGGACCTCAGCAAGGATAATGGGAGAGAAGCAATAGCAGGAGTTTCTGGGAGTAACTTGGAAGACTCTGGATCATTTCATCCCAAAGAAGAAACCATATTCTTAAGGGAGGATGGCAGCAACTGTGGGTGACAAGGGAAGTCAAAGACCAATCAGTTTTTATTAGATATATTGAGTAAAAGCGAGGCAAGAGTGACTATTAGACCCTAGAAAATGATGCTGGAGAAGTGGCAATGATATCAAAGAAATAGCAGATTAACTGAATAGGCATTTTACACCATTCTTTTCTATGGAAGACACCAGCGACATGACAGAGGATCAAGAGAGTCGGGGGAGATTGTGGACATATTAGCAGTGATCTTTCAGGAACCATTAGAGACAGAATGGCTCCATAGGACTGAAAAATTGCAAATGTCACTCCACTCTTTAAGGAGGAAGAGAGGAAAATAACAGGAAATTATGGGCTGGTTAGCTTAACTTCAGTGGTCGGAAATACTCTAGAATCCATTATTAAGGATGAGATTTCAGGGTTTTTAATAGGCTGAAGTCAGCAAGGTTTCCTTCAGATCTTGCCTGATGAATCTGTTGGAATTCTTTGAGGAAGTAACAAACAGGATGGACAAAGGAGAGTCTGAGGATGTTTTCTCTTGGATTTTCAGAAGGCTTTTGATGAGGTGCCACACATGAAGCTGCTAAACACGATAGGAGCCCATGGTATTATGACAAAGGTAGGAGCATGGACAGTAAATTAGCTGACTGACAGAGGGAATAAAGGGGTCCTTTTCTCGTTGGTATTCTGCAGGTGCTGGTGTTTGGTCTTCTACTTTTCACGTCATATGTTAATGATTTGGATGAGAGAATTGATGGCTTTGTCACCAAGAGTGTGAAATAATACAAAGATAGGTTAAGGAGCTGGCTGTGTTGAGGCAGCAGGGAGGATGCTTTGGGTTTGGCATGGAATATATCATATGGAAGTGCAAGTTCATGCACTTTGGTAAAAAGAATAAATGCGCAGACTATTTTCAAAGTGGGGATAGAAATCAGAAAGTGGAGGTCCAAAGGGACTTAGAAGTCCCAGAGCAGGATTTCTTCAAGGTTAAGTTGCAGGTTGAGTCAATGGTATGGAAGGCCAATGCAAAGTTAGCTATTCACTTCAACAGGAGTGGAATATAAAAACAAGGTTACAATGCTAAGGCTTAATAAAGGAGTTTGTCAAACCACATTTGGACAGCAGTTTTGGTCACCCAGCTATAGAAAGCACATCATTAATCTGGAAAGGGTGTAGATAGAGTGGATGTGGAGAAGAGGTCCCCAGTAATGGGAGAGACTAGGACTAGAGGGTACAGTCACAGAACAAAAGGACATCCTTTTAGTATGAAAATGAGAAGAAATTTCTTCACCTAGAGGATGGTGAATCTATGGAATTTATTGTAGAGGCCGTCCATCAGATATACAGTATTTAAAAGAGAGGTTGATAGGTTCTCAATTAGTAAGGGTGTCAAAGGTTATGGATAAAAGGCAAAAGAACGGGGGTGAGAGAAAAAATACATCTAATGTTGGAGCAGACTCAATGGGCACTATTATATATATATAAACTCCATATGTGTAGCAACATTTTAACACAGAGACTGAATAAACAGATGAGTATGATAATAATTAATTATTTGTTTAATATTCCCACAATAGCAAAATGATTAACTTATTAGCCACATGTGTACTTTAGCAAGGACTAACCTTGATTATTATTGTTTCACATAAACAACAGAATCATGTTAATTGCATTCTTAATGATTTCATCAGTTGAACTCCAGGAGTAACCATTCAGTGGTTATTTCAAAACAAAAGCTATACATTTGTAGCACAGGTGAATTTTTGATGCAAAGTAAAGGTAACATTTTTAAATCTACCTTGACTCCTTCCAGATAGATGCCTTTTTTCATCTCCAATTTCAGTCCTTTCCTCAAAACACCAGTTACATTAGCCTCTCTATTTCTTCTCCCATCTAGTCTGTGCATTCAACCATGCAAGTACTATCTTTGAAAGTCCTCCTACTGTTTCATATTTTATTAAGGTTGTTCATATGGAGATATATCAATGTTGTGTAATGGAACTTACTACATTTAATTAGCTTCTGAAGTCTCTTCTTGATATATTAAAAATAAATGAGAAGAAAAGAACATCTCATTATAGGAAATGTCCAAAATGCTTAATTACTGACATTCACTTGAGAGTTACAAAGCACTTATATTTTGCATTTCCAATACTCCTGAATACTTAGAGAATATACTTGCTCTTGCACGGAGACCTGTAGTCACATTTTGACTGGGAAAGTGATTTATTTTATTTAAATTCTTTATTGTATTTTTTTGATTAAAGGCAATACAAAGCAACTATGTAAAAACCAAAGACTAGTTCCTGATTCACAAACTGAAAAGCAACTATTAACATTGTTAGCAGATGTTTGAATTTGAAGGACAAAATTCCCAAAAGAACTTTTTCATCACTTGATCTGTAAAGTTTTTGTTAATTATTTAACAGTATTCAAAATATCTGTACTGTAACTGTGTGGGAGTAATCTGCAGGAAAGTGGGTAGTTTAGAACTTTTTCACCCAGTTCAAGGTTCCATTATACTAATCACAAGCCATGCCTATTAGAAAAATCATTATTTCTTCATGACCTCTTCCCATCTGATTCTGTTTTACCAATTAATCTCCAATACTTGCTTAGTGCTGATCCACTGATGCTTTTTATCACATCATATTGCCACATACCAAATTCAAGTTCAAGTCTATTTATCATCCAATTATACAAGTACGGCCCATCAAAACTGTATTCTCCTGTCTTCGGTGAAAACATTGCCAATGCACATTCAGACATATCACACATACAGACACACATGCACACACACTACATATACAAAAACATTATTTTAATGCTGGATAAGTGAATTTTCCAGCTGCTTGAGACTGTGTGCTGTGTGATAGGTGAACAAACAATGAGGTGTGCCAATTTTAAACTTCCATATTTTTTACCTATTTATTTTCCATGATAGTTTTGCTGGCTGCTTGGAGCTGCTGATTGCTTGAATTCCGGATAACGAGGTTTACTGTCGTTGAGTCACGAAGTGTTTGTAGGGCACTTCAGCAGTCTCACTGCCTGTGGGAAGAAGCACTGTTTCTCAGCCTGGTGGTTCTGGCTCTGATACTCCTGTATCTCTTTCCCGATGGGAGTAGCTGGAAGATGCAGCATGTAGAATGGTAGAGGTCCTTACTGATTTTGAAAGCCGTCTTCAGGCAACAATCCCAGTAAATCACGTGGATGTTGGGGGGAGGGAGAGCCAGTGATCCTCTCTGCCAGTCTTATCATCCTGTGGATTGACCTCCAATCTGATGCTCTACAGCAACCATACCGCACTGTGAAGTCTGCTACGATGCTCTCAATAGTGCTCCTAGAGAAAGTTGACAGAATGATGGCTAGGAGCCTTGCCTGCCTCAGTCTTCTCAGGAGGCAGGCAAGTGTAGTCGCTGTTGTGCCTTCCTGACAAGTGAGGAGGTTATGTGTCCTGGATAGACCACTTCTTAACCCTCCTGTAATAGTACAGATTCTATCACCAATGTGTATATGTACATATGTACAGATGGTAGTGTAGGATGACTGTGATTGGCTGAGAGTGTAGCCACACCTACTGGCAGGTCTTAAAGGATTGATCCTAGCCAGACCAGGTCATTCTGGACTGGTCGACCTACTTGTGATATGCTCCAGTCTTTTAGTTAATAAAAGCCTTGGTTTGGATCAACAAGTCTTTGGTTCTTTCGACACACATTACACCTCCACTACTGAGCTATTAATGTGTAGTGGAGGGTGGTCATCCAAAGTCCTCCTGAACCCCACAATAATCTTCTGTCTTGTCCATGTTGAATCTCAGGTTGCAATTCTCACACCATTTTACAAGATTTTCCACCTCTTCTCTGTAATGTGACTCATCTTTGTTGCTGATGAGGCCAGCTACTGTTGTGTCATCTGAAAAACGATAACTCTGTTTGAGCTGGATTTGGAATTGCAGTCATAGGTCAGCAGTGTGAACAAGAATAGGCTGAGCACACAGCCCTGAGGTGCGCCACTGCTCAGTATGTTGCTTGACATTTTGCTGCCTACCTGGACAGACTGTGGTCTTTCCATAAGGAAGTCCAGAATCCAGTTACAGAGAGGTGTGTTGAGTCCCAACAAGGACAACGTAGCTACAAGCTTCTGGAGAATGATCGTATTAAACACCAAGCTGAATTCAAGCAGCCTGGTGTATGAGGTGTTGTTCTCCAATGGTCCAAGATAATTAATGCCACTTATTAGGTTCCCAGTTCCCCCAACATAAAACATATTCCTGCCATCAATCATTTCCTGGTTCTCCAGATGAACACACCAGAGTGCTACTAATCCCCACAAGTTCCCTTCTGTAATTTAAACACCCTTAATATACATCGATACCAATGCTTGAATAGCCCAAAAATCTTCACTTCCCTCTCACCATTTTCATAGTCTGAAATATTTTTGAAAATTCCTTCCACCATTATTCCATTGATAATGTTCCCACATATGTCCATCAATAATACATCAAACAGTTATGCCTGATCATTTATGTAACCTCATGGTTGAGGCACTGAAAGCTGAAGACGAGCATGACTGTTTACTCCAAAACCCTCTTCAAACTGACTAAGCATAATTTGATAGGCAATGAATTGCTCAATCCTTAATATGACTTGATCATGTAATTCTGAATTTAACAAGATGGCAAACTTAAAGCCACAGACAACCTTCAATTGTTCACAAGAAACAAACAACACAAATTTTCCCTTCTCATAGCTCTGACACGATTGACCATGTTCCTTATGCCAGCAAATCATGTGATCCACTTGTCTTGACTATTTTTCCATTGCATTCATTCGCAATATGGATTACTTTCCTTTACATTCTCATAGTCAGAGATGTACAACATGGAAACAGGCCCCTTGCTATTCATTGTCCTAATTGTTTGCTGCATTAGTATATATAATTCCACTTCAGAGCTCCTCAGCAGATGAAGAAGACTTTGCCTGCATGCAACATGACCAAAACAAGATTCAGTATGAGCTGATTTTTGGCAAAATTTCTGTCACAAAAGTGCAAGCAATGACCAAGAGAGAGTAAGCAACTAACTTTGATAGTCAATTACATTACTATTACCAACTCCCGACCATCAATCTTCTGCAGAAATTAAACATGACCAGTTACTTGAAGTCTATGGTTAAAATTTGAAACACATAAATAAGGAATAGAACACTTGTTTTCTTGAACCTGCTCTACTAATGAAATAATTGGATTATAACATATCCTACTGTAAATTTTCACTCCCTTTGCTTGTTGAAAATCTATCTATCTCTGCTTTGAAAAATATTCAAAAATATTTCTTCCATTGCTCCTTTAGGAAGGAAAATAAATCTTGTCTCTACTTTAAATGGGAGCCTCCAATGTTTCCTCCCCTCCCATAAGTTTTTATTTTTCACAATAACCTTTTGTGCAAATCTCTTCTGGAAATCTAAGAAAATGGGTTGCCTTGATCTAAAACAAATATTACTTCTTCAAAGAAATCCAATAAATTGGTTGACCAGGACTTTCTTTTACATATTGACTTTGCTTGATTGACATTTTTTCTAAGTCCCCTGCTATAACATTTATAATAAATATAAGAGCAGTTTTGAGTATTGCGTCACTTGTTGAGAGTGACTCACTTCCCTGATCCTTTCCAAAGCATAGGTGGGAGTGGGGGGGAATGTCACATGATGCGGTAGAGTCAGGAAGTGGAAATCTGACTCTCCTGGGAATTAGTTTAAAAAGTGCTAAATAAGCAAAGTATTTTAAACCAAAACTGTTAAAAACTGCTTAAGAGCTACCTTACAATGATCTATGAATGTCACCAAAAAGAGGAAGGAACACAAACAGAACATTGACAAGGTAAAGAAATAAGGCTTACCATCTTGATGGACCCGAGAGTTGGGGTAAGGACTCATCCTCGGGCAACTTGGGCCCCAACACTCCACAGCGCCATCACAGATGCTTCTTCGGGGTGATGATGTCAAAGAAGAAGATGGCGAACTCGCAACCACAGAACAGAAGAATTCCCAGATGTTGCTGGAGCCAGCAGTGTTTTTGCTGACTCCAATAAATATCTAACTTTTAGAACAAGAACTAGAAGAAATGTATCTGTCAGAATCACAGGCCAGCAATGAAGATGAAAAGGAGAAAGAAGAGGAAGAAACAAAGCAAATAAAAGTTTCCAAAGAAAAAGGTAGGGAATGTTACAGGAAGAGACTAATATTAAAATTGTTGATCTTGAAGAAGGTGAAGAAGGGGGTGATCTGATAAGATTTTTTCAAAGATGGATTACAGAGTTCCTGGGACCATATAAATTTGAAAATATTATTGAAATTGAATGGGCACATAGAGCTTTGAGACTTTGGTCTCAACCAGATCAGAAACCAAAGTCTATATAGATAAAATGTCTTCATTATCAAAACAGAGGGAAAATATTGGCACTAGCAACACAAGGAGCTAAAGAAAGACAAAGTGCATTGGAGTTTAATGAAACCAAGATTTTTTTTACCCTGATATGTTTGGTATTGTTGAAGAGAAGAAAAGAATTTAATACTGTGAAACACGCCTTATGGCAAAAAGTTACAGATGTGTTTTGCGCCATCCTGCTACTTTTACGATTTTCTTGCAAGGAGGACACAACAAGTTATTTACAGATCATATTCGTGCAGAGCAATTTGTGGAAACACTGCAAACCAATCAGCAAGATGGATCTTGAAAATGCTTTAGTTAATAAAAGTGGATTTTTAAATTTTCTGCAAATGCAAGATTGATAATATGTTAAATATCTGGGTGGGGAGATGATGTGGTGGGGGTTAGAGGTGATATGGACTAATTACTATCAACCACTGTGTGCATTAATGGCAGATGCCACAACCCTTAAATGGAGGGGGGTAATGTTGTGCATCATTTAACCAATATTAATGTTTTTTTAATTTTCTTTTTCTCTTTTTTGAATATAATAATTGTTATAAATATAATTCTTTATTTTTATTACCTGGATTGCTGAACACGGTAGACAACAAATATCTAAATTGTCGAGGAGGTGCGAGGAGAGAGGTGAAGGGGAAATATCGCTAGATTTGGACTCATTTATATATCAATGAATAGTATACTGAGTTTTTTAATGTTAATGGGCTAAACGGATCTGTGAAGGTGAAAAGAATACTGACATACATTTAAAAAAAAGGGAGTAGACATAGCTTTTTTTCACAAGAGACTCATTTAATTGAAACATAATATCAGAAATTAAAAAGAGACTGAGTGAGATATATCACAGCTTTTTCATTTAATGCAAAAGCAAGAGGAGTGGCAATCTTGATAAAAAAGACGCTTTCAGTTAAGATAAAGAATGTAGTGATTGATCCTGCAGGAAGATAGGTTATGATACATTGTCAAATTTTTTTCTGAATTTTGGACCTCTATGAATATATATATTATAGAGATATTAACGAGATAGACAACAGACTCGCCAAGGCAAATAGCGCCTTTGGAAGACTACACAAAAAAGTCTGGAAAAACAACCAACTGAAAAACCTCACAAAGATAAGCGTATACAGAGCCATTGTCATACCCACACTCCTGTTCGGCTCCGAATCATGGGTCCTCTACCGGCATCACCTATGGCTCCTAGAACGCTTCCACCAGCGTTGTCTCCGCTCCATCCTCAACATTCATTGGAGCGCTTTCATCCCTAATGTCGAAGTACTTGAGATGGCAGAGGTCGACAGCATCGAGTCCACGCTGCTGAAGATCCAGCTGCGCTGGGTGGGTCACGTCTCCAGAATGGAGGACCATCGCCTTCCCAAGATCGTGTTATATGGCGAGCTCTCCACTGGCCACCGTGACAGAGGTGCACCAAAGAAAAGGTACAAGGACTGCCTAAAGAAATCTCTTGGTGCTTGCCACATTGACCACCTCCAGTGGGCTGATATCGCCTCAAACTGTGCATCTTGGCGCCTCACAGTTTGGCGGGCAGCAACCTCCTTTGAAGAAGACCGCAGAGCCCACCTCACTGACAAAAGGCAAAGGAGGAAAAACCCAACACCCAACCCCAACCAACCAATTTTCCCCTGCAACCGTGTCTGCCTGTCCCGCATCAGACTTGTCAGCCACCAACGAGCCTGCAGCTGACGTGGACATTTACCCCCTCCATAAATCTTCGTCCGCGAAGCCAAGCCAAAGATTTTATATATATATATATATATATCACACGGAATGCGGATGGCAAAAAGTTTATACAAGAAACATTTCTTAACTTGGCATTATATTTTAATAGCTGGGGATTAAAATTTTTGTTTAGATCCAGTTTTAGATTGATCAACTAGAATAATAGCGAAAGCTACCTTGACGATAATTTAATCAATTAGACATGATTTTTATTCAAGCATAGATTTATTTTTTAAGTATCGGCACATCTCCAAGGTAGAACTAATCAAGCTGATTATAATGCAAGAATTTTATCGGATCATTCACTTTTATTAATGACAGTTACAATGTTAGATAAAGAAGAATCAATTTATAGATCGAGATTTAATTCAGTTATTAAAAAGGCCAGATTTTTGTGATTTCGTCAGAAGGCAAATTCAATTTTTTTTAGACTAATTCTAATCTGATTAATAATGAATTTATTTTATGGGATATATTGAAAGTATATATAAGAGGCCAAATTATAAGTTAAACTTCTAAAATTAAGAAGGATTATATGAAGGGCATGGTCATGTGAAGGACTTCGACAGACATGTTTTGGTTGAGCTCTCCATGAAGAGTATTAAATAGATGGTCAAAACTTGAAAATAAATATTTTCTTCATCAAAAATGGATAAAACTAGCATGAAGAAGCCAAAGCAGCCAAGAACAAAAATTGAAGAAGCTCCTATTCAACCAGGAACATTGAGTGAAAGTCCAAAAGGGAGCGGTGCAAAAATGGCTATAGGACCAGCAGAACTAGGTAAAACTGGGGAGTCAGGTCAAGAATTGAGCATCACCCCAAAAAAAATGAAGAATTTGAATAATAAATTCATAAGTGTTGAATCTGTGATGACAGAGAAAATGACCAAAATCAAAGAAATTGTTAAAAATCTGATGGAGAGAATGGGTCAAGCAGAGATTGAATTGACAAAAAAGCATGTAAAATTTGAGGCTTTAGAAAAAAAAGCCAAAGAATGGGAGTTGGATACACAAGGACTGCTTGACAAAATTGGCCATATGGAGAACTTCAGTCAATGGAATTGAGGGAAGAGACCTGGTGAACTTTTTTCAAAAATGGATCCCACAAGTGTTGGGAGAAGACAAACTTGGAGAAAACTGCATATCAAGAGAGCTCACCAAACACTCAGACCTAGAATAGCCGGCGATCAGAGATCAAGACCAGAACGGGAGATAATTCTGGGTGCAGATTTTGATTACTCTAAACAAAATAATGGTCCATTCGAGATCGATCATGAAAAGGTTCTATTCTTTCAAGACTTTATCCCAACCTTGATTAAACAAAGAAAGGAATTTGAAGATGTGAAATGATAACTACATGCTAAAAACGTGAAATATCCTGCGACTTTGAGGGTTGAAGTAGCGGAAAGGAAATGGTGGTTTTCCAAGATCAAGAATGAGGTGGAAGACTTTCTGTGAAGTTTGTAAAAATAAACAGAGGTTCCGGTTGCCGAGGGAGAAGATTGTGAAAATATTTATAATGGAACTAAGTTAAAGGTGTATTTTTAAATTTTTGTTAAACCATTTTGTATGTATGATTAAAAAGTAAAGTCCATAGAAATGTTCATGGAGATCTCCAGTAAAAGAAAATTCTGGGAAAAGTGGTAGCAGAGTGGATACTTCGGTCTAAGGGGGAGAATGGCGCCTGGAAAGGAGTAGCAAAAAAAGATGGCACTAAAGGGAGGGTTTCTTCTTCCTTGAGAAATTCCGCAGGCTTTCTTTGCAGGCTTTCATGGCTCTGTGTGTACATCATCATCAAGGCAGGGACATTGTGTATTTTTCTTAAAGGATAAGATCACTTTATTATTTAAAATCAAAGAGATTTTACTGTTAAAAAATATTGTTTTAAAGAAGAATATGGATAGAACATTGAGCGAGAAAGCATACCTAAAAAAAAATTTAAAGGCCTTTAATCTTACCAAATTTGAACATTCAAAATTAAAAAGACGATGGGTGGGGTACGTAATATTGTCTTCATTTGGATGAAAAGCAAGAGGTGTAGCAATTTTAATTAATAACAATATACCAATAATAATACTAGAAGAAACTTTAACCGATCAAACTGGAAGATTTGTAATGCACACTGCAAAATGTATTCAGAACCATAGTTGTGTATGAACAAATTAAGCTGATGAAGTTTTTATGAAGGAGATCATTTTTAAAAACCACAGGGGGAAGATAAAATATATTGATTGGGGGAGATTTCAATTTTTGCTTAGATCCAATATTGGACAAATCAGTGAGAACAATAACAAGGGCGAAAGCTGCAAAAACAACTTTGTAATTTATAAAGGATAAAAATTTAATTGATATATGGAGGCAGTTCAACCCTTTGGAAAGAGTCTACTCATTCTACTCAAGGGTACATGATTCAAATACAAAGATTGACCTATTTTGAATGTCTGCTCAGTTACAAAGTAGAGTGGTAAAAACAGAGTATTGGCAAGACTTTTATCAGACTACTCGCCATTAATGTTGACTATTAGGTTGATGGATAAACAAGAAAATATGTATAGATGGTGCCTTAATGCTACATTATTAAAGAGGAAGGATTTTTGTGAATTTATTATGAGACAGATAGAAATATTTTGTTCTACAAACATATAGAATGGAAAAATATATTAAAAACTAAACAAAAATATTATGAACTTGGAGAATGGGCACACAGTGTATTCTTGGCAGGTTAAAGTAGAGGAATCATCCAGAATGATAAATGCCATAGAAACAGAAGCTGATACAATAACATATAATCAAAAAGAGCTTTTAACAAATGGTGAACTTCCTAAGCTTGAAGAGAGAGAAAAAGATGACTTAGATGCACTTTTTACAAGAAGAAATAGAGAAAACTCTGGGTACTTTACAAGCTAATAAGTCCCTGGAGGAAGATGGGTTCCCTTCTGAGTGCTATAGAAAATTTAAAGATTTGTTGATGCCTCTTTTGATGGATGTGTTGGACCAGGCGGTGGAGACCCAAACCCTTCCAGAAACTTTTTCAACTGCTATAATTACAGTGCTACCGAAGAAAGGTAGAGACCCATCAGACAAACCAATATAACTTCTGAATGCAGACAATAAATTCTAGCAAAGGCACTAGCCAATAGATTGGGTAAGTATTTACCAAAATTTACCAAAATTAAGATATCCAGATCAGGTGGGATTTGTTAAAGGAAGATATTCTTCAAATACTATTTCTTTAGGTGCAGAAAAGGAATTCGACCGACTAGAATGGTATTTCTTATATAAAACATTGGAAACATTTAGTGTACGTATAAAATTTATAAATTGGATAAAACTTTTTATCATAAGCCACAAGCTAAAATTATAACTAATAACCAAATGTCATCTATTTTTTGCTTAAGTAGATTGAATAGACAGGGCTGTCCCTATCTCCAGCATTATTCATAGTAGCTATTGAACCTCTGGCAGAGATAGATCTAAGCATGGCAGTAGCTTTAGATGAGGAAAAACCGTTTGATAGATTAGAGTGGTACTTTTTGTTTAAGACGTTTGAAAGATTCGGGATGGGACAAGTATTTGCAAATTGGGTTAGAGCCTTATGCAATGAGCCTAAAGCTAAAGTTGTAACAAATGGGCAGGTTTCAGCACTATTTCAGTTAACCAGATCTAGTAGAGAGGGATGTTCATTATCACCTGCACTATTTATTTTTAGTGATGAATCACTTGCAGAACTGATTCAGTCTGACCCTGATATTAAAGGATTTAAATGTAATTAAAAGGAATATAAAATTAATTTATTTGCTGACAATGTTTTGATTTATTTGACAGAACTAATAGGTTTGTTACGTAAATTATACTTAATATTGGAGAAATATTGGAAAGTATCGGGTTATAATGTAAATTGAGATAAAAGTGAAATTATGCCCTTTACTATAGGGGATTATATTCAGTGCCAACAAAATACACAATTTAAATGGTCGATGAATGGAAAAAATATTTAGGAATATGGGTAGATAATAAATTATTTATATAAATTAAATGATTTACCTTTACTTAAGAAAATTGGAGAAGATTTGTGTTAAAATGAATATACTCCCAAGAGTACAATAGCTATTTCAAACATTGCCAATAATGCTAGCACAAAAGTTTTTTTAAGCATTAAATAAATATATAAAAAACTTCCTTTGGAAGGGTTAAATGTCGAGTGTTCATTTAGATAAACTGACATGGAAGTTTGAGTTAGGAGGTTTACAGTTACCAAATTTTAAAAACTATTATAAGGCAGCTCAAATTAGGTTTCTTGCTTCATTTTTTGATGAGGGAGAAATGCCAGCATGGATCAGATTAGAAAATGATAAAATAGGAGGGAGAATATCAAAAGACTTTATATATAAATGAGAATCAAAATTAATATCTGGGGAGAGGGAATCACCTTTGTTGAAACATTTAATTAATATCTGGAATATTGTAAACAGTTAAATTGGAATGGTATCCTGCCTAAAATGCCTGATACAAAATTGACTTATTCCATTCTCAATGGATGATCAATTTTAAACATTTGGTCTGGGAAAGGAATTAGATATATAGAAGATTGTTATGAAGGAAGAAATTTAATTTCAATTGAGCAATCAAAAAATAAATATGGGATACAAAATATACACTTTTCTGTTATTATCAATTAAGGGTTTATTTAAGAGATAAACTGGGTCTAACAATACTATTACTGAAATGTAGTGATGTGGAAATGCTGGTTTGCAATAGACATATAAAGAAATTTATTTCAGCTATGTACACTTTATTGCAGAAGAGGACTCCCAAACAGGAGATAAATGGATCCAGACAGCGATGGAGACAAATTTAAATATTAATATTGATGAAAAAAATTGGTCAGAGTTATGTCAAGATAGTATGACAAACACTATAAATGTTAGATATAGATTAGTTCAATATAATTTTTTACATAAATTATATCTCATGCCACAGAAGTTAAATAGATTGAAATCAGACTTATCAGACCAGTGTTCTCGATGGGGCCAGGAGATAGGTATTTTTTTTTACATTCTACTTGGGCCTGCCCTAAAGTGAGACCCTTTTGGATAAATTTGACAATTTTTTTATAACAGCCTACAGGAATTAAATTCCCACAAAACCCAATGTTATTTTTGAGGTAATATTGAAGGAATAAGACCCAAATTGAAATATATAGCAGTAACATGGATATCAGACACCCATTTAGGTATGGAGTGAAGGAACGCAGAAATGCATAGCTGCATTCCTTTTGAGAAGATTACTTATAATCTGAGAAATAAATGTATTTTTGAAAATTTGGCACCCTTATTTACAAATTGCAGGAATTAATTTATAGATTTTTCCTAAACTTCAAGCCTTGTTAACCTCCTTGGAAGTATTAAAAGATACAGATGGTCAGTTGTGTGGTGAAGGGTATCCTCTGGCAACCAAGTTTCTATTCTATTTTTCCTTATCTTTCTTTTTCTATGCTTTTTCTTATTTCTTTTTCTTTTCTTGGGGTTTTATATCATCATATATAATGGACTCAATATTAATATTTGACTACTGCATTTTACATTTGGCTATGATTACATGTATGGAAAATCATTCAAATAATTTTTGCTTTTAACATGACAGAATAGTCTCCATGTGCCTGGATGAGTGCAGCTTCAATGACTCAAAAAGCTTGGCATTATCCAGTATAAAACAGCTGACTTGATTGATGGCCAATTGACTACCCTAAACATTCATTCCTTCTATCCCTATCATGCTGGAGCTGATGGATTGTGTACCATCCACGCAATTCACCACAGTTACTTGTCTAAATTACTTTTGACAGCCTCAGTGAAATCTAAGATCTCTACCACTAAGGAAGATAAGGGCAGTGTTTAAATGGAAATTTCATCATCTAATAAATATCGACAGTGCCCTGACCATCCGATGGTGATATCTCTCGATGCAGAAAAGGCTTTTGATAGAGTTGAGTGGAACTTTTTATTTAAAGTTTTAGAGAAATTTAGGTTTGGTCCTTCTTTTATTGGTTGGATTAAAGCTTTATACAATAAACCAATAGCCAGGGTATTGACAAATGGTCAGATCTCGGAACCTTTAAATTAACTCGTTCAACTCGACAAGGTTGTCCTTTGTCTCCAGCTTTGTTTGCGTTAGTAATTGAACCTTTAGCACAGTTGATACGACAAAATACACAGATACAAGGTATGAGAGTTTTAGATGAGGAGTATAAAATTAATCTATTTGTTGATGATGTACTGGTGTATCTAACAAATCCAGCTCAGTCACGTTTACACTTGAAGGAATGTTTAATACAATATGGATCTTTGTCTGGATATAAAGTTAACTGGGAAAAAAGTGAAATTTTACCGATAGGTGAAGGAGATTATTCAGTTTATAAGAATATTATTAATTTGAAGTGGACTGATCAAATTAAATATTTGGGTATAAATGTGGATGTTGATTATCAACCTTTATATAAATTAAATTATGTACCGTTAATTAAAAAGATCAAAGCTGATTTGATTAAGTGGAAGGATCTTCCTATAAATTTAATTGGAATAATAAATACAATTAAAATGAATATCTTTCCACGTATACAATATTTGTTTCAGTCAATTCCGTGTTTACTTAATAAAATTTTTTTTCGAGATTTAAATAAAATGGTTAGGGAATTTTTATGGAAGGGCAAATTTTCGAGAGTAGCTTTGAATAAGTTAACTTGGAAATATGCATTAGGGGATTAAGTTTACCACATTTTCAAAATTATTATGAGGCAGCTCAATTTAAATTTATTAGTTCATTATGGATTTGGAACGGCCCCCTAGTTGGGCTAAAATTGAGATGGCGAGTATTTTTGAATTTGAAATACATCAATTTTGGTTTCGGTGAAATTTAAATTTATTACAACATAATGTGCCTATACTAAAACATTTAATGAAGTTATGGATGAGGAAAAATAGAATGATAGGTTCTAAGGGTAAATTATTGACTTTAACACCATTATATAATAATCAACTTATTCCTTTTTCAATGTATAATCAATGTTTATTATATTGGAAATCTAAAGGTATAAAAAACTTGGGGATTGTTTTAAAGAAGGTAATTTTTTATCCTTTAATCAAATGAGGGAAGATTTTGGTATTAATGAAAATTCTTTATTCGTTCATTATCAACTTCGATCTTTAGTAAAACAAATATTTGGTAGAGATATGATTTTACCTAAATTGACTAAATTTGAATCTTTTCTTGTGATTGTACCAAAGAAGGGATATATTTCATTGATGTACCAAATATTACAGGAAAGAAAAAAAGGGATGGGATAGATCTAAGATTAAATGAGAAAAGGATATTAATCTTATTTTTTCCAAGGATGACTGGTTAGATATTTGTCATGATAGTGTTGCTAGATTGATAAATGTTCGTTATGCAATGGTTAATTACAATTTTTTACATCAATTGTATTTAACACCTGAAAAGTTAAAAAAAATATGGTTTTAGTGAATCAGACTCTTATTTTAGATGTGGTAATTCGCTTGGAAGTTTTTTTCATGCTGTTTGGTTATGTGTACATATACAATCTTTTTGAAAAGCAATTCAATTGTTTTTGGAACATTTGTATAAAATCAAAATACTTCTAGACCCAACAATATTTTTGTTGGGTAAGTTGAAGCCTTTGAAAGATTTGGGATTAGACAAATTTCAGATTGCTTTTGTATATTTAGCTTTATCTGTAGCAAAAAAATGTATAGCAAGTACATGGAAAAATGCTAATGTAATTGATATTAATAGATGGCATAATGAAATGAAAACTTGTTTGGTAATGGAAAAAATCACGTATGTTTTACATGATAATTATTCTTTTTTTCTTAATAAGTGGTCTTTATATTCGGAATATTTACATTTAAATTTACTTTGATTAGATTTTAGTAAATAAATTTCAGGTTTTTTTTCCTCTTTGGCTCTCCTAAAGAGAGCTGGCTGGGAGGGGGGGGGGGTGGTTCTTCTTTCTTTTTTTTCTCTTCTTTTTTTATATATATGAAAAATTTTTACTGTTCACAATATGTACCTTTTTTTACTGTATGTAATAACCTTGTAGAACGAATAAATAAAGCTGTGAAAAAAAAGGAATTTCACCACCCACTAAGTGGCACAATATACCGACATGAAAACAAGTCACCCTTCCAATATTATCAATCAGTTGAAATCCTGGAATTACCTACCTAATGGAAGGATTGCCGCAGCTCAAGAATATGATTCACTGTTACCTTTTTTTAAAATTTTCATGGTAAACACAGTAGGAGACAAAGAATTGCTGGAGGAACTCAACAGATTAGACAACATCCATGAATAGAAATATTAAATCAGCCTCTCAGCTTTGAACCCTTAATTAATACGAAGATTTAAAAAAAGGTTAAATGATAGATATTAGTAAAGGAATTAAGGGATATGAGAAAAAGGCAGGTAAGTGGAGATGAGTTTATCATCAGATCAGCCATGATCACATTGAATGGCAGAGTAGGCTCAACAGGCAGAGGGCCTACTCCTGCTCCTATTTTTTTTAACTTATATAAAGAGGAAAAAGCGAAGGAAGGAAAATAAAACAACCCTACATCTTCCTATTCACCTTCCTCCAGGGCCACAATCAAATCTTCCAAGAGAGGCAGACCTTTACATAATGCAGCCTAATCTGCTGCATTCTGTGTATGCAGTGTGGCCTCCAGTACATCGCTGAGACCAAGTGGAGGTTGGGTGACTGCTTTGTCCAACACCTACACTTTATTTTTATATCTAAATTTGAGATTCTTGTAGCTAACTATTTTAACTTCTCTCACCATTCCAAGCGACACTCCCAATGGAGGGTTTGACCCAAAGCATAAACTATATTTTGCCTTCCATGGATACTTTCTCACCTGCTGAGTTCCTCCAAAATTTTGTGTTTCTACAGTCTGTTCTCGGCTCAATCCATTATCATAGTGAGGCCAAATGTACATTTGAGGTACAATGCATTATATTACTCAAGTACAGTCTTAAACACAAGCCTAATGATGTTCTGCTTGTAGCAGAGATCTTTGTATCCTGACCAACATGAATACCTCACTACCACACTCAAAAAGTAGATTAAACTGACAAAAAAAAGTCTTAAAGCTAATGGTATGAACACTTGTGGCTAAAGGAGAAAATGTAGCTGCAGGAGGTGCAATACTTGCGCCCACACCTCCTCCCTCACCACAGGCTGGGGCCCCAAACGGGCCTTTCAAATGAAGCAAAACTTCACTTGTATATCTGCAGGACTCATTTATTGCATCTGATGCTCCCTTTGTGGTGTTCTCAACATTGGAGAAACCGGTCGCAGATTGGGAGATCACTTTGCTGAGCACCTCCTCTCTGTCTGCAACCACAGCGACCTCCCAGTAGCCCACCATTTCAATTCTGAGTCACACAGACTCACGTCTGTCCCTGACCTTTTGCATCTTCCTGCCCTGACCACCCGCAAATTGGAGGTACAACATCTAGGTACTCTCCAGCCAAATGGCACGAACATTGATTTCTCTGTTTTGTTGACTTTTCTGTTAAACTTGCTCACCCTTTCCTGTCTTTCCAGTTACCCTTTCCCTTCCCCCTTACACATCCAGCCATCCCTCATTCCCCTCATCCATTTATCACCTCCTAATCCTGCCTTTGCCAACCCCCCCCTTCCCCCTCCTCTGCTTTTGTTCAGATGTCTGCCAGCATACCTTGATGAAGGGCTCAAGCCCGAAATGTTGGTTATGTATTTCCATCTTTGCTCCATATAGTGTTTGACCTGTTGAGCTTCTCCAGTATTTTGTGTTTTTTTACTTCAACCACAGCGTCTACAGATTTTCATAATTTACTTCCTTTCCCCTTCAGAAAGAAATAGGTAGTTAGATTCAAAGAAGCTTAAGTACTTCTTTTAATGATGGAAATACTCAACAGTTGAGTATTTCTAGCAATTTTTTTTTGGTTTTTATTTAGGATTTGCTCCATTTCAAGTTTTGTAAAATGTTAAATCAAAGAAGCCTTGGGAAGTTGCCTCAAGAAAATGAGAGTGGAAATAACTGTGTTAATCAGGCAGGGTGAATTTAGCTGCAGTGTGTAAAATGAGAGTGGAAATAACTGTGTTAATCAGGCAGGGTGAATTTAGCTGCAATGTGTCAGGCTCTTTGACCCCACACACTCAGGTACTATTCTAATTTGTTGCTTCAAATGGCTTCCACTTTGCTTGAATCACATGCCCCACGTTGCCCAGATCTCCACAGTAATCAGCTGCAACTTGTCCATTGAAATTCAGTTCATTACCATCCTGATCCAGTAGATCTCACCATTCCAGTTCCACTTGCCCGACCCACGAACCACAAGTGGCATTTGAAAAGTCCCAGTCGTAATTCCTTCATGATTCTGACTAAACTTGGATGACCTCCGAGGCCATGAAACCCCGCCCCCGCGGGTCCCGTTCGATAGTTCTGCGGGCGACCACGACGCCTGCCTCGATGACTCCGTCCTCAGCTCGCCGCTCTGTATGCTGGGTAAAATGGCGGCGATGACGGAGAGTCGAGGTCTTGATATGAGCCTCGCAGCGTTGCAGCGGCAGGATCCGTATATATTTCATATTGTGGATGTGGCCAGCCAGGTAGCTCTGTACACCTTCAGTCAGAAAGACAATGAATGGGTGAGTTGAAGTGTCAGGAAAGACCAGTTCAGGGTTGGTTTTTGGTCATGTTGTTCTTCAGCTGCTTCGCCACTGTTGCTGGAGCTACTGATGCCTTGGGTGGAGGTCTACTTTGAAACCCGTTGATTTACCCCCCCCCCCCCCACATACACACGTCAAAGTATGTTTGCTATTATTAGAAGAACATTTTGTCACTTTAAAAAGAATTTGAAATCCATTTCTATCGTAAGAATATTAGACCACCCCCCCCCACCACCACCGTCGGCGTTCAGTATTGATCATTGAATTGCATATAATCCAGGTATGTTCTAGCCAGTACAATGTAGGGAAATATACATTTCGATCTGAGGACTCGTCCCATCACATTCAAACACGGCATATTATTGTCAAGACGAGCCTTTTTTTTAAATCAGAATTCTCCCAAGTAATTGGGTTCCACTTTTTTTTTCCCAGCCCAATGTGGGATATACACTTACGATGCCATGTATTGTCATTTTGCTCGACAGCCATCTTGTGAAATAGTCTAATCCATAAGTCAGTGGGTCGACAAGTCTTATCAGTCTATCGGAAACTGGTTGTTTTTGAGTATACACCAAGTGAAAATTGGTTGTTAAATTAAAAAGCTGAAAGAATAAGCTGCAATTACATGCCTAATAGAATAATCCTAAAACTTGGCAATTTTAGCAATGGGCAACAAAGCACAGTCATATATTTAAATAATTTTGTGCTCATGATTAAACTTGTCTATTGTCACATGCATTGAGGTAAAGTGAGAGAGTTTGTATTGTAGTGGGCCAACTCATGCAGTAGTTCACAACCTTTTTCTTTCCAATCAGATACCACTTTAATATTCCCTATGCTGTAAGTGCTCTGTGATTGCTTAATGGTATGAGGTTGGAAAGAAAATGTTTGAAAACCACTTTTAATCAAACCTAATTGACTCGTTATGTGCACGGTATCATAACGCCAAAGGAAATGGGCCAATGACATTTTTTAAGCAAATATTTTAATAACAATTAGGCCTAGAGCCGTGATTCTTAACCTTTCCTTCCCACTCACGTACCACCTTAAGCAGTCCCTTACTAATCACAGAGCACCAAAGGCAAAGGTACATGAGTGGAAAGATAAAGGTGGAATAAATAGTTCAGAATGGACAAGATGAGCAGAAGATTTGAGCAAATAGAGATGGGTACATTGCCAAGGAAACATGAAGGTTCATGCTTATCATGGTAGACTGTGTTAATTGCATCAGAAATTAAGTTTTAGAATTGTCTAGAAGAGCGAGACAACCACATGTTAGCAATTTGGAGTTGGAACAGTTTTAAGCAAGTTCTTTGGATGTTTTTCTCCTTTGCAAGTTGAATTTTGTGATATTATTGCTCTGAAAGGCCCCGAGCTATAATTGGACTGATTTCTGATCTTTTTCCTTGTCTATAGAAATCTTTAGAAGTATCTTGTGAAGATTTTGATTTATTTTCCAAATGCACTCTGACAACATCCTAGCATCTTATCATGTTGTATGCTCTGCTTCTAACTTGTATCCTCCCCATATCTTAACTGGTGGCTATTTTTGTCACCTGTTTAGACTTGGTTCTCGAATTCTTCTCTCGGTTAACATTCTGCTTAAAATCCTCCTCATTGATCAAGGCTTTTAATTCTTTGCTGTACGACACCGTTGCAAGGCACTTTGAGCTGCTTTCTTTTAATGTATAACTTGTGTAAGATATGTTTGTATTTCAAATAAATTGAGGCTCCTCTGTGAGATCTCTGAATGGTGCTCTCGACTTAAAGCTTAATTATCTAGAAATGAGCAGTATTTTTTTTCTCTTTGGAGGAATGAAACACACAGTATGCAGGCAATCTGGATTTGGGGACAAGAATGCCCTTAAGAAAACTTGAGGCTAAAAATGAACACATTGCACTTGGAAAAGAACCCCATAATGATACCTCAGTTGTGCTCTAGTTAAAAGATGATGTAATAGACCATTTGCACAGCAGTTGCTATAAAAGATTGAGAACAGACTAGGATGCACAAAAGTCATAAAAACTTGTGTGAAATGGAAAATACTGGAGAGAATCTGTGAAGGAAGAAAGGAATAACTAATGTTTCATATGGAGCCATTTCATCATTTTGGTAATGGAACAAACATCAAGTCTAACTGTGGTGCTTCACCTTAAATAAATTGATACTTCTTGAACTGTACTTGAGTTTGTCTTCTGAGTTCTTTCTTCAATTACCATCAAGTTCTTGGACTCTCAATGCGGCATAGTCTTATTTCATTCTACCCAAGACTAACAACCAAGGTTGCTTTGGTTTTACCAGCTTTGGACCCATTTGAATAGATTTTTATCATGTCTCATGACTTTTCAAACACTGTCCAGCACCAATTTTCAGTTTTGGGCTTAAGTAGTTGTTTTCTCACATGGTCCAATCTGCCAACAATTCCACATCTCACCAGAGCAGTCTTCAGACTATTTGTTGCTGCTTTGAAAGAGGCTCTACCAGTACACAACACAGTCTTATCATTTTGTGCATTTGTTTTTGCACTTAATAGCTTTTTCTTTTGACTCTTTTGTAAAGGGAACCTGTATGGATCCTAGCTATATCTGCCTATTTATAACATGAATAGCATTCAGTAATCTGGTTCTGCTTTTTTCTCTTTTTCAGTAAACCAATTTCTTTCACTTGTCTTGGGGAGAAAAATTCCATGGACATACAGCACAGAAACATGCTTTTGATCCACAATGTTTGTATCCATCATCAATCATCCATGTGCACCAATTCAATTTTATTCTATCTGCTTTCCCTTTAATTGCCTCCCGAATTCTGCTAACTATAACACATTAAGTGCAATTTACAGTTGACGATTAACCTCAGTCACATGAACTCAGATTTATGGGTTATAAAACCATTTAGAAGAAATCCACTTGGTCACAGAGAGAATATCCACACTACACAGAAAGCACTGGATATCAGGATTGAACCTCAGTTGTTGGTGCTCTGTGGCAGTGGGTCAACTTGGGGTGTCACTGTGGCTCCTTAACTCATTAATTTGCTTCTTATTCCTTTTTTCCATCTGGTCCATCACTGATTCTGGAGGAGGGGAAGAAAATGCTCACAGGACATTTAATTAGTTTCTAATGAGCGATGTAAAATTACCCTTTTTGCTTTCCTTCCTGTAAGCTATTCTCTTATGAAACGGAATCATTGCTTTTGTCCCAACAATCCCACTTTGTTACACTGCTTCCAAATTGCATAGTCTGCCCCAATTAAAGATTCTTTCATTGTAGTCAACATGTCCTTTGATAGTGTGTCACTTTCTGTATTTGTGTTCTTCCTTGTTTTCTTATATGAACACAATTGATTTCTCCTCATCTGTAGCATCCTTTGTGACTTTTACCATTATTCACTTGATGCTTCCCCCACCACACCCACTTCCAGCATTCTGAAGGGACAATCTCCTCCATAATATCCTGAAGTATAATTCAGTCACCTTCTTGAGGCAGAAATGTGTTTTGGGTTACATTTAGCATTGACATTGTTTGAATGTTTGGATATCTTTAATATTTTTGAAGGAATTAACCTATGAATCAAATGAATATTACAGATGTCTTCCCTTTGCAACATTGAATTTCCTATTAATGCTCAATTTGTACTGCATTCTGCACTCATTGCAGAGACCAAATACATGAGTGGTAGCTTTGCAGAGTATCTTGTTTGTTCCCCATGTGTAACCAACTGCAGGCACACTTGTTTTAATTATTTATTACTTTGAACTTTGTGCTTGGCCTGTTAATCTGTTAATAATGGAAATGCAGGTGGACCTTTTATTTTAAATTGGATATGTTTACAGCCTTGCTGGATTCTGCATTTGAGTTCAGCAAATTCAGATCAGACCCTTTTATTTTGCTAGACAGCATTTGTTATACCGTTTACACCTCTTCTGGCTCAATTTTTAATTTTCATCAAACTTTGCCTTGTAACATTGTTTTATTTTCTCTTTGATTGTTGCTTTCTGCTCTGTCATGAACCTTGATGGATGCTGCTTGATTTTCATATCTCAGTATATTTCCTTGTAAAAAGAGTGTTTCCGAAATGCAAAGAATGTTTAAAATACTATTAGAAATTGATGACATTGAGATTGAATCGTCTTTGTTTCTATGTGCTTCAAAATGCTATCTTTTTTCTTTATTTTTTGAATTATTTGGAATATGTATTTAGAAAATGTTTATACATTGTTAATTTGTAAACAATATTGACATTGCTTAACTATACAACATAACCTGAAAGTAGCTTTGGATTCAATTTGCTGAAGTTGGGTGGTAATAGTTGGGATGGTGATGATGGAGGATTACTTCGTAATTGTAAGACAGTGACCAGTAGTATATTGCATCATTTATTCATGGTGCTCTTTATTTGTCATGTACATTAATGACTTGAATACGAATATAGTAATTTGATTAACAAGTTAGCAGATGACACATTGTTGGTGTTGATTGTGCAAAAGATGATGTTTGGTGTGGTATCGATCTGGTAATTAGAGCAAGAAGAGATGCAATTTAATGCTGATGCTTCAAAGTGATGCATTTTGGGTTGTCTAAAATGGGTATGACAGTCACCGTGAATGGTATGGCCCAGGGAATATTGAGGAACAGTGGCACCAAGGTGCACAAGCACATAAATACATAAGATGGCAGGGCAGGTAGATACAATGGTGAAGAAGGCATATGGGATGCATGTCTTCATTAACTGGAGCATAGGATACAAGAGCATAGGGGTGTGCAACTTCTCAAAAATTTGCATAGATCATAGATGAAGTATTGTGTGCAGTTGTGGTTGCCACAACAGTAAGGATGAGGTGAGCCAGTTTTAGATAACTAAGTAAATAAAGGAAACCTCAAACTAAAAGCTCATGCAAACAGTCGCCAGGAGCAGTGGGAAACTGGAAGATTGAGAAAACTGAAAGGCACCAAGGCAGCCATAAAGAAAGGTGTGCTTCATTATGAAAGGAAACTAGCACAATAGATAAAAAACAGATAGTAAAAGTTTTACTAATTGTATAAAGTGGGAAAGGGTGACCGAAGTGAACATAGATCCCTTGGAAAATGACAAGACAAAATTAATATTGGGTAATGCATAAATGGCAGAGGCCTTCAAAGACTATTTTGTTTTAGTTTTCACAGTGAAAGACTTGTATAACATGTTGAAGTATTAAGTTGATGAGATTGGAGGCGAGGACCTCGATACAATCGCAATCACAAAAGAGGTAATGCTGAGCAACTGAATATATCTAAAGGTAGATAAGACCCCGGACCTGATGGAATGCATCCAAGTATGCTGAAAGAAATAGCAGATGTTATAGTAGAGATGTTTGTAATAATTTACTGAAGTTCTCTGGACAGGTCCTGATGATTGGATACAGCAAATGTCATACTACGACTTCAAAAATAATGCAGGCAAAAGATAAATATCTGTAGGCCAGGTAGCTTAACCCAAATAATTGGGTAAATGGGATTAATTATGTACATTAATAATATGTTAATTGCTTTGTTTTTTCATATGAATAGGTAACTGGCTAATGCTTTCCTTTCTGATTTTCTTTACATGTATATGAGATGACTGGTTATATATCTCATTGAATTTTGAATGCAAGTTTATATATTAAACTCAATTAAAATATTTTTTAAAAGAATGAAAGAAAGAGATCAAGATTGAATTTGACAACATATGGGGCCCATTCATGGACTATCTTCATATTTTGAATACATAGGTGGGCGTACTCTGGGGGTTTTCTGTCTGACGTCTGGGAGCCGAGACTCTATTCTCTACATATTATTTGCTGGTGACTGTGATTACTGGGAGGGGTAGGATTAGAATGTTTTTTTCTTTTTCTTTTTTTTAAATTTTACGTTATAAGTAGAAGAGATTAGTTCAATTAGATAACCAACAATGAATATGCCATCATATTAGAATATGAGGGGGAAAAAAGGTATGCCTAATTGCTTCATTGGTGTAGATATCATACTGTTGGATTAAATGATTGAAAGATTTTAAACTGTCACCATTATAAAGGTCTCCCAATTTAATTATACCTTGCCATTCCCTCCAGAAAAAGGGGGATTTAACAATACACAACTTTGGATTCATCCAAATATTCAAAGCTTCATACAAATATGAATTAAATTTAAATAATCTAGCAAATTTATTTGAGAACAAATGCATAAGTGATATAATTGGGTTAGATTTTGCCTTAGGAGGTAACTTGATAGACAAACATTGTAATGGAGGGATAGGAGGAAGAGCAGAAGACTCAATATGATACCAAGGAAGCACCCTCTCAGGAGGGAGAGACCAATGTGCTAAATGCTTAAGAGGAAAAGCATAATAATAGTGCATTAACTTTGGTAAACCTAAGCCTGCTCTTCCAAATGGCAAATGTAATGAATCAAGTTTCAAGCATGGGTGTTTACCATTCCAAATAAAAGCTTTAATTATTTTATCAAATTGCTTAAAATATTTTAATGGGATTTGCACTTGTAATGATTGGAAGGTAATTAACCTTTGGAATACTATTAATCTTCAACGCAGAATATGTGAATATGTCAAAATAAAGTCAAGAGACCTGAGTGTGCGCCTAATTCAGTTTAAGATTCTGCGCCATTTTTATTGGACTCCAGCAAGATTATATAGATTGTGTTGGAAAAATATCCTGAATGCTGGCTCTGAGAGGCAGATAAAGGGAACTTAGTACACGTTTTGGTCTTGTTCCAGAATTCAAGAATTTTGGATTATGATACATAAGAATATTGGTGAAGTTTCAGGTATTCAAATTCCCTTTTGCCCCAAACTCTTTGTCTTGAGAGACACACTTGGGTTATTTTGGGATAAATACTCTATAAATTGGATTCAGACAAGTATAATGCTAAGAAGACAAATTATACTTAGAGGTTGGAAGAATTTTGGGGGAGGAAACCATCATTTCATGAATGGGCCTCAGATATGGCCAAAGTGGAAGTATTTGAATGCATGTCTTAATGGGGCAAATATCTAGGTTTTCTTTGGGGGGGGGGGGGGGGAATAGTGGTGGATGTTGTTGTAAAGCATATTAATGAACGGCAGTTTTTTCTGTTATTAGAGGTCTAAATATACACAAAAGGTCGTTATATTGATATTTTTGCTGCTATGTTTGTTTCTATTTTATGGATGTTTATGTTTTATAACTTATACTTTACATAACTTTAACATTGACTCAAGGGTTTGGGGAAAGCTTTTTAAATAATTCAATAAAATTTAAATCATTTTTTTTTAATTGAAGAAACGTCTCCAAATGCCTGTCCGACAGATCAGAAACACTCCTCTGGAGACAGGTGTGGATATGTCAATTACTACTATCCGCAGAAGACTTATTGAACAGAAATATAGAGGCTACACTGCAAGATGCAAACCACTAGTTAGCCACAGTAGCAGGATGCCCAGATTACAGTTTGCCAAGAAATATTTAAAAGAGCCTGCAGAATTCTGTAAAACTCTCCTGTGGACAGACGAGATCAAGATTAACCTTTATCAGAGTGATGGCAAGAGCAAAGTGTGGAGGTGAAAAGGAACTGCCCAAGATCCAAAGCATACCACCTCATCTGTGAAACATAGTGATTAGGGTGTTATGGCCTGGACATGTATGGCTGCTATAAGCTGGTGCAATAATCTTCATTGATGATGTAACTTTTAATGGCAGTGGCAAAATTAATTCTGAGGTGACCAGAAACATCTGATCTGCTCAAATTTGAGCAAAAGCCTCCAAACTCAATGGATGGTGCTTCACCCTACAGCAAGACGATGATCCCAAACATACTACTAACGCAATGAAGGAGTTTTTCAATGGTTAAAAATGGGAAAATTATTGAATGGCCAAGTCAGTCACCTGATCTAAATCCAGTTGAACATGTTTTCCAAATACTGAAGAGAAGACTTAAAGGGGACAAGCCTCCAAAACAGACAGGAGCAGAATGGAAACGATTGCAGTGGAGGCCTGGCAGAGCATCACCAGAGCATCACCAGAGAACATACTCAACACCTGGTGATGTCTATGAATCACAGACTTCAAGCAGTCATTGCATGCAAGGGATATACAATAAAATACTAAACATGACTAGTTTAATTTACATGCCATTGCTATGTCCCAAATATTATGATGTTCTGAAATGATGGGAATATGTATTAAAAACGTGCTGCAATTCCTACATAGTCAAACCAAAATGTACACAAATATCCTTGAATAAAATCTGGAATATGGACTTTAATCACATATGAATTATTTGATTACAAACTTAAAACTGTAGCGTACAGGACAAATAAAGGAAAACAATGTCTTTGTCCCAAACATTATGGAGGATACTGGGGGTGCATCATATCCTGATATGGATCCTGTGCAGAATCCCTACAAAAGGTAGTGAACACAGCCCAGTATATCACAAGCAAAATTCTCCCAACTATGGAGAATATCTGCATGGAACTTTGCTGTCAGAGAGCAGCTGCAATCATCAAGAATCCCCACCCAGGATATGCTCTGTTCTCATTGGTGCTATCAGGCAAGAGCTATAGATGCCACAAAACTTGTTCCATTAGGTTCAGGAACAGTTGCTGTCTATCATCAGACTCAAAAATAACAAACTTAATCAGAGACTCATTTAAGGACTCTTACTTTGCATTATTTATTACTGAATATTTATTTTTCCTGTATTTGCACAGTCAATTTGTTTATATTTCTTGCTTTTGTTACATTTGTTTCTTCTTGAGTCCAGTTTACAATTACTGATGATTAGGAATTACAGCACGTTTTTAATACATATTCCCATCATTTCAGAACATCATAATATTTGGGACATAGCAATGGCATGTAAATTAAACTAGTCATGTTTAATATTTTATTGTATATCCCTTGCATGCAATGACTGCTTGAAGTCTGTGATTCATAGACATCACCAGGTGTTGAGTATGTTCTCTGGTGATGCCTGGCCTGCAGGAAAAAAGAATCTCAAGGTTGTAAGTGATGACATGCATGTACTCTGACAATAAATGTGAACTTTGAATTTCTGCCAGAAAGGAGCAGTAAGAAGAGATTGTAACCAGGGTGATGGATGTCCTTTAGCACAGATGTTAATGTTTATGGTATTTACTTTTTCTGTCTTTTAAAGCCAAGGCACCAACCACATTGGAATTAGAAGTTTTATAATTTATTGGGGGAAGAATGTTTTTTGGAGATGACTTTTTAATAAGTAAGAATGAATGCATATTTCCTTTTATGGGTACATTACAGATCATTATTAATTAAAACCAGACCCAATCATTTGGAGATAATTTTGATCAGGAGCTTGTGGGGTAATGATAGCTTAGAATTTCACAGCAATATTTGGAATTTACATGTGCTTGTTTGGAAGCGGAAATACAGAAGTTGCTAACAGCAAAATTGCTTCATGCTAGCACACTGCATTCTGAACACCGTGAGTCCAATGAAAGAACAGGAATTTGGACTAATTGCATGTACACACAATATAAACTTGACAATTTTTTAATGTTTGGTGCTGTTCTGTTAATTTCATGGAGAGATGGCTCTAATACATTAGAGTTGGCTAATTTTAGAACGTCTTTCTGAAACATTATTAATTTAAAACTAATCTTAAAACTTTTACAAGAATATTTTTAAAAGTTTCAAGATTCAAGAACAGTTACTTTTCTGCTTTTATCAGATTATTGAATGGATCTCTCATAAGTAAAACATAATCTCTGACCTCACAAACCCTACTTCAGTCTGGCCCTTGCACTGTTTTATCTGACCTTCTGTCTGTAACATTACTATCTGCACGTTTTTTTTTCCCACTATCTTGTATGTGTTGACCTGTCTGAATTTTTTTAACTGCATCTTGGTACATGTGAAACATGTCATTCCTAGTTTCAGGTAGTTTATAATGCATGAGGCACATGGAGAGTCCTCTCATGTAATTTTCACATATTTAAAGCTCAAAGAAATGATATGGGTCAGATGTTTTCTTTCACTTTATACATTCAGGCAGTTACTGTTAATTAGCTCAATAGCTACTTTTTTGAATTTGTCAAGGATAGGTCAGAACATATTTCCAGAAAAGAACTATTGTTCTTTTCTGGGACTCCTTCCAATTACAATGCATCAAATTTTCTCCTCTGTTAACTTTTAGGTGCACCATCCATCTGTTACCAAGGGAACAAAACAGTATTATATTCAAATCACTGGTATGGTCGACTATCCAATTGTGCAGTCTCTGACCATTCATTTCCAATTTGGAAAAGACTCGAGTTCACTTAATAATGAATAAAAGATCAACCCTCCATTCATCTGTGTAGCTAAAAATGCTACCTTGGTGTCTGTAAATGTTTAAAAAAAAATCTCAACTTACTGTGAGTGAAATTTGCTTGAGATGATTTGTGTCTGTTTTGATGAGAAGCCTGGCCATGTTTTCTTGGATGAGATTGCCTGATTTGCTGGCAGTTTATGGAGTTTTGACTTTTATCTAACTGATACTGCTTTTTTATTTAGTTCCTTTTAATAAAAATATATATTAAAAATATAATACAATACACAAAAGTATTGGAGAAACTCAGGTTTCGAGGCATCTGTTGGAAGCAAAGGGAATATAACCAGCATTTTGGGTATAAGCAAAGAGCAGGCTGGCACCTGATCAAAAAAGGTAGAGGGAAGGCAAGGAGAAGAGGGAAGGTGGGGCAGGGTAAGGCGCAGAGGCTAATAGGCAGGTCATAGGTGGAAAAGGGTGGGCTTGAGCCCTTCATCAAAGTCTGTTCTGTAGTTTTGCCTTTGCTACATAAAGGACACTGTTTGACTTGCTGAGCTTCTCCAGCATTTTGTGTTTTTACTTCAGCCATGGTGTCTACAGAATTTTGAGATTTACTTCCAAGGTGATGCAACAAGTCTCTTTTTACGTTTTCCCTTTCCACCATCCAGTATTTTGACTTGCACGTCTTCCAACCTAGTGTACTGCTTATTGTGCAGAGACCAAATGCAAATTGGGTGACATTTTTACAGGGAACCTGTATTTGGAACACAGGGACAACTCCTTTGGACTTACAACATTAATTATCCATTTCACTCCCAGTCTGATCCACCTATCTGTGGCCTCCTGCATCAATATAATGAAGTCCAATATATATTTGAGTAACAGGACCTCATCTTTTTTCAGACTCTATATCAAAATCTAAAACTTAAAATGATTCACTTTCCTGATCTCAGAACTGGCCAGTTATGCTGTAAGTCATCCATTTATAATGTTGCTTTGGTTTTTCTTTCTATGATATTTATAATTTTTTTTCTCTTTGTGTCCTCACTCTCTCACCTTATGTCCTCATTTCTTAGCTTTTACGTTCATTTAATCTATTTGGAATTGCATTTTATGTTGATTTATTCTATTTTGCATTGCATTTATTGACCTATCAATTGAATAACTTCATTTTCAGCCTCACTCCATTGTAAAAATGGCCTTATTCTATACCTTTGTCTGATCCATTCTTCCCCTCCCTCTTTGCAACAAAAATATTTCTTTTTCTCAATTGTAGCAAAAGGACTTTGACCTGAATTGCTGTTTCTCCTTCCACAGATACTGCCTTATCTACTGACTGTTTCTAGCATTTTCTTTTTATCAGTTTTCCAGCATATCCAGTTTTTGATTTTCATAAATATATCATTTTACAGTAGAAGTCCAAAAATCTGGATGCCAGAAATCCAGACGACCCAAGAATTCAAAAACTCTCAAACTTTTTAAATATAGCAGGCGTGCATGTGTAAGCACCACAGATGCACAACAACAACCACCAAATATAGCATATGCATTTGCAAACCCATAATAATGGATCCTAAATTAAATAAATTTTGCACTGTGTAGAGAAAAAAGAACACTTTCAAAATGAGTGGCAAGCTTGAAATAATTGAGAAACTAGAATGTGGTGTGAGCAATACTGTTCTAATGGAAAAATACAACATCGGAAAGTTACAATTTACGATATTAAGAAAAAAGTCGAAAAGTCCATGGAAACAGTTATTAAATTTGTGGAACAGAACCATAACTTCAGTTTTCAAGATGTCCTGCTTGCGCACATGGTGCAGAATACTCTTATCACAAAGAAATTACAAAGTCGTAAACAAGGTACTATATGAAAGTATTTAAAGAAAGCAAAAGAGGCATCAAGCAGTAGAAGCTGCAAATGTTCCACCCACAAGCTGTGCAGCTTTATTCCTCCTTAAATTTGTATTTTAAAAGTACTGCCTGAGAATCTAGAAATTCTGAAAATCCAGACCAATCCAATCCCCGAGCAGTCTGTATTTTCAGAATTCTACCATATTAAATGTGAGCTTAGTAATTACAAACTATAATAACATAATTAAAGTTAACAATAAGAAGCTTCACCATTTCATTACATTACCTTAGTCACACTATTTCTTGCTGTGTACTAAGCAGATGAAGAGCTTGTAAGAGCATTATTCCTCAGTTTTAAATCAATTAGTGTCATGCTTTTTTTTCCCCTCTTGTACTGTTCCATTATTGATGCTTATTTGTGTGGAATATGGGTTTAAGTCATCATTTTGCATTTAAATGTTTTCATCTCTCTTCTGAGGTTAGTTAATTGGTACGTAAGAAGCATTACACTTTTATGGAGGTTCCCTTTCATTTTAGTCGAATTTTGCTAACAGCAACTTTATCTCCAGAGTTTCTGTTAATTTCATGTTCACAACAGTGCATGACCATTAAATACTATATATTTTCTTTTTTCTTCACAGGAAAAGACTGATGTTGAAGGAACCCTATTTGTTTATTCAAGGTAATTGGGCTTTATTTCTACTGTACCATTTTTCAAAAATACACCAAACTACATTGCCTAAGATTTCATCATTATATGTATTTGGAGATGCTTGTAATCTGGTTGGAGCATAATATCAGTATAGTTAAAAGATTGGGACAATTTGGGTATTTGAATATTTAATTCAAACTTTCATGTCCTATTCTCTGTGGTTCTCATGCATCTACTGATTGGCTTGAATCTTCCTATCAGATTTTTCAGATTCTACATTTTAATATTCTTACTCTTGTTGCTTTTGGAGTTTTGCCTGTTCTTGACTCTTTGGGCACAATTTCTCTCTAACTATTCTGTACAGATCTCACTATTTTGACAATTTAATTCCAGCATTCATAACTTTTTGCATGACATGCCTCTTGAAACTCATCTTTTAAACTGATCTAGTGTTCATAGGCTTCATTATGTTTGAAAACAAAGCTGTTGTCATGGGTTCATTGTAAAATGATTGGCCTTGAAATGAACACCTATTTGTGAAGTGGAGGATACCATACACTTTTTAAAAACTTCTTTTCCAAGCTACTTTGACACATTCAAAATGTTTGCAATCTTGCTGTAGTTTTCAAACTGCCAGCCAATTCATTATAACAGCATACCCTTATTTTGGCATTGGAATATATAATGAAGCTCTAATAATCAGCATTCTTGGGACTTTGATAATCCAAGGTTTTCAAGCATTTTAGGCTATTGGATATTGCTCCTATTTATATTTCAAATTTTTTGAATTAATTTTTTCTTCAATTTTACACAGTAATATAATTTTTTGAGTGAACCCTGAAAGGGATAATAAGGGAGTACAGGAACTGGCACCTAGTAAGGAAGAAGCCAATCCATTGGAATTTACAAAAAAAAATGAATGGCAGATTATTGAAGCTTTATCAACCTGGACTTCATGCTTTTCTTTGAAATGAAAATGATGAACTATTTAATGTTCTGCATGTAAACGAGTTGTCAAAAAACTCAATCGTAAGTTGAAATTGAGAAAAGGAGTACAATTTCAGTTCTGATGTTTGGGTTATGATCATTACAGGCATATATTACTAAATGTTGCAAATGTTTACAATAAATGGAAAAATTGGGAGTAGTTGTACGATGTGTTGCAGACTATGGGAAAACACTGGCATATTTTTATTTATGACTTCATGCCGTGAAATACCAATGTTTGCTGTTGAGCGATGCTGGCTTATTCCTCAAAGAAGTATTTTAAATCTTGGTTAAATTTGAAATAGCATGAGTAGAGGTCAAGCCTTTCTGGCCCAAGAGCCCATGCTCCCCAAATGCACCAATTAACTGACATACAGGTGGGAGGAAACCCGGCATGGATGGCGTAGCAGTTAGTGCAATACCTTTACAGTGCCAGCAATCAGAGAACTGGGGTTCGAATTCTGCGCTATCTGTAGGCAGTTTGTACGTTCTCTACATGCCTGTGTGGGTATTCCGTGGGGGCTCCAGTTTTCTCCCACTATTTAAAAAAAAATGTACTGGAAATAGAGGTTAATTGGGTAGCACTGACTCATGGGATAAACTGGCCTGTTACTGTGCGGTACGTCTAAATAAAAAAAAAAAATCAAGCCCATGCAGACACGGGGATAACTTACAAACTGCTTACAGGCAGCGCTGGATTTGAACTCAGGTTGCAAGCACTGTAATAGCATTGCACTATCCCTTACACATGCCACCCCATATCTATCATATATGTTGAGATTAGTTTATAATATAAAAGTTCAGACAATGTAACAAAAGCACCATAATGTAGCAGCTACTCTGCTCCTGAAGGAACACACACAACCAGATGGGTTGAGCTCAGTGAGCAGACTGGTTTATTGCAGGCTGCTGGGCCGTACTTATACTCTCAGCCCAGACCTGGCTGAGAACCGCAGTGGAGGGTGCTGACGTCACCCGGGCGTCATATGGTCCCCAGCGTGGGCTTCTAAGCCCCGTGCTGGGAGGAAAGGGAACACCCCCGACGGCGCCATTTTCGCCGGCTGCCCCGCCGCATAGCTTACAAGCGGGGCCGGTTCACCTGCCTAGTGGTCAGCCGCCCCCCCCCCCCCCCACAGGCGGCCTCGCTTCTTGGGCTGGGCTACGATCATGGGCTCAGTGGGATCAAGGTGTGCTGGCTTCAGCCTGTCCATGGTAAACAGTTCCTGTCTGCCGCCAATGTCCAGTGTGAACCTGGAGCTGGAACGCTGTACAACCCTGTATGGCCACTCGTATGGTCGCTGCAGAGGTGCCGCGGACGGGCCCCGCGGAACGAAAACGTACTCTGCGGAATGCGGTTCGCCGGGAACGTGAGACGGGCAGGTGCCATGCCTGGGCGGCGGTGGGGGTTCGAACGAATCCAAGCGTGCCCTGAGGTGAGGAAGTAGTTTGTGCGGCAACCGCTGGAGATTGTGAGGTGCGTTGACAAACTCACCAGGTAGTGCCAGTGGCTCACCGTAGACCAGCTCAGCAGATGACGTCTGCAGATCTTCCTTGGGAGTGGAGTGGATGCCCAGGAGCACCCAAGACAGTTCGTCCGCCCAGTTGGGACCGGTGAGGCGGGTCATGAGTGCCGACTTAAGGTAGCGATGCAGACGTTCGACCAATCGATTGGCCTGCGGGTGAGCTGTGCCCAGAGTGCAGATGTGAACTGGGTGCCCCGATCGCTGGTGAGGTGACCCGGAACATCGAACCAGGTAACTCAACCATGCAAGAGTGGTCAGGAACAGGGGTCAATGGAGGCATCTGGCAACGGGCTCACCTCTGGCCAGCAAGTGGTGTGGTCCACCATCGGAAACAGGTAAGGGCCTGACGATGTCCACGTGAATGTGGCTGAACTGTTCCCGGGCGTGCTCGAACTCCTGTACGGGTGCCCTGGTGTGCCTTTGCACCTTGGACATCTCTGGCAATGGGTGCATGTTCTGGCCCAGCCCGCGATCTGCTTCCGCAGCCCATGCCATACGAACCGTTCTGGCACCATCCGGACCGTGGACCTGATGGACGGATGTGAAACGTCATGGATGTGACGGAAGACATGCCTGCGCCACTGTTGGGGAACCACTGGTCGTGGGGTGCCCATGGAGATATTGCACAGGCTGGTGCCTTCGCCGCTCTGAGTCGGGAGGTCTCGGAACCGCAGGCCAGTGATGGCGGTCTTGAAGGCCCTTGTCTCCTCATTAGACTTCTGGTCCCGGGCAAGCTGGTCAAACTCGAGGCCGGGCATCAGCGCGCAGATGGCCAGTCGCGATAGTGCATCGGCAACCACATTTTCCTTCCCCGCCTTGTGCCAAATATCGGTGGTAAACTCCAACACGAAGGAGAGGTGACGCTGCTGGCGGGCCAACCAGGGATCCTTTGTCATCGCGAGCACCTGGGTGAGGGGTTTATGGTCGGTGAAGATGGTAAAAGTCCTCCCTTCCAAAAAATAGTGGAAATGCTGCACCGCCAGATACATGCCCAGTAACTCGCTGTCGAAGGCACTATACTTGCATTCCGGCGGGTGGAGCAGGCGGCTGAAGAATGCCAGTTGCTTCCAATGTCCATTCACCTGCTGCTCCAGGACGGCACCGACGGCTGTGGCAGAGCCATCGACAGAGAGTGCCATATGCATTCGGTGTGCAGGCGGCGAGCATGGTGGCCTTAGCGAGGGCGTCCTTGGTGGCCTCAAATGCGGTGCAGGCTTCTGGGTTCCAAGCGAACATTTTGTGCTTGGCTGCAATGAGGGCGAATAGCGGCTGCATGATGTGCGCAGCTCCCAGGATGAAGCGGTTATAAAAGTTGACCATACCCGCGAACTCCTGCAGCCCCTTGAGGCTGCCCGGGCGTGGGAACTCCCTGATAGCGGTGACCCTCGCAGCGGCGGGCTTAGCTCCTTCGGCCGTGATGGTATGGCCCAGGAACTGCATGGACTCTTTCCCAAACTGGCACTTGGCCGGGTTAATGGTAAGGCTGAAGTCGGCCAGCCGAGAGAAAAGGGCGTGTAGGTGGGCCTTGTGTTGCTCCTGGTCCTTACTGGCAACGAGGATGTCGTCCAAATAAATAAAGACGAAATCCAAGTTCCTGCCCACCGAGTCCATGAGGTGCTGGAAGGTCTGAGTGGCATTCTTAAGCCTGAACGGCATGTGCAGGAATTTGAACAAGCCAAAGGGGGTGATAATGACCATCTTGGGTATGTCCTCAGGGTACACCGGGATCTGGTGATATCCGCGCAACCAGGTCAACCTTGGAGAAAACGGCCAGGTTGGCCGTTAAGTCTTGGATGTGAGGGATGGGGTAACAGTCAGGAACTGTTGCCTCGTTGAGCCGTCGATAATTTCCCCAGGGATGCCAGCCACCGAAGGCTTTTGGTACCAGGTGGAGCGGCCAGGCCCATGCCGAATGATCCCCAGTTCCAACAGGTGTAAAAACTCCTCCTTCACCACCTGGAGCTTGTCAGGTAGGAGCTGGCCTGCCTTGGTGTGAATTGGTGGGCCCTGGGTTGGGATGTGGTGGAACACCCCGTGGCGCGGCGAGGCAGCGGAGAACTATGACTTGAGGAGTGTTGGGAACTCAACCAGTATTCGCTAGAACTCGTCTCTGGTGCTGATCGTGGCGTCGAGGCGAACGGCCTGGAAGGTACGGGCATCCACCAGGCGTCTACCTCTAATGTCCACCAGAAGCCCGTGTGCGAGGAGGAAGTCTGCACCCAGGATGGCAGTTGGGAGGGACGAGACGGTGAACCTCCATGCCGATCTGGAAGTGGACTGTCTTGTCTCCATACGTCTGGACTATTGTTGCGTTGGCCACACAGAGGGGAGGTCTAAGAGGTCGGTTTCTGGACTTGACGGCCGTGGCTGGGATGACGCTGATCTGGGCTCCAGTGTCAACGAGGAACCGCCGGCCACTGACCCGAGTCCCATAGGTAGAGAAGGCTGTGTCCTTGGCCAGCCGCCGCAGCCATTAACAGCAGCTGGCCTGGTTGTTTCCCTGTAACGAGCAGGGCTGATGACACTTCTGAGTCTTGGCTCCCCAGCACTGGTGGTAGAAGCAGTGGCCTGAAGTGGATCCTGTGGCCTTGGTTATGCTCTTGGGGGCCCCTTCAGGGGCTGGATGCTCTACTGCAGCGCTAGGGGCGGGCTTGGCATGGTCGTCCCCATGCCTCGTGACCTGCTGGACCGCTGAGCCCTCCAGGAATCATGCGAGCCTTAGCTCTTGGGCCTTCTGGGCGACCTTCCTTGTGTCGGTGAAGCTCTTCTGGACCAGCAGCGGCCGGATGTCCCTGGGCATATGGTCGAGGAAAATGCGCTCGAAGAGTGGGCAGTTTGTGTGCTCACCCATGAGCGCGAACATCTCGTCCAGCAGCACCATCGGGGACCTGTCCCTCAGGGCGTCGAGGTGCAGCATCCGAGTGGCATGCTGGTGTCTGGATAGTCCGAGGGATCCGGTAAACACTCATTTGATGGTCTCTTACTTGTCTCTGGCGGATGGGTGCTGACCGAGGTGTAGTACGCGTCTGGCGGTGGCCTGGTCCAGGGCAGTGATCACAAGGTCGAATTTGGTCATGTCGGAAGAAATCTGGCGGAGGTGAAACTGAGTTTACACGTGACCGAACCAGGTCTCCGGCTCCTGAACCCAGAATCCAGGCAGTTTCACAGGTATAGAGCTGACCCAGGCTCACTCATGATGGGTTCAAAGACGTTTGAACCAGTCGGGGTCACCAATTGTAGCAGCAGCTACTCTGCTCCTGAAGGAACACACGCAACCAGACGGGTTGAGCTCAGTGAGCAGACTGGTTTATTGCAGGCTGCTGTGCTGTACTTATACTCCAAGCCCGTACCTGGCTGAGAACCACGGTGGAGAGCGCTGACGTCACCTGGGCGTCACGTGATCCCCCAACGCGGGCTTCTGAGCCCCGTGCTGGGAGGAAAGGAACACCCCCGACGGCGCCATTTTGGTCGGCTGCCCCGCCACGTAGCTTACAAGCGGGGCCGGTTCGCCTGCCAAGTTGTGAGCCGCCACAATAACATATTATTTGGCTGATTCATTTCATTCAAAATTTTATGCTCTGTATCTTAAATGTTTCTTGATTATCCATTTAAAGTATTGGCTAATGTAATGAAATTTATATTTCACCTTTTTCTGGTTAAAGAAGAGATACAAGGACTGCCTAAAGAAATCTCTTGGTGCCTGCCACATTGACCACCGCGAGTGGGCTGATATCGCCTCAAACCGTGCATCTTGGCGGCTCACAGTTCGGCGGGCAGCAACCTCCTTTGAAGAAGACCGCAGAGCCCACCTCACTGACAAAAGACAAAGGAGGAAAAACCCAATACCCAACCCCAACCAACCAATTTTCCCTTGCAACCGCTGCAACCGTGTCTGCCTGTCCAGCATCGGACTTCCACAAACGAGCCTACAGCTGACGTGGACATACCCCTCCATAAATCTTCGTCTGCGAAGCCAAGCCAAAGAAAGAATATTTAAACCCCAGCCATTTTATAACTGAATTACATGGATCTTGCCTTCTCCACAAGAGCGAGTAATATTTTGAGCAACATGTAGGGAAATAAAATCAATGGAAGAGCCTTTGCTTAACTCAGAGAAAGCTAAATAAAGTTACTCTTTCAGGAAAAAAACAAATAAATAGATAAACAATTTGTTTATCATCAAATAAGACTGATACTTAAAATCATATTGTAACATCATGAAGTGCATATAAATGTTGGTAATAAATATAGTTCTTTTAACACAGACTTAATTCACTTATCATTTGCACACATCTACAGGAGAACATTATTTTTTAGGGATGGGGATTGCATTCCTAGAAAATAGGCCATATCATGCTATTCCATAATACGGTCACACCTGAATGTGCATCAAGTGACACAAGATGAGAACAGAAAGTTGGTTGTGAACATTACAGATATTTGAACACAGGTTAATTATTGTATACATACAGCGACAGGTGACTTCTATATTATGTGAAATTGCATACCTAGAAAATTGACCATAACATGAAATTCCATAACACAATGCGACAATGTCTGCATGTGCACCAAACAAGTCAACTTGAGAAAAAATAAATTTTGTGTGATTTATTTACTACAAATTCTTTGAGAGTGAATATTTTTCTCATAATTTTGGTTTATGATTTGTGAATACTCTAAAGGCCTGCAATGAATTGCATTATGGATTATTGTAACTATTATACAAAATTTTAATTTGTATAACTTTAATTTGTGTTATACAGAACTGAAATGGTTGGCTGCTGGGAGGTCAGAGTGTGGCAGAGTGAAGGTGCTCAACGAAGCCTATCTCCCAGACTGCATCCAGTCTCTCCAATGTAGAGAAGGCCACAAAGGGAACCCCAGATGCAGTGTCTCACATGTGTGTCCATAGCCTTGTGTATTATCCCACCAAGACCACCTGTGGAGGTACAACACCTGATTTTCTGTCTGGGCACTCCAGGCAGATGGCATTAACCAACTTTTTTCCGATTTCTGCTAAACTGCTCTCCTCTTCCCAGCCTCTTTCTCCACCCCCCATTCCCCCCCCCCCCCCCCACCTTCTTGATTGATTTGCTGTATCTGGTACTTCCTTTGTGGCCTTCTTTACATAAGAAGGACTGGACACTCGCTTCACTGAGCACCTTCATTCCATCTGCACCAGTGACAGAGACCTCCCAGTAGCCAAGCATTTCAGTTCTGTGTCATACTCCCATGCTCACATGTTCACTGCCCTTCCCTCATCATTTCTTTTGGTCACCTCTTCAAAACACTTATCAGAGTTGTGAAACACGATCGCTCATGCACAAGGATATGCTGACTACCTCGAAGAAAGTGACTATTTTTGTAACTACCGTGAATTGTAAGGTGGCACATCAATGTGGCACAACATCTTTTGCATTTAGTTTGTATGCGTGCAGAGAGAGAATTTTGTTTTTGCATTTTAATTTTCCCTTTTCTTTTTTGGATTCTAGGTCTGCTTCTCCCAGGCATGGCTTCACCATCATGAATAGGTTGAATGTGGAAAATCGGACTGAACCAATCACCAAGGACTTGGACTTCCAGTTACAAGACCCCTTTCTACTTTATAGAAATGCACAATGTAAGATTGGAAAACTACACATATCTGATAACATTTCACATTTGTATCAGCCATTTTTAAACTTTGGATATGGGCTTTTCTTAGTGATCCCGAAATAATGAAATTGATTAATTGACCAAAAGTAACTTTTCTCTCTTCCCTCTGGCCTTAAATTCAAGCAATGATTTAAATGAATCATTTGCTGATGGATAACTAGTAAGAATGTGTCAAGTTTGTTTGATTGATTTGTTGGAACTTCACTTTCATAATTTGGAAGACATTCCAATTGATGATAAAGAACCTGAGATAACTATTTTTATACTGGGTCAGTAAAGAAGGAAAGGAGATGGAAGAAAAACATTTTCAAGTCACATTGGTGATGAATTGACCATTCATATAGCACAGTAACTGCATTTTCTGTTAAGTTCAGTAGATTTGTGTCTAATTTTTGTTCTTCTCCTCCCCTCACAACCACAAGACCCCTTTCGTGTGTTTTTGCAAAATATTTATGGTGAATCAGTAAAAACCAGACTGCAGAATGCATCATTCAACTATGTAAATCAAACATAAGACATTATTGTTCCTCTTAACTATCCAGTAGCAAGATGCCTTTATTTAAAATTTACATTGTTCTGCACTATCATGCATATAACACAGTACTCTGATGTATGAGTACAGGGTACTAATACCCCAGGAGCCTAAACAAACATTCGAGAAGTGAAACTTCAAATCCCACCGTTGCCATTGTAAAGTTTATTTTCAGTTAAAAATATCATGGAAATGAAAAATATTTAAGAAATATTGACAAGAAATATGACCAAGAAACTGCAGAATACTATAAATGCTCAAGTAGATTTGCTAATATCTTTTTGAGAGAAAAATCTGCTGTCATTGCTTGGTATGCTCCTGCAGTAGTATCATTCTTAAATCTCCTAAAATGGTTCATAACCTCAATAATAAATCCCATCTTGGGCGCTGACGTACAGCAAGACCAGCCCTGTTAATCTTACAAAGTAGTTAAACAAGAAATCTGTAGATGCTGATATTGAGTACAATGCACAAATGTGCTGGAGAAACTTGGCATTTTGTGGATGCTGAGTGTACTGCCATCTTGCAAAGTCTCCTTCAAGAACATATGGACACAAATGTCTAACCCAAGGATGGCTAAACTATTTTGGTTGTGGGCCACATACTGGTAAATATAAGGAGTCATGGGCCAAACAATATGAAGCCTGGCAGTTTTCAACCATTTACACTGCAAGGTGTTTTTAGACAGGAATACCCAGTGCTATCGAAAATTCATTTTCAATCAAAATATCTATACAACACTACTGAACAGTTTAACTGTTGGCATTGCAGTAGTGTATTGATGTGCTCACATATTACAGTCGACATTTCTGTATCTGCTGCTCTTAAATTTATTTTAAATGAAAATATTTTAAATGAACACCATCATCCCCTCAAAACTGATGAGCAATCTCCGGGACCTGGGAGTTAACACCCCATTGTGTAATTGGAAAATGGATTTCCTCAGCTTCAGACCACAATCAGTGAAGATTGTTAAGAACTTCTCCTCACCCAATCTTTTTCAGTACCAGAGCACCACAGGGTTGTGTTCTTAGCCCCCTGCTTGACTCACTTTACACCTATGTCTGTGTAGCTTGGTACAACAATAACGCCATCTATAAACTTGCCGACAATTCCACAGTGGTGGGTTGTATAAAGGAAGGAGTTGAGTCACCATTCAGGATGGAGATTGAAAATTTGATTGAATGGTGCACCAAAACTAAGGAGCAGATTGTTGAATTCAGGAAAGGAAAGCCAGTGATCATTGGGGGATCAGAGGTGGAGGGGGTGAGCAAATTTAGATTCTTTAGAGTCACTATCTCAGAAGATCTTTCTTGGACCCAACGCCCAATGGCATCGTGAAGAAAGCACGTCGGCACCTCTCTTTCCTCAGGAGTTTGGTATGACACCAGAAATCTTGGCAAATTTCTACAGAGGTGTGGAAAGTGTGCTGACTGGCTGCATGCGGTCTGGTATGGGAACACCAATACCCCTGAGCGTAAAGCCTACCAAACGTAGTGGACACAGCCCAGGATATCACAGGCAAAACTCTCCCCACTATTGAGTACATCTACAGGGAATTCTGCTGACGGAGGACAGGAGCAAACATTAAAGATCCACACCACTCAGCACATGCTCTTTTCTTGCTGCTGCCATCAGGAAAGAGGTATAGGTGCCACAAAACATGCACCACCAGGTTCAGGAATAACTGCTATCCCTCCACCATCTGACTCCTCAATGACAAATTCAATCAGAGACTCATTTAAGGACTCTTGTGCACTTTATTGATTGATTTTCTTTGTTCTCTCTGTATTGCACAGTCAGTTTGTTCACATTTGTTATCTGTTTACAGTTCTTTTATTTGTTTTCATGTTTACGCTGTGTACAGATTATTTTTTGCACTACCAATTAGCGGCAATTCTACCGCAACTGGAGGAAAAAGGAATCTCAGGGTTGTGTGATGTCATGTATGTACTCTGACAATAAATCTGAATAAAACTCTGATTCCAAAAGCAGTGCAGAATAAAAAGCTGGGTGCAAAATAAGAACAGGAGAAAAGATCAAGAAAGGGACAAGGCAGCCTCTAACATTCCTCTACAACTCTCAGTCAATACAGTTCATGGCCCAAATGTCCACCTTAATGATTATGATATAATGTGTTAATTTGTAGATGGGCTATTAAAGTTAACAGATAACTCACAAATCAAATAAACATATTTTTCCTTGACTTCTGTGAAAAAATATTCACTTTCCTACCGTATGAAATTTTTGGAATTCCTTTGCTAGTTTTTGTCTTTTCAGTTCAACCAAGTTTAATCAACTGAGGCAAACATTTTTATCAATGAGTAACATTGCAATGGTTCACCTTGTATTATTCAAAGTAGCAGCATCGTCTAGTGTTGAACTAAGAAGTGCAATGTACAGACAGAGCAATTTATTGTGAGAGACTGTGTTCAAACTGGCCACACTCCATTTTATTTTTTTTAAATTCACCATGAGCCACTTAAAAATGGGCAATGGGCCCACATTTGGCCTGGGGGCCATAGTTTGACTACACCTTGTCTAACTTGAGGACAGCTTCAAGAATTGGCCTGATAGGCCTTAATCGCAGAATTATACCTTGCAGACCGAGCACCCTTAGTTGATGAGAATATATAATTCTATCATGATCTCTGGGCATGTCTTCCCCTACCTGTTGGTCAGTCTTACCAAAGATGGCAGTGCATTAGTTCATAGGTAAGGGAGTAGATTTGGCAGTCCTCAAAATTTATTTGGTTACATGGCATATGCAAACAACTCCTGATCTCAATCCTTCTAATGAGAACACTGTGTGTCCTCACATCAAAGACATACAGTATTGGTGGGATTTCCATTCTGCTAATTGAGGCAAACTCAGCCGATTGTCAGCTAAGAATGAGCATTCATGAGGTGCTTTGGAAAATAGAAGCAGCAAAATGTACTACTCTGATATCATTAACATTATTGTCCTGTGTGTCCTTACCTTTACAAACTTGGGAATCAAATCTGATTCAATAAGGTGTATAGGAAGTCATGTTGGGACCAGAACCAAGTGTATCTGATTGTATCAGAGGTTTTGATCTGTAGCTCAGTTTGCTGATGGTTTGTGAACCAGTGTGTGCAGCTGAAGAGACTATGGGAACACTGGAGGCGAATACATGGACACTGTGTCTCAGAAGCGACTTGGCTTTGCTTCTCCTTTCTCCTCTTGTTAGGGGCACTGGGCAATGCTCATGCTGACTCATTGTTTGCTTTATGGCAAACAAAAGCTGAAGTATATCATGTATATTGCATTAATATTTCACAATAAAAAGATTACATCTTACTTAAACTGTTTTGCTGACAGAAAAATCCCACAGTTGATCAGAACAAAATTTCGCAGTCCAGCCAACTCCATCTAAATAGTTGACAACTAATAGTTAATTGGGGGGGGGGGGTGAGGAGAAGGAGACCCTGAAAGTATATCCATTCAAAATGATATAGAGTCTGGCTTAAATGATAACGATGAGACTAAAGTATTGTTAACCATATTCAGACAGAAGTACTGAATGGATTGGTTCATATAGATTTCCTCCTAATGATCCACATAATCACAGAAGCCTCAACCATCTTGATTCATTCTATACGATATTAAGAAATTACTTATATTTCTGGACACAAAAGACTTTTTTGGACAATGTCCTTACACTTCTACTGAAGATGTGCTTTGTAAAACTAGCTGTGGCACAAGCTGAGCTGTTCAACACCAGTACATGGGCAGCAATGTAGAACCTTGTTTGGGTATGTAATTTCCACAAAAAGCAGAACAAATCCAATCTGATTAATTTACCACAATAGTGGTACAAAGTTATGGAAGATGGAGGCACAAGCCTCTAGATGTTGGAACATGGAACAAAAACAATGTGCTGAACTAATGCCTAATTTGGGTTTTGGCAGAATCTCTGGGCTCCAAGCCTCATCTCAGCTTCTTCTTTCTTTTCTTTGGCTTGACTTCGCAGACGAAGATTTATGGAGGGGTAAATGTCCACGTCAGTTGCGGGCTCGTTTGTGGCTGACAAGCCGGATGCGGGACACGCAGACACGGTTGCAGGGGAAAATTTGTTGTTTGGGGTTGGGTGTTGGGTTTTTCCTCCTTTGTCTTTTGTCAGTGAGGTGGGCTACAGTTCAAACAAAGCCCTAATAATTTGAAAGGTGAGGTGAAACTGACTGTCTTAGGCATCAAGGCAGTATTTATATAAGTGTAACATGAAATGACCTTGAGGCTAATCAGCATCAAGGGAAAGCATGCAATGACCAGTCACACTTCATATAAAGATTGTTGTTACTGGCCCAGGACATTGCTGAAGGAGCTCTACAGGGCATTATCTTAGGCCCAGCTATCCACAGTTATTTCATTAGTGCCTTCCTTATGATGGAAGGGTGGAGATGGGTTTGATTACACAATGTTCAATTCTATTTGCAAGTCTTCAGAACATAAAGCAGTCTATATGATTAGCCTGGATACATTAATGACCTAAAACTGCAAACTCTACTACTAGGAAGGTTGAGGCAGCATGTAAAACTGGTTCTCTTCTGAACCATTATCCTGACTTGAAAATGTATTGTTGTTCTTTCATTACGGCTGGGTTTAAATCATGGATCTTTCTACCTTGCATGAGAAGGGTTTGAAAAGTTGAAAATTGCTTTCCAAGAATCACCTCCAGGGCAAATAGGAAAAGGCAATAAATGCTATCTACTTCAGTCTTTAAATTTTTTTTTAAAAGAAATGCTTTTTCCATACACTCCTTGATTTTGTAATTAGAGGCCTAGCAAAATAAATAATTGTTAATAAAAATATAGATCTGAACTGGAAATAAATATTCACTCTGGATGTCAGTCAATTTTAATTTCTTAGTGAGGATTTGTGCTTCTGTTGTCCAAATTGGAATTCTATTGGCAACTCTTGGGAGGCTTGTTGACTCAACTTGAGAGTAACTTGTGTAGGACAAAGGCAGAAAGGAGAGAAGTAGTAAGGGCATGAGAAATAGGAGCAGAATTCCCCATCGAGCCTACTCCACCATTTAATAAAAACTGTTGAAACACCACTTTTTTTTTCTTGCTCTAACTGCATCTGTGAATATTTATTTATCTATCCCTAATATTTATTATCCTGTAGTTGGTGTATCCTGTTTGGCTACTGCAAGTAAGGATTTTGTTGCATATGTGCAATTAACTTTTGTGTATGACAAGAAACTCATCAGATCACGGCTGATCTGGCCATGTACTCAGTTTCACTTACCCGATCTTTCACCATAACCATTAATTTCCCTCCTATCCTCTGTGTCTGAATGTATTTAATGAAACATTCTTGACTGATTCTTGGGCAGAGAATGCCACATATTCACTACTCTCTGGGAGAAACAGTTCCTCCTCATCTCTGTCTAAAATTTACTCTTCCAAATCTTGAGACCATTTTGCTACTCTTGCCTTCTAGTGGAAACAACTTCTATGCCTCTATTTTATCTACTTTTATAATTTTATGTTTCTATAAGATCTCCTCTAGTTCTCAACTCCAGCAGGTATTTGATTCTATCTGAAACCATTCATGACTTGTCAACAAAAGCTTCAATTATAATTGTCTTGTCACAATTATGCATGAATATAATATTGTATCTACATTGTATATATTGATATATATGTGTATGTTATATAAGCTTGTGTATATATGTGTATTAATAGATATTCTCCATTATTTTACAAGGAACCAATTTTGTTGTTTAATTGGGAATTGTAAATGTTCCTCATAGTGAAGTGTTTAAAAAATCAAATAGAAAAGCTGATTGAGTCTAGAAATCTTGTAATACAACCAAATGTTAGATTATGTCACACCTTTACCTTTACCGGCACTTATACAGTTACTGTTCCCTCTTGATTTTCCTTCCTTAAATAAGATTCCATTCTTGCAGGCATTTATTCAGAGGCTTTACCATTAGGCGTGGGCGATCATGTCTCTCCATCCGTCACGATCTCTGACCTTCCGAATTGTGGTTGTTGCCTCCCTTGTTCTCCTTTGAGCTGAGACTGTTAATGTTGAGTTCATGATTATATAAGGGAAAATACTGAAGTGGTTTCCTGTTGTCTTCATTTGCAGTGTCCATACTGGATGGGTAATCTTGGCCATTGATCCACAGGTTCATTTGCCCAGCGTTTTTAGTTTTATAACCATAAATTCCAATTTGTAGAATCTGCTTGTAAAAACCATCCACCATCTGCAATCCATAGCTTTATATAACCCTGATTGGGAGGCTAAATAGGTTCTACACCTTGCCCAAGGGTGACCTCCAGGTTATTGGAGAGAAGGAGCGCCTTACACCTCCTTTTGCGGAGCAATTGTGCAGCACTGACTCTGACAGGCAACTCCTGCAAAATGTTAATCTGTAAAATTGTATTTTTAAAGCCTGTTTTAGATATGTCCAGGACATAGAAAATACAAACACTGATGAAAGCTATCTGTGGAGTTCAGCAATATCACGAGGATGCTTGTTCCTTTTCAGATTATAAATAGGTTAAAAAAAAGTGTCAAAAATTAGATTAGATTTGTGGCTCTTGTCTTCTTGCTCCTGCTTCCTTTTATAGTCAAAGGAAGCTTTGACTGTGTCTGGGATACATATAGATCAGTTCGTGCAACTGACTGCTATAATATTCTGCCAACATTCTGTGCTCTATCAAACTTGGAGATAAGATAAAGAGAGCTCAGTGCAAATGTGGAGCAACTTCATGCATTGAGCAAAAATATAACAAAGCCCTTGGATCCATTTACTGAAGCTTAAATTTGAAAAGTGTAGTTCAAGATTTACCTTAATTACTTGTTAACTCAGTTATCTCAATATTGTTATGTTCTATTCCAAAGGATGTCTGTTCTTTGATATTTCATTTATTTTAAATATGTTTAAAGCATGTACAAGTCTTTTTCATAACTCTCCATAATTGTTTCTTCTACTCTTGTCTGCAACATTAAATAACTTACTTTTACTAATCAACAAGACTTTACTTTCTAAGAACTGTACTATTAGCTTTTGAAATAACTGAAATAGCAAAAGAAAAATGCTGCATTATAATACAGATCCCTTTCTTATCTATGTCTGAGAGGGCAGTCTATTAATTTAGTGTTTTGTTTATAAATGGCTGTGTATAATAGAAATCTCTCAGTATTTGAAGTAGGATCTGAATTGCCTAACTTTCTGAAATGACAATGCTGGCAACAGAGCCATAACTTGTGCTTGACCAGAACAGAGAAAATTTAAATTTAAAGTGAAACAATTCTTCATTAAGTATCTATTCAAACAAAACTGACCATTCACATCCCTATTTCAATGTGTTGGCTTTCCCTTGACTATCTGGTACATACATAAGTCTGTTCAAGGAATATTTTATATTCAAATTAGACTGCGGTATTAAGATTATAAATCAGACATTGCTCATGATAGCTATCTTCTGGCTCAGAATATTCTAATATAAATTGACTCTTTTGTTTTCTGTTGATGTGCCAACTTTTTGAATGAGGCCTGCTTTTCTTTTATTGAAGTACATGAAATTCAAGAAGATCCCATGGCACCTTGGATCAGAATATTCTGGCCATGATGTAAACCCAACCTAAAATGACTTAAGAAAAAATATAGTCATCTGGTTATTTCATCATTGCTTCAAAGGGATAGTACTGTGTGCAAGTTGGTTGCTTTTGTATTTCAGCACTGATTATACTTTTAAAGAAATTCATGCTATTTTGAGATTGTGAAAGGTGCAATAAACATACAAGGTCACCTTTTAATCTCCATATTTGAACAAATCTAGCCCATGAGATTAAAGGTAAATTGGCTTGGTAATAGGAGGCAGAGGGTGACGATGGAGAGTTGCTTTTGTGATCACAAGCCAACATTACCACTGGTATACAACAGGGATGTGCACTTAGAACCATCTTGTATCTTGTGTATTTCAATATGTGAATGTATTAGATATAGATGCAAGTTTGCCGATGAGAAAAATTGGTAGTATTGCTAATAGGAGTATATAAGCTACAGAACAATATTGATTATGATAGTAAATTGGGCAAAGCAATGACAAATGGATTTTAATCCTGATAAATGTAAAATGATGCATTTTGGGAGGACTCCTAAGGCTAGGAAATACACAGTGGTAAGATCCTATGAGGTATTGAGGAACAGAAGGACCTTGTCCATAAAGGCGGCAGCAAATGCAAGGATGATGAAGTAGATATGCACCACATTTGCTTTCATTAGCCAGGTTGATACAACATCAGAAAACTGTTTTGTCTAGTGTTCTAGTTACTATATAACAAGAAGGATGAAAGGAATTTAATGGGATGTTGACCTAGATAGAACATTTCAATTGTAAGGAGAGACTGAATAGGCTGGGTTTGTTTTCCTCAGAGTGAAAAAGGCTGAAGAGGAATTAACAGAAATATACAATGTTCCCTCATGATCCTAATTTGTCAGTGTCCGAGGATGGTGTGTGGGCTGTCTTCAGGAGAGTGAATCCATGAAAGTATGTGATCCAGATGGAGTACCTGGCCAAGTACCAAAACCTGTGCTAACTAATTTTCCAATATCTTTATGGATATCTTAAACATCTCACTCTGGTAGGGTGTTGTGCCCACTTGTTTCAAACAGGCCTCAATCGTACCCATACCCAAGAACATGATAACCTGCCCAAATTTCCACCGACCAATGGCACTCACATCCATGATGATGATGATGTTTTTTGAGAAGATAATGATGAAGCAAATCAGATCCTGTCTAAGCGGTGACTTGGATCAGTTCCCATTTGTCTTCTGCTGCAACAGGTCTACCACAGATGCCATCTCACTGGCTCTATACAAGCCCATAGAACACTTGAACAGCAAAGACACATACATCAGGATGCTCTTTATTGATGCTTTCAACACCATCATCACCTCAAAACTGATCGGTGAACTCCAAGACCAAAACCTTAATACCTCCCTGTATAATTGGATCCTGGATTTCCTCACCTCAAGACCACTCTCCCCACCATTGAGAAAAATTGACATTGAGCACTGGCGTCAGAGAGCAGCAGCAATCATCAAGGACCCACACCACCTTGGACATGTTCTGTTCTTGCTGCTGCCATCAGGAAAGAGGTATAGTTGCCACAAGACTCATACCACCAAAACAGTTTCTACCCATCTACCATCAGACACCTGAACAACAATCTCAAAGACAGAGGAGGCAAAAGAATATAGATTGCATTAGTTCTGTTACCTTCTGTGCCATTGTGATTCAAGCAGTTGTTTTCTCTGCAGTTTAGGAGGCTGAGAACTGTTAGAGGTTTGTAAATTCATGAGAGGCATTGATAGGATGGACACTCAGAATCTTTTCCCCAGCATAAAAGTGTCACACTCTTGAGAATGTGCATTTCATGTGGGAGAAAGTGTGAGAGATGTGCAAGGCAAATATTTCACACAGCCCCTTGAATGGGCTGGAATAGTAGTGGAAGCAGATACAGTAGTAGCATTTAAGATGCTTCTGTAAAGGCACAGGTATATAAAGATAATCTATGAAATGCTAGCAGCAGAGCTTTAGTTTGATATGGATATCCTATTAAGCACAGACATATAGGCTAAAGGCTGTACAATCTTCACTCAGGTACAATGTTCCACAATCTAACCATACACTACTACCCACTTGGCGGTGCATTTCAAATTTCAGCTGCAATCTGGGTGAGAAACTTCCATTTCAGATCCCCACTAATCCTCTTATTTCTTATTTTAAATCTGTCCTCTCAAGTTGAAGTCCCTCTGAAATGGGGCAAGATTTTCTACTATTTATCAATGTGTACCAATCAGAAATTTGTAAATCTCTATCAGGTCCCTGCACAGCCTTTTCTGCTCTGAGTAAAAAAAAACCAATCCATTCAGGTTGTCCTCATAACTGATGAATCTCTGCTGCACCATCTCCAGCACACCCACATGTAATCTGAATGATCGAACTCATGTCACTGAGTCAGAAGGTTGTACAATTATATTAAGTTTCAATTTTTTAATTCTTTTCAACTCTTGCGTACTTTATTTATTTTGTCCTCTCTGTATTGCACAGTTTGTTTACATTTGTTATCTGTTTACAGTTCTTTTAATTGTTTACATGTTTACACTGTGTACAGTTTATTTTTTGTACTACCAATTAGTGGTAATTTTGCCGTGCTCACAGGAAAAATAAATCTCGGTTGTATGTGATGTCCTGTGTGTACTCTGACAATAAATCTGAAAACCTGAATTTTAAGATAATGTCAAATAAAAGGAATGCAGTGCAAGTTTTTTATTCCATTTTTCACTGATAAGTACATCTTGCCCATTAAAAATGTGGAGAGGTTTTGAAGTATTCTTTAAATGACCAATAGAAAATCAGATGCAGGATTTTGCTGAGGTTATTTGTGCTTTGATTTTCTGTGAAGTGTAAACTTTAGATTCACAATTGTGAAATTTTACAGCACAGAAACAATCCCTTTGGCCTAACTTCTCCATGCTTACCAAGCTGTCCTCCCAAGCTGACCCATTTGCCTGCATTTAGCCCATATCCCTATAAATTGTTGTTATTCATGTATCTGCTAAAATATCTTTCAATATCTTTTACCTTCATGAAGGGCTCAAGCCTGAAATGTTGGTTATGTATCTTTATCTTTGCTATATAAAGTACATTGTTTGACCTGTTGAGTTTATCCAGCATAGTGTTTTCATTTTTCAATCACAGTGTTGGCAGACTTTTGTATTTAACTCAAAATATCTTTTAAATGTTATGTTGTACAAGCCTCTGGCAGCTCATTTCATATAGCCGCCATCCCTGTGTGGAAAAAGCTGACCCTCGGGTTCCTTTTCAATCTTTTCCCTTTCATTTTAAATCTATAGCCTCTTGTTTTAGATTCCTCTGCCTTAAAAGCATGACAATGTCTATTTACTTTATCTGTGTCCCTCATGATTTTATAATCCTCTATAAAGTTCTGAGGTTCTTTCCCCCCCGCCCCCCCTCAGTTTCTGAAACTTTGTAAAAATATTTATGCTACATTATAATTTTATAACAGGCTTTAAAATCTAAACAATTTTTTTTAGGAAATTCAAAGAAATGTGGTTATATTCATGAATTCACCAACTTTATAAGCAAATTTAAACAACCAAGCTTACTATACATTTTCACTATAAGGTCTATCAAATTTATTTCATAGAAATGTGATATGATAGGTTTTTTTTGTGTAGTTAAGATATCTAGGAATGTTTTTGCCATTGGTGAAGGAACATAGGAATAGGAGTATTGCCACTCAATTTAATCACTAACAAATAAATTATGAATGATGAGCATTTGAACTTTATATCTCATTTGAATTGCAATTTTTAAAACAACAGTCGAGAATGTCATTCTACATTTTTGTGCTCCACCAAGAGAAAATCTTACCTCCTGGACAGGTATAGAAACAGTTCAGCTGCGTCTCCTTCACAATAATACCTTTGTATTTGGCATCAATCACTTCAAAGGGTTGGTTGAGCAATTGCTTGGAAGTTTTCTGATGAACAACAGCTTGAAACATTTTGCATTCCAGACAGTGATTTTTATCTTCATTAAAAATATACAAATGTAGTTAAAAATTGATATGTCAGCGTCGGAGTCTTTTTGAGATTTTTATTCAGAGTTTCTGTTTCTAATGAATTCCTCCAAAGAGCATAAAGTGAAGTGGGATGAAGGCTATTTATGCTGTCATCTCTGAACCAGTCAATTGCAGTGTGGCATGCATGTCTGCGTCACTGCTGACATATTGATATGAAGCCCTCAGCCCATTAAGAGGAAGCAAAGATAAAAACTTCAGTAATGCCTGAATGACATGCCTGCTAGGATGTTAAAATTCTCCAAGCATCCATGATATGATCCTTTCATGAACTTTTCAAGCATTCCCTGTATTTCTAGATTAAATATGGTGACGGGAAAAAAAGAACACCACAAACCAAAGCAAGTAATTATTAGTGTGAATTCTGGAATACTTCTGAATCATTTTCATATTTCGGAACAAACTTTGAGGGAAGTGACTTTTTAAATATGTTTTGTAGAGTAAGCCTTTAAAGTGGAGTTTTGCTTCAGGACGGAACAAGAAAATTGCCTGTAAGTGATGCCCCAAAACTGCCACACGAAACAAAATGTTTCGAGTGATATTGTAATTGCAAACTCATGCATGTACATAAAAGTGAAATTTGGTAACTTATTTTCAGAGATGGTCTACCAAGATGAGAACAGAAAACCAAAGGTGGTAAATAGATTCTTGCTGTACAGGACGTCTTTTTGAGAGAATGGCAAATTGTATAATATTAAAGAGCAACTGAAATTCGGCTTTTAATTCATTAGCTTGGCTCAGTGATTTGGGAAACTACAGGCTGGTGAGAGGGAAATTTTTGGAAAAGACTCTTAGGGACAGGGCTTGGAAAGTCAGGAACTTATTAGAAGGAGTCAGCATTGATTTTGGTGAGAAAATTATGTCTCACAAATCTGAGTCTTTTGAGGAATGAAGTAAGAAAACTGATGAAGGCAGGGCAGTAGACATGGTTTACATTGACCATATAGTTTTTTGACATAGTCCATCCAGCACGGTAGGCGAGACCAGAAGGTTAATGCATAGGGGATCTTGGATGTGTTGGCAAACTGAATCCAAAATTGGCTTGGTGATAGGAGGAAGAGAATGATAGTGAATAGATGTTTTTATTTCTAATTGGAAGTCTGTAATAGGTAGTTACCACAGAAATCTGTGCTGGGACATGTGTGGCTTGATCAAGAATGTAGGTGGATGTCATAGAAATGTTTGCAGATGACACAAAAATTGGTGGATTGCGAAGAAAGTTGATGACTGATATAGCAGGATATAGATCAGTTGGAAAGTTGGGCAGAGAAGTCACAGATAGATCTTAATCCAAACAAGTGTGAGGTAATACACTTTGGGAAGTCAAATTCTGGTATGATGTTCATTAAGAACCAGAGGCCTGAGAAGCATTGATGTGCAGAGGGACCATGGAGTGCAAGTTCATAGCTCACGGAAAGTGGTGACACAGTTAGAGAAGATGACACTCAACATGCTTGCCTTGGTAGATTGAAGCATTGGGTATAAGAGTTGCAGCTGTACAAACAACTGGTTGGTCCTCACTTGGAGTATTGTGTATAATTTTGGTCACCACACAGGAAAGATGAGGTAATAATATAAAGAGTACCGAAGAGATTCACAACATATTGTCTGGGATGGAGGGCTGTAGTTACACAGAGAGATTGTATAAGCTAGGTTTATTCTCACTGGAACATAGGCTATATGGTATCTTGTAAAGATGTATAAAAGTGAGGGCATTGATTGGATAGGCATTCGGAATCATTCTCTCTGGGTAGGGGAGTCCAGAACCAGGTGGCACAGGTTCAAGGTGAGAGTGGAGAAGTTTAAAGAGGATCTGAGTGGGAAAGTTTTTCCACACAGGGTGGTGATTACTTGGAACGTGCTGCCAGAGCATCCATAGAAGGCAAATACAACAGTATTTAAAAAGGTATTTGCATTGGAAAGATATGGAGGTGTTATAGGTCTAATGCAGGCAAATGGGCTTCACATAGATCACACATGTCAAACTCAGGCCCGCGGGCCAAATTTGGCCCGTGATGTAATTATATTTGGCCCGCAAGATCATATCAAATATGTATTAGAGCTGGCCGCCGCGCCAGTATAGCGCATGCACAGCTAATACTACAAATCCCAGAATGCTTTGCAAATGCGTTGGCGTCAGCCCGCTAATCGCCCCCACCTTCTCTCTTTACTTTCATTAGCATCTGCGACCTGTCGCCCAACTCACATGTAATAAACCCCTTACGAAAAATGGCCAAACGAAAGACAGAAAACAGGACCTTTCAAGACAGGTGGGAGGCAAACTCTGACCCCAGAGTTTGATGAACTTGCATCTAAGAAGAGATGCCAAGTATCTGGTTTAGACCCAGGTGCATCAGAGTAAATCACAGTGTAACAAGCTAAGCTTGGATTAATATTTTCTTTGGCTAACTTTGGACTGTTCATCGTTGAAAGATTGGATTTTCATTGAAGCAATGAAGTTATTTTTTTGACTTGTTGGCTTGTGAAAAAAAAAATATAAAAGGAGCTTAAAGGCTATAGAGAAATATTATTTATTGAATATTTTATTTCTCATTTGTTAATGCTTCTGGAAAGAGTTTAACCAAAACTATTATTAAACATTTATTTTAATAAGAAAAAGTTTAACATTACATATGTTGAAAGAAGAGAAAACATGCAGATGTTGTTGAAAATTATCAATAAATATTTAGTTTGGCCCACGACTTAGTCCAAGTTTTTAATTTTGGCTCTCTGTGAATTTGAGTTTGACACCCCTGACATAGGTAGTGATCACAATCGACAAGAACAAGGTGAGCGAAAATGGTCTGTTTCTGTTCTGTATGCTTCTCTGGATAACTCATATTTCTGAAAATGTTCATTCAGAAATTGAAATTTAACTATCACAAGATCATTTGAGAATTTTCTAATCTACATTATATGACAGCAACTAACAAGGAAATACATAACCATCATCCATTAATCTTCAACTGCATTATCATATTATTAATATACAAGGTGTCACCAATTCCTGGACACATTTGCAAATAATGTGAACACTAGTGATTGGAGGCTGGATATTCCTTGGAAAAGATGCCTCTTGACTTATTAAATCCATTCTGCCACAGACAGAAGTCAGTCCTGTGATAAAATTTAAACCACTTTAATGGGAGAATCAGGACAAAGCAATTCAGGCAATCTGCTCTTTATCCACTATCAAAACAATCTGGTATACCATTGGTGGAAGATATATTCTTTGCAGTACAAACTTTATCAACATAACATTTCTTCAGCAGCATTTTGTAAAAATTAAGCAACCTTGCTGAGGGAGATCAGAGAATCTGGTATATGACATTGTCATTTCCTTTAAGTATCATAATGCTTTCATTAGGAAGGTCAGCAAAAGGCTCTCTCAGGCTTGTGGCTGGGAGGGTGGCACCTGGAAGTTGTGGAGGTCATGGTGGAGGTTGAAGTGTAGCAGTTTGGGATTATGAGTGGGTACGTGAATATTTCTGGTAGAAGAGAGATTAGATACTGGCATTTTGGTGTGGGAGAGGGTTGGGGGAAAGAAATGCTGTGGGTGATCCAGAGATCATGTCACTCACCTGGAGATGAGATGGGAGGGAAGCTGTAAGCTGGGAGGGGGAAGCAGGGAGAGTGCCATCAGATTAGAAAGAGAGGACAAAATGGGGAAGATGTCGTTTGTGGGATAGGGACAACTAATTGGGATTGTAGCAGTGAGGGAATGTGTGTCTAGAGATCAAAGGAAGTTGGCTGCATCACTTTAATGTGAGGAGAGGACTGAAAATGATATGCAATGCATATGGAGACACATGATTGAAGATGCTAGAATTTGGAGCAAAAATGAACTGCTGGAGCAACAGTTGAGTAGCATCTGTGGAGAAAGGAACTTGATGTTTTGGGTCGATATCCTGGATCAGGACTGAAAGTGGAGAGAAAGATAGTATAAAGAGCATAGCGAAAGGGTAGGATGGGATCAGTGAGTGATGGATAGCAGACAGACAGAGGTAGGTGCAGGAGGGGGAGAAGTGGAGTTGGGAGATAGAGACAGAGAGTGATAGGTGGAAGCACAGTAAGGGCAAAAGAAAATCGGATAACTGGAGTGAAGGTGGAGACAGTACTGGATAGTGAGAAGTGCGAGCACAAAGCCTATCAGTGCTGGAATCTGATAAGTAAAGAAGGTAATAATGGGAACCATTTGGGGAAAGATGATGGGCAGATAAGTAAAGGTAATGAGTGGGTAGTAGATGGATAAAATAGATAATGGGGAGGTATGAGAAGGGACCAAAAAATAGGAGAACTAGAGATGATTGGAAGGGGTGGGGGGGTGGGGGAATCACAGTAGGTAAGGGTTACCTGAAATTGGAAAAATGTAATGTTCATAATGTTCATGGTATGCAAAAAGACGAATGTTGAATTCTCCAATTCCAGCTAATTGACGTATGCTCTGTTCCTTTCTCTATCCTTCTGACCATCTAGGACTTCTTATGCATCCTCTTTTCAAACCCCCACCCTGACTCCATTTCTCCACCTAGCTCCATCTGCCCATCACCCACTGGCTTCTACCACTTGTTTCCCGATACCCTTCCCCTCTTCACATCTCCCTTCATTATCTGGTTCCACAGATCCCTTCCTTATCATCTCCACTTCACCTGCCAGCCTCTCCTACAACCTCTGCATATCTCTTCCTCAGCGGGTTTCATCTGCCCATTGACCCATCACCTGGATCCACCTATTGTTTGATCTCTTATCTCACTACTCCCTATTACATCTTTATGGTATCCATTTCCCCTTTGCGTTCACAGTCCTGATGCAGATTTCTGAGCCAAGCATCAACTATCTCCCTCTCCAGATGCTTCCTGACCTATTGAATTCCTCTACTCCGTCTTGCACAACAGTAATCTCCCAGTAACCAACCATTTCAATTCTGTCATACTCCACATTCGCACGTCCATCCATGGCCTTGTGTACTATCCCACTCTGACCACCTGTGGATTAGAGGAACAACACCTTACTTTCTGTCTGTGCACTCTCCAGCCAGATGGCATTAACTGACTTTTCTGCTTTCTACTAAACTTGCTTGTCTTTTCTTTCCCCTCCCACTTTCCAATTTTTACAGTTCTCTCTTCCCCCGTTTACCCACCCAGCCATCTCTCCCCAATCATCTCCTGCCTTTGACATCCCCCTTTCCTCCCCCCCTCCCCCATCTTTTTGATCATCACCTACCAACATTTTCTCATACCTTGATGAAGGGCTCCGGCCCGAAACATCGATATGCATTTTTACCTTTGCTACATAAAGGACGCTGTTTGACCTGCTGAGTTTCTCCAGCATTTGTGTTTTTATTGAATTCTTTTAGCCATTTGTTATTTGCTCTGTCAGTTTTAAGGCCTGTACTTTAAGTGAAACAGTTTTTGAGACTTCCAGTAAGTTATTCACTGCTTTTCCACAAATTATGAATTGCACATTTTCTGAGAGAGGATGTGTGCCAGGGACACAACAGTTGTGAAATCTTCATCGCTGTGTGATTCACAGAAATCATCTAATTGACAATATATTATTTTCTTAATAGTTGTTGGAAACATTTGTTTTCAGGGGTTAGTAATAATTTTAATGTGAGTATTACCACTGAACAACGTGGATAGCGATGAGAAAAAAAATTAAAAATAACCTTCATTTTGCATATTGTTCAATGCTTCATGTTTTTAATTTCAGTTTCTATCTATGGGATCTGGTTCTATGATAAAGCAGAATGTCAAAGGATTACAGATCTTATGAAGAAGTAAGTATCAGAATATAAGCAAATTTGTTTAATTCTGCATTTTTTAAACTGTTGGACTTGCATCCAATTAATTAAATCTTAGCTCTATCCACTTTCACAGTAGGTAACTGTGATATCAGTTCAAGTTTATTGTCACAAAACTGAAGTGCACTTATTTGGGTGGTTTTGCAAGTAGGCTAGTTAGACATCTCATGCATAGTACAAGTGAGGCAAAGACAAAAATTACAAAGTTACCGAGAGAGATGAGTTGGTATGGAGCAAAGGCAACATAACTGTTTTGAAGTTCATTCAGGAATCTGATAACATTGGGAAAGAAATTATCCTTGATTCTGTTGGTGTCTGAGTTCACAGGTGAAATCATTTTCATGACAGGAGAAGAGTTAAGAGGTTTTATGAGTCTTTTAATATATTGGCTGCTTTTCCAAGGCACTAGAAGTTTTAGGTGGAGTTGATGGAGGGGAGGAGGGTACTGTATTTGTAATAACCTGAGCCACATTCCTAATCCTCTGCAGTTTATTGTGGTCTTGGGTGGACCAGTTTCTAGTATGCAGTGATGCACCCTAATAGGATGATTTCAATAGTGAATCTCTAGAAGTTGGGGGAAGCTGGTACATGTCATATTTCTTCAGGCTTCTTTGTTATTGGCTATTACATTGATGTGGGTAGATCAGAACAAATCACTGGACACATTTATAGCTCTGCCTTCTGGACCAGGGAGTGAGCTCTGCCCATCTTCTGGAAGTGTATAACCAGTGTCTTGATCCTGCTGACCTTAAGAAAAAGATTGTTCTCCCTCTTTCTCCCTTCTGTACATCGACTCATTGTTGTTAGAGATCCACCATATTACAGTGTTCTGACACCTGTAGTGTTTGGCCAGGCAATTGTGAGTGTACAGAGAATATAATGGGGACTAAGTGTACAACCTTGCAGGGCCTTGGTGTTGATGATGATCGTGGAGAAGGTGCAGTTGCCAATCGTCACTGATTGCAGCCTATGGAATAGAAAATCATGCATCTATTTACAGAAGGGGTCATGTTATTTGTAGATGTTTGTTTGGTTCATGGATTAGATGAGAAAACACAGTAGCTGCCTGCAAGATGGTAGGAATATAATTGTCTTCTAAACATGACTTTATCTGTGCTATCAGGACATTGTGGCATTTCCCAGATGTTTCCAGTTACCACAGGGGAACATGTTATTGTAAACATAAAATTGGCAGATGTGTGAAACTTGTAAGGGTCACATTCAGACCACTGACTAAAGGTGTATAAAAGTACGATGAACACTCTGATGCTTTCAGTGTAGAAAACAAGTTACTGAACTCTTTCTTTTGTACCCCTTCTCCCACTTGTGATATCAAGGTTGAATAAACTGTTGTACGCTTAATTGGTTCAGCTGTTTGTTTTATTACAGCATGGGCTGACTTTAACTGCTCAATTGTGTTGAAAGCAGAGCTGTAGTCATTAAATAGTCATCTGATGTAGGTGTTCTTGTTATCCAGGTGTTCTGAAGCTGAGTGTAGGTCCAGGGAGATGGCAGTTGCTGTGGACCTGATCCAATGGTATTGGATGCAGAATGGGTCAAGGGTAGCTGGAAGGCTGAAGTTAATACAAGGCATCTCCAAGCACTTCAAGATGAGGGATAGCCAAGTTACCAGTTGGTAGTCTTTGAGTCCATCAGTACATTCTTCTCCGGCATGAGGATGATAGTCCCCTGCTTGAAGCAGGTGGATATTTTAGCCTGTTGGAGAGAGCTTGAAGGTATTTGGATACTCCGGCCATTTGGTCTACACAGGCATGAAGGAATTGTCCAAGTACTCCATATTGGCCAGACCTTCTGCAGCAGTGACTGTGGGTGTGCTTGAGGTAGAAGTGTGTTCCGCTGACTCACTGGCCTCCTCATCAAAATAGAATGCATTGTTCTCGTCTGGGAAGGATGCTCTGCCTGGTTGCCAATGATGGCATTGTGTGTTCTGCTATATGCGCCTGGTGTCCATGAGGTTCATCTGGGACTCAGGTCTTAGCATCACTGATGGGCCTTGTGCAGGTTGTACCTGGATTTGTTGTCTAGGGTTGGGCCATTTCTTTCCTGCTCTTCGTAGCGAGTGTGCTTTGCCATTCAGTAATGATTTCTGGTTGGAGAGCATGTGGATTGTTTTGTTTGGCACATATTCAATACATTTTCCGATGAAGTATAGACTAGTCCCATTTTCCTGCATTTGTTCCATATCCTGAGCCTTTCCTTCTACCAGCCCTGTACTACTACTCTCCGAATGTTTCAACCAAGCCAATTTTGTATCCATCTTGCTCGCCCACCCTGGCTCCCACGTGATCTCATCTTCCAGATCACTTTAAAAATCAGGATCTTGTCGAATGACTTGATAAAGCAGTGGTTCTCGACCTTTTTCTTTCCATTCACCTCACATACCACTTTAAGTAATCCCTTATGCCATAGGTGCTCTGTGATTAGTAAAGGATTGCTTAAGGTGATACGCGAGTGGGAAGGGAAGGTTGAGAATCACTGCTCTAGACTCAGTTGTAACTGAAATATTTTGCTTGAGAAAAATTGTCATTGACCCATTTCCTTTGGAGTTATGAAACTCTGCACATGACAAGTCAGTTAGGTACAATTAAAACAGGGGTTTTCAAACTTTTTCTCTCCACCCACAGACCACCTTAAGCAATCCCTTACTAATGACAGAGCTTCTGTGGAAAGAAAAAGGTTGAGAACCACTGTGATAAAGTGTTGGTTCAGGAAGGATGCTGAAGCTTGAGACTATGAGACAGAGGAGCAGAATTAGGCCATTCAACCCATCGAGTCCACCATGACTGATTTATTATCCTTTGAACTCCATTCTCCTGCCTTTTCCCTATAACCCTTGATTCCCTTTCTGATCAAGAACATATCTACCTCCATCTTAAATATCCCCAATGACTTGGCCTGCACAGCTGTCCATGGCAATGGGTTCCACCACCTTTTGTGAAAAGAAATTCTTCCTCATCTCTGTTCTAAAGGGATGATTTTGAATTCTGAAGTTGTCTCTATCCAGGCCTTTCAGTATTTGATATGTTTTAATGATATCCCCCATGATTGTTCCAGCAAGTACAGTCACAAAAACTTTAAATGCTTCTCATATGAAAACCCTTTTACTCCATGGGTCATCCTTGTAAACCTCCTCTGGACTCTCTCCAATGTCAACATGTCTTTCATGTCAACATGTGGAGCCCAAAACTGCTACATTATTCCAAGTGTGGTCTGAATAATGCCTTATAAAGCCTCAACATCACATCCCTGGTTTTATCTTCTATCCCACTTGAAATGAATGCCAGCATTCCATTTGCCTTGCTTGTAAGTTGACCTTTAGGAAGTCTTTGCATGAAGACTCCGTCTTTTTGTGCGAATGATTTCTGAACTCGTTGCTTGTTTAGTAAATAGTCTATACCTTTATTCCTTCCACCAAAGTGCATAATGATACATTTCTCTATACTGTACTCCACCTGCCATTTCCTTGCCCAATCTTTTAACCTGTTTAAGTCCTTCTGCAGACTTGATGTTTCCTCAACACTACATGCCCTCTTTTAATCTTTATATTGTCTGTAAACTTAGCCATAAAACTACCTCATCCATCAGTCAAATTGTTGACATATAACATGAAAAGCAGTGGCCCCAAAACCTGCGGAACACCTCTGGCCATTCGCATCAACCAGAAATGGCCCCTTTTTCCTCACTCTTTGCGTCCTGCTGATCAGCCATGTTGGGATCTTTCTGTAAAACCATGGGCTCTCACCTTGCTTATCAGCCTCATGTGCAGCACTTTGTCAAAGGCCTTTTGAAAATCCACTTGTTTTCTACTAATTTTTGCCATCTCTTTTTGCTTTTGTGTTGTCTTTAACCTCCCTTGTCAGCCATCCTCCCTTGAGAACACTTCTTCATCCTTGGGATGAATTGTCTTGTGCCTTCCACATTAATATCAGAAACTTCAGCCATTGCTGTTCTAATGTCATCCTTGCTGGTGTCCACTTCCAATCAACTGGCCAGTTCACCTCTCATAACTCTTTAATCCCCTTTATTCCATTGGTATACTGGTATTTCTGATTTTAGTTTCTCTCTCTTAACACTGCAGAGTGAATTCTTCATATTATGATCATTGCCTCCAAGGGGTTCCTTGAGCTGAGTATCTTCAGCTCCCTTATCATTCTGATTGATTGCATCATAACCAATCCAGAATTGCCATTTCACTTGTTGGATCAGTCATAAGGAGTTCTTAAAAGCCACCCCAAAGGCATTCTGTAATTTCCTTCTCTTGTGGTCCAGCACTAACTTGGTGTTTCCAATCAACCTACATATTGAACTCCCGATTGGCTATTGTAACATTGTTCTTTTTGCATGCCTTTTCTGTCTTACACTGTAAGTTGCATGCCACATCTTGGATACTGTTTGAAGCCCTGTATGCAACTCCCATTAGGTACCTTTTACCCATTCAATTTCTTAATTTTGTCCATAGGCATTCTTTTGCTTCCGATCCTCTGTCTTATCTTTCCAAAGATTTGATTCCTTTTTTTTTAAACCAACAGAACAACCCCCACCCTTCCTGCTTATCTACTTATCCTTTTGACACGCTGTGTATGCTTCGGTTTAGTTCCCAGCTGTGCTCTTCTTTCATCCATGATTCAGTGATGCCCACAACGTCATAACTGTCAATCAATTTCCAGCTGCACTGAAGATCATCAAACCTTATTTCTTATACCATGGATATTTAAATACAAGCCCTTTAGTGTTGTATTCATCACCCTTTTCCAGATTATTTCCAAAGTACGAGTTAAGTCATTCATCTTACACTTTCAATCTTGGCTTATTGACTGCCTATCGTTCCACCCAATCTCACGACATGTTGTATTTACTTGTGTAACATCTGCCCTATTCACTGCCCCCTGCCAAACTAGTCTAAACCCTCCCCAACATCTCTGGCAAACCTGCTCACCAAAATATAGGTCCCCCTTCAGTTCAGGTGCAGTCTGTCCTTTTTGTACAGGTCATATCTTCCCCAGAAAATAACCCAGTGATCTACTGTGGTAATACAGATTCTATCATCAATGTGTATATGTACAGATTGTAGTGTAGGATGACTGTGATTGGCTGAGAGTGTAGCCACGCCTACTGGCAGGTCTTAAAGGATTGCTCCTAACCAGACCAGGTCATTCTGGACTGGTCGACCTACTTGTGATATGCTCCAGTCTTTTAGTTAATAAAAGCCTTGGTTTGGATCAACAAGTCTTTGGTTCTTTCAACGCGCTCTACAATCACAAATCTGAATCCCTGCACTCTGCACCAAGTCTTTATCCATGCATCAATCTCCCACAACTTCCTATTACTACCCTCATTGGCATGTGGCACAGACATTGGGGTCTGAAGGCCCTGTACTGCACTGTTTTCCATGTTTTTCTTTAATATCAAAGAATTGGATGCCAATTTGTGAAAATGAATGTACACATCCCTATTTGAAAGTTATTTCAAGGTTTATATAAAAACACAGTGTCTATAGGAAGTAAAGATAGTATCGATGTTTCAGGCTCTGTGAGTTTTTACTACAATCTCTGCATCTGCAAACATTAATGTTTCACTTGAGATTTAGGTTTCCTTTTTCGTCTTAACAGTTTAACTCAGCTGGAGCAGTTGAAAGCCCAAAAGGAAATTGATTCACCAAACTGTAGTGACAACAAAGCTGTTGACATTGTACAGATGTTGTTCAAAGCTGAACACGAATATAATAAGGTAAGTGTAGTTACTATTAAATAAGATCTAAGTAAAATAGAGAGGTAATGCTCAAAACTATAATTGATTATAAATGGAATTGGAGTCGGGTGGTTTTAATGTTCTTCAAGCTACAGGCATTAACTTTTCATATTCAGCAGATTAATGTTTTTTTAAAAAGTAAGTCAGCTAAAGAAATAAATTCTGTGTTAGATCAGCCCTATGTGTAGCATGCATTAAACTTGTGAAAGTATTTAATGCCATTCCCAAAGTGGGTGGTGCCACCCTCCTGGGGGGAGATGGAAAGATCCAAGGGAGTGGTGAAGAAAAAGTGGGTGGTCAGTATGTGGTGAGGAAAAAGTGGGTGATCCCAACCTTCAGTCATGTTATTATTCACTCTGCTGCAAAGTTTAATGAAGAAGCCAGTGCAGTAATTTTCTGGTGTCGGAATCTCCAGAAGGACTGTCAGTTGCCTCGGCCAGACTCTGGGTACAGTAGTGTGAGCATAATAAATGGCAACAATGAGTTCTCGCAAGAGCTGGCGTCAGTGGCCGTCATGTTGCACTGACTTCAGTACTACTTTATCCCCCCCCACCTTCTGCTCAGCAAGTGATATAGTATCCCACTCCTGGCATGAAGACCAAATATTTAAGCTTCCCCAATCTCGCTTAGAAGAGAGAATGCCCAACATACTTGTATGCTACTCTAACTTTTCTCATGTTCCATCCATATATCTTGCACATTAATTAATATATGACACCTGATGTAGGCATCACTACACTTTCAGACTCTCCTAATCCTACATTGCATTTTACTTAAATATTGCATTGTTTCTGTACAAATCTGCTCAGTTTTTTAGCTGAATAGGATTGTCCTTTTTTATTACTATTTTCACATATCCAATCACAGGCATAGCCCTCCTAGCAGTGCATTCTTTCCTCATCAATCGGCCTGATCAGGTGACCCTAACCCTAATTCTACCCCTTGATGACATCACAACTTCATATTCCTGACAGAATGCCACTTGTGTTTAGTCTTGGATGAAGAACAGTTTAGATAGTTGTGAGCCTGAAGTGGCCTCCTTGGAACCATGGAATAATGTATTCTTCCCCTTGGTGACATAGTTCATTTATATTCAGCTAGATTATTTCCAGCATTGATCTCTCAACTGAATCTAAAATCTTCAAGTTCTCTTTTCCTCTGAATCAGGCTTCTTTCTGCTCACTCCAGTCTTGTCCCATTCTCTGCCCAACCTTTTTTGGTTTTCACCATAGATAGCCAATCCCTCTACATTACATGGATGTAATAATTGTGTGAATAATACTGATATATACTGAAGTTCCACCAAATTTAGTTGGAAGAACTTTGTGGTGGGGAAATATTAAGACAAGAAAAACATAGAAAGAGTAAATTGTATGGATACATGCTGGATGTAGTTCATCTTATAAATCCTGTAAGATCAGGACAATCTCATTTGGCTGCCATCATCATTCTGCATAAACATTGGCCCTCAACCAATAAGACTTCTTGTCTTCCAATTGTTTTTGAATCAACGGAGCCTCAGCATTGTCTTAAAACTCACAGGGCCTGTCTCTCAGATTGTCTTTAATGGTCCTCTGTATCTCCTGCTCCCTTAAAAACAGACAACTGCTCCAGAGTATTGAATCTGCCAATATAGGGCAGAAAATTGCAAGCAGGTGCTCACATTACACCCATAGAGCACCAGATATCTGTCACCTGCTGATATTAAGCAGCACTTGAAGGGCAAAGCGAGCGGTTTGGAGCAGCCGATAGTTGGAGAGAGAGAATGTATTTGTTCACAACTTTGTGTGTGCGTTAAGTGTAGAGCATGATCTCTGGTTATTTTCAACCTCCTTGACATTGGATCAAATTTTTTTCTGTCAAAGTTGAATTGTAACTGGTGTGCAACAGCCACTTAAAAATATTCAGAGACATTCTCCACTCAAAAATTGGGTGACTTCAAAAATGATGGACTGTCTATAAAGAATTTCTAAAAATATCAAATAGTTCAGGTAGGAAAAGAACTGGTGACATTTTAAATGGAATAGAAAATTAAGAAGAATCAAAAACGCAAAACTGCTAATTTGGTCTGTTCTTCATGCACGCTCTGTCTTCCGATTACCCTCGCACAGCCTGCTCCGCCCTTCAGGTGCTGCCTGATGTAGATTCATTCTTTCAGCTTGATTTTTCTCTTTTTGTGGCAAACCCTCCCTTTAGTTCTCTAACCTAGACTTTCTCAACCTTTGTTTGGCTATGACCTCCATAGGACTTTATTCAAAGTTGATGGGCCCTCTTCCCTGTGACGCAGTCAAGTTTTGATTTCTTCTGTACTTCTCTCCTACTGACTACATAAAAAACATAAATATTTATATTACGTGAGCTGAAAAGAAAGTAAGACTTTAACTTGAATGTGCTTTGGCTGCTGGGAGGCAGGGTGGTAGGGACCCTATTGAGAATGACTACTTTAACCAGTTCACATGATAATAATTTGCACTCAGTAAGACATCTGGGGTAGGTGGTGTTACGGCAGCGCTGCCGATGATACAGACCTGCAGAGAGCAGGGAGCATAAACACTGCTCCCGCAGGGTCCAACTACCCAGTCCATCTGCCAACAGCTCTTTGCAGGTTTTAATTAAAAATTTAAAGATCATGGGGTCTGTACATAAGATGGTGGCACCTGTGATCAGCAGAACCATGAGGGTTTGCAGACTCCGGGGAACAGAGGACTGGCGCAGGGCACCAGAAAACAGGAAGACCAGCCCAATTTGAGAGGAAGAAGCAGAGGAGATGACCCAAGGGACAGTGGCCGTGGCGAACCAGTGAGGGAGCTGAAGAACACAAAGATGGTGGGCAACTCGAGGTGAGGAACCCACGCAGACTAGAGATTGCTGGTGAATCTAGTTGAGGGATTCATACCAGGTAGAGGACTGCTGGAGGCTGGTTTAAGACTGGCTGAAGGGGTATAGGAACTAGGATGTAATAGGATGGTGAGGGCACTGAAGGCTTCCTGCTCACGACAGAGGTTTGGATCTGGAGCTCAGGCTGCTGATGGTTTGAACTAGACTCTAGCTGTGGGGCCTGCTGGAGGTTAATCCATGGGCATTCAGTCACTGAGGGGGGACTCTCTTTTGTTTCTCTTTCTCTGACTGTAAGAAGTGCTTCAGTCAATTTCTGCTGATGGCAAATCTGTCTGCTTTACAGTAGACAAAAGCAAATTCCATGTAATTACACTGTTTTTATTACATGACAATACAAGAATCTTGAATCTTGATTATTCCAAAGATTGGCAACTCTGTGTAATTTGATCACATTAATAAATAACCTCTTTATCCTGAGGGAAGCTCATTACCTATTCAATTCAAACAATCTCTCAACTGCTATCCAGTCAGTGCATCTCAGACTTTTATTTGTTTCACTGAGATTTCTACTCATTATATACCTAACTGAATACTCTCCCTGGGCAATTCAATAATTGATGAATCAGTGTAGTGAAACTTCTTCACTGCATCACCTTCAAGGTACCTGAATTCTTCCTTAGATATGAAATTAAAGTGTGTACTCTTAATCCATTGCCACAGAAATGAACAAACAATTGCTTTTCTTTTTTCTAATGAAACAATCCTCAGCCTGCTCAATCTTTCTTGACAGTTACTCCTAATTTACAACCAATATGATATCATTTGTGTAAATATTTCTCTATTTTCTCCCTTTTGCCATTTGGGAGGCCAAAACTGTATTAGTATTCTGATAATAGTTGGATATAATGACACATATCTAATTCCAGAAATGAACTCTCATATTTTTCTTGAATTTTTAATAGCAATAACTTGTGATTTTTTTTAAAACCTATACCTCCTGATTTTTTTTCTACTGTAACTCATTCAGCTTCTTGCCATCACACCTGTATAATGATGTACCAAACCCTCTTCACCACAGCAATGTTACAGAATCTGTAAAGTTTAAATAATTCTTGCTTCAATTGTTACTTAACCCTATAGATTATTTTATCTTTTTATTTTTAATATTTTCATTTCAAATTTTTCAGCCTTGGTTGTCTTTTTATCTCTTTCTCACTTCCTCCTTTATTTTTATATCATGGAATTATTGGAGTTTATGATTGTATGTTTGCCTCATTATACAGTAGAAGTCTGAAAATCTAGACTGCTTGGTGAGTGGATTAGTCTGGAATTTTTTGATTTTCCAGATTCTCGAGCATTACTTTTTTAAAATGCAAATTTAAGGAGGAATAAAGAAAGAGTTGAACAGGTAAATTTTAATAGTTTATTCATTAGCAAAATCAGCATGATTCATTTATAAATATGAGCGGTTTGAAAAAAAGTAGTCAAAACTTGTTGCTGCTGTACACGCATACACATGAAAGCCTGCTAAATTTAACAAGTTTGAGTATTTTCAAAACTTCTGGATTCTTGGATGGTCTGGATTTCTGGCATCTGGATTTTTGGACTTCTACTATATCTAGTTGTATTTCCATCTTGCTGTGCTAGATCTGCATGTCTGTATGTCTTTGCTGTTCAGGCAAACTTCCAAGTGCTGTTTAAGTGTGATTAGATTTTTTCCTTGACCAGTGAGTTCCAAAGACTTACTTCAGAGACTTTCATGAAAAAGAAAATCAATCTTTGTATAATCCTTCTGCCAATTCCCTTAAATCTTTGCTCCTTAATTTATGACCCACATCATCAGATTTTCATCTGAAGATATAAATTAAAATAACTGATGACAACCGTTAAAGTTCTATGTCTTTAATTTTTGTTTCAGGTCAAACAATCCACTGAACCAAAACAAATAACGAGTTTCAGTCTGGTTCCTGACAAGTCAAACTTGATCAAACCAATTCCCATTAAATTAGCTGATGTTGGAGCAGACACTCATTATCAACAGTTACACCAAAAAGACAAGGTATTTTGTTTAAAGTTCACCAGTGACTCTTTAACGCTGCTTGTAAAATTTGTTCAAGAATATGTTGTTTTGTATTAACATGTATTTTGTATGTGTCTTCATATTGCAGAAAAGAACTGTATCATGTCAGCAACTTTGTGCCTTGTCTCATTGGTTTATTTTTTCCTCTTAATTTTATTTCATTAGCTAACATCTTACAGGTAATCACATTTTTATATCATTGCACTGATCTGTGCTGGCTTTGACTGGCAGTCTTGAAGGGAAATGTTTCAGACTTTGGTGTAGCCCTTTGTAATTCACTGCATTTGTCATTCCACCAAGAGTGCCTCTCCAATTCTATGGCAGCCAGACATGATGTAGAATTGGAGTTCTCATTTATTTGAGAAGAATTCACAGCCTGGAAATAAAGAGAAAATGATAAATTGTTTTTTGTTGGTAAATTGTTTGAATAGGTAACTGAATATTTGACGTGCAAAAACTATTTAAAATGCATCTCACTGTTCTAACAGAAAGTGAATCTCTGCAACCAACTTTTTTCTGTCAAAACTTACCAAAACTTTGCATGGACAACTTTTCAGATGTCATCTTTGAATGGCAAGTCAGCTCAGTTAGTTCTCAGAATCTGGCCAAGTATCTGACTGCATCTGACAAATCCATCTCAATTTGGCCCAATATTTTGGACATACTCCTTTCATCATACTACTTGCAATTCCTCATTTATGTGCCTCCTATGTTCACACCACATTTCCACAAACTTTGTGTGGAGGAGTTTTCCCCAGCTGCATTTCAGTCTGTGCTATCTTTCAAGTTTCCATGTAATCTTAAAAATTAATAGATAGATACATGAATACATGAGAATCTGTTTTTTTTTTAATGGACTAGGTTTTTGTTTCCTCCACTCTTTCTGGAAATTTACCCTATGTGTTGAGAAGTTGATCACCTATCATTCCCTTCTTACTCTGATGTTAAATGCTATTTGCAAGGTTGTACTCAAAATATATATTCTGGATTATCAATTCCCATCATTTGAAACAGATTTGAAGCAAGCATTTGTCTAATTATCATGTTACATTTTCTAAATATGGGAACAATAAGTTGTTTACAGTTTATAGTAATTTGCTAAATGAATGGACAAAAGCTCCTAATAATTACCTGTGTCTTCTCCCTCATCTTTTTCATTAATCAGGAAAAAGTGACAGTTATCCCTGGGAGGCCTTTTAAACTCTCTGAATTCATGATTTCATTTATATTGGACTTATTAATTTTGTTTTTATTGACTCTGGGGAGGATTGCTACTAAGGTAGTCAAAAAAATATTATCTGGAAAAATATTCATAATAGGTATTATTTGTGTACAGAATTAGTTTTGTATTTGGTCAAATCTTTAATCTTTCTCACCACTTGTCTGTTTGTTCTATTGCTATGGTAATATAGAAAATCCTTACCACTGTTGTGTCTTGCTTTCTTCTGCAGTTATACTTGTTTCCCTCCAAGTCATTCTTTATTCCTCTTCTGCATTATTTATTCCACATTCATTCTCTCTCTCTCTCTCTCTCTCTCTCTCTCTCTCTCTCTCTCTCTCTCTCTCTCTCTCTCTCTCTCTCTCTGTATATGATTTATGGAAATTGTTTTTCATGTACTTTGTTTTCAAATTGATTTACTGCAACATTTGTTCACTTTTTGCTTATTTTGGGTAGTTATCTATAAACTTGCATGTTTAATGGAAACATTTTAATTTAAACACAATCTTTCTGTAGTCAGAATTCCAACTTTGGTGTGTCCTGTACAGTATGGACTTAATGGTCAAGCTCTGCCCTATTGATTTTGGCTACCTTGATCCATTGAGTTGAGAAGCATGAATGGGCTATGTTTAGTATGCCAACTCCAAATCCTGAGTTCCATTGCTTCATTAAGTGTTCCAATAAAAAAAAGTCTTTTCAATTTCTTGATGAAACAAATTTAATTTAAAGGCTGATTTATTAGCATACAGTAGCCCATTGTGGTGGCTTGATGTTTCAAGCACAGTCATTTTTGATTGCAATAGTCCAATCTTTGTTTTCTGTCCCCACATGTTAGCTTCATGAAAACACCCGGAAATCCTTCATATATTGGAAAACCTTTGGGCTGATGGTCACAGTAACCGTTCATCATCAATTTTTCACCTTTTTTCAGTCTGCTGCTCTCTTTTGTGTTTCTTTAAACATTTCAGGCTTTTCATGCCATTTTAATTTCTTCTGTCTTATTAACTAGGCAATTATATTTTAATATTTTCAGGAGCTGTAGAGATTTTGTTCTTTTATATTCAAGCATTTCACTATTATTTCGACCGACAGTTTTATTACTTCAAATATTTATTTCTTTCCAAGTAGCACCAGTGAAGCAAGTAATTTTACTAATTCTACTTTCTTTTTATTGAAGGTCACAGAATTGGGCTCAAAGCAGTTAAATTTGGTGACTTTGTTTGGTGCACAAGAAAAATCTGCCTCAAAGGAAATTTCAAATGACGTCAAGGAACCCAAGAAAAAAGTTTCCAATCGACCAGCTGTGGTGCGTTCTCTATCTTATGAAGAGCCTAGGAGACTGCCAAAACATGAAATTTCACAATCTGTTCAAAAACAGTTTTGTCCTGCTGTTCAGAAACTCTTGAGCCGTGGGGCAGATCTTCAGCCTGTGTCTGAGTTACCGGAAAATTGCCTCTGTGAAAGTCAAAATGAAAAAATTGTTGAGGAATCATTGACTGGACTGTTCCATTTACACCCTCCTGCAGGAAATGTTTTCTCGCAGCAAAATTCTTTAAATGAACCTGGTTCTTTATTCTCTTATAATTTATTTCAAAAGCTACATAATACCCAGACACAAATGCCTACATGTTCTTCTGCCACACAGTCAGAATTTTTATTATGCAAATCTCCAAATGGGTCACAGACACAGCCTCTTCCTCTTCCTACCCATTGTAGCTCCAGACTCCAAATACATCCTAAAGTACCGACATTGGAACAAACCAAGAGAACATCTGCCTTAAACAGTTGCAGTGGTCAAACATCTGGTATCGTATCTCCTCAAGAGTTACTTCATAAGCTGCAGATGGTCCAACAGGAACAACAGCATCATGCCGGGAAATTGACACTAGCAGCTAAATTTTCAGCTCAACCATTACCTATGGTCAACCAGCCCAATTGTTCTTTGAAATCTTTTGATTCTCGGTCAGATAAAGCTATTAGTTCAGAGAACCACAGTCTCTTTCAGGTAAGAAAATACAAATTGGTCTGTGGGTTTATATAGGTGGTCAATGGCAGGATCAAGGACCATTGAAATCATGAGTAAGTAATATATTTTTAAAAAGTTAAATAAGACAAAATAAATAAAATTATTTCTCAACAAAATAAAAATCCTGTTGGTCTGATAAGTAAAAATGAAAAATGATTTGGAATCATTATTACTTTAGCTACACTCCCTTTTTATGCATCTATGAAAACTTGTAGTGTTTGTATATTATTGTGTTTACTCTCTCTTCCCTCTTTATATGTTGTATAGTCATCCTATCATTATCTTTGCAATATTGTATGGCCTTTCTTTCAGCTCTCACTTCCTTAAATAGCCACAGATAGTGCATTCTGTTTGTTGAACCTTTATTTCTCACTGCAATATCCCTTTGTTGAAATTTATTAACTGTCTCCATAAACATTTGTCATTGCTGGTCTATTATTGCACTCAGTCTGTTTTAAAACTACCTTAATACTATTGCCATTGCCTTTCTTTGTTTTGAACGGTAGCTCCTGACCCAAGTTTCCCACCCTCAGGCTGAATTTAAACTTCTTTCATTCTATGATCCATCTTTCTAAAGGGTTTATTTTGCGTGAGATCATAAGTTAGTCCTGTTTCATTTCACAACATGAGATGCAAAAAATCTGCAAACAGGTTAGTTCTTCAACATGTTGCTCCACAAAACATCTCTAAAATGCTCATCCCAAGGTTATCTCCATCAATTTAAATGTATATGGTGAATAAAATTATCCATGATTACTTTTCTACTTACCTTACAATTTATACACTGCCCTGCAGTATAGCGACTGTTAACGGGCCCAAATATTACTCCCTCCTGTGACATCCTTACCATTGCTTACTGCCATTCTGCGCCAGTATTGTTCCGCTTTAAGAAATGTCAATTGTCTCAGACTATTCTGATGCCCAGCTTTAGTCACCTTCCAAGCTCATCTGGTTATCAAATTGTACCTATTTATTTCCATTTGAGTTGTCAATTCCTTAGTCTTGCTATAAATACTGCATTTGTTCAGATAAAGTGTCTGTAATTTTATCATACCATTTATCCTTACTTTATTTGCTCTCTTGTATGCTCTAACCTTTCCTGAAGCACTCTGGTTATCTTTATCTTGGTCATTACTATGCACTACTGCTTGGTCCTTTCTCTGCCTTCTTCAGCATTTCTTTACTTGAACCCCATCTTCTGTTCTCAATTTACCTTTTACGTGCATCTCTGGGAAAAAAAGATGGAAGTAATCAAGGATGTTTTTACCCTAATAATAAAGTTTTGGAAAGTATTAGATCAAATCACAGCATTCTTGTGAGGATTTCTAAAAAGACGTCAACTTCACCACCTTTATAGAATTTTTGAAGTTAAAATAGGTAAGAAAAATAATGGGATGTGATTTGTTTTTAATTGATTTTAAGGATTGAAAAGTATATGATAAAGTACCACACAGTATTCTGGTGCCAAATAATGCATTCTCTCATCTCTAGCCTTCACTGTTTTTTAACCAATGTGTCCATATTTCTATTTTTCTGTTATCAGTTAAGCATAGCCTCATGTTAAGCTCCTATATTGCCAGAGAATATAGTATGCAAACCATAAATTTCACAAGCGAAAACAACTAATCCATTCATGTACAGATTGCATTAAAAGCTGTGGAAAAGTCGATTTATGAAAATTCTGTACAAGATATTCTGATTAACAATTCAATAGAACATCTGATAGCTTTACACAAACAATTCAGTGTGTTGTCATAAAATATGTTACCTGGTCTGAACAAAGGTAGGTTAAAAATCCAACAGCTAATTTCCATTTAGATTCTGCTTCATTGCCAGCACTTAATTTTTTTAAGTAATTTTTAAAAATCTGTCACATACTTGTAAAGTGAATGTGCATGTGTCTAATGGTATTATACCTGTAGATGGCAGTACATTGCCATACCAAAACCTCTGTTAGCCCCAGGGTAACGTAAATTTTACCGTGCTGTACCTCTAATAAAAAAATATATAGCAGAGCTGTTGAGGTAAATAAAAAGACAATATTCCAGTTCTCAATCAGAAAATTTAACTCTGGAGTAGTTTCAGACAAAGTGAAATTGTGAATGCTGGAATACCTTTTGAATTTGTTGAATTCATTGTTTAGCCAAATAAGTTAGAATTGGTGGATGATGTGCTGTTCCTCAAGCTTATCTTAGAAATTCAATGGAATGCAACAAACTGAAGTCAGAGTGATCAGAGTTGGAATGTAATAGAAAATTAAATTTGAAAGCTGCAGGCAACTATAAGCTTTGGGCCACCCTTGGATGTATGATGCAAAATAGTTGTCTAATCTGCATTTGGTTTTCCCAATCTACAGGAAACTACATTATAAGTATCCAATGTAGTATACTAATGATAATACCTGATTCAGTGAGTTGTGTTTTGGTCTCTGGATAGCAGAAAGGAAAGAGATACATAAAAAGTGCTATTAGAAGGGAGTTAGCTGTTGTTGAAAATGGACGAGAGTCAAAGCATCTGATAAGGAATAGTACCTTTGAAATGGTGAAAGAGAGGGCAGAGGAAGTTTTGATTGCATTATATTGGAATTGTCAGAAATTTCTGGGGATCTGGTGAACCCCAATCATGATGAATTGAAAAATTTGGATGAAGGGAGCTTAATCATTATTGTGGGTGGGAGGAGAGGGGAAGAGAATAGAAATGCGGAAAGTAGAACAGATGTGGTTGAGAGCTCCATTAAATATATAGAAGGAAAAATCCCTGTTGGGGGGAAAAAAGAACATATCACAAACATTGGTGATGTTGTGACTATCTTCCTTTATAATTGCTTGTTTATGACTTGTTGTATATCATTGTTGTTTATGACTTGTTTAAAAAAAGTCTGTACTAAAGTTGAGTTGAGTTTTCCACGCTTTATTAAACCTTATATCAATTGTTACAACTTTGTTATAAATACCATGATAAAAACAATTAAATTATGCTTAAAACAGTCAATAAAAGTTTTCGGATCATTTGAAGCACTTCCATCTTCGCAGAAGAAAAGAAATCAAAAACTGACTGATATCTCAAAAATGCTATAACCTTGAAAGTGGCTGTTACTGGGAGACAACATGAAATATGTCAACATCTATTGGCTGCTTGCAACTTAAAATTCATTTTAACCCTTACAGGTGTGGAAGTGACTTTATCAGAATCGATGCTTTGGTGATCAAAAAACAAGGAGAATGGAATAGAGTCCTTGCAAGGAGCTGATTACCATAAAATCTTGCTGAAATCTTGTACTGAGTGCTGGTTGCTTGCTTCTTCCCTGTTGGAAAGAAAAATAAGACAAGAAAGAGTGGGGAAAAAATTGGGCATGTACCAAGTGAAAATTGACAGAAAGTGTGTTTTTTTGGTCTCTGAAAGAGTAGAAAGCAGCAAACATAAAATTATCAGTGAGCAGGAAAAAGATTAGGTGAAGGAAAGAATGCATTTAGGATCTGAATGATGGAAGACAGGTGAAGCTTGAACTTGTATGGGTTGCGAGAGCTGTTCAACAAAAATTGTCCAATGTACAATTTCAGTAAAGTGAAGAGATGTCTGGATGTTGTGGGAAGGAGCTGTTGCTCATTGTGTTTAACTTTAGCAAAGAAGCACAGTAAATTGTTGTGACAATCTGAGATATGAAATAAAAATAGAAAGTGCTGGAAAAATTCATTCGGTCAGGAGCATACGTAGAAAGAAAAAAATTTATAGTTCCAGGTTGAAGATCTTGCTTCAAAACTGAGAGAGGAAAGCAAGTAACAAAGGGATTACCTCTAATAGTTTGAAATGATGTAGCCATTGAATGGGCACATTACACAGTTTATCTGGAAACACGGTTACTGTAGAAAACTCACAATTCTGGAGAAATTTGCTTATACAATTCACAGGAGTTGTTATGTAACTCAGGAACTGCCTGTTCTTGATAAGCAAGGGTTAAAATATTCCACAGACTAGATCTCCTATCGCTTCTTGGCCTTTTGGCTAAGATCAAGTGTAAGCTAGATCTTCTATCTATGATCTCTCCAAATTGTGGAAGATCAAGGGCCTTGGCCTACTTCACATAATTTATTTGAAATTTCATGCCAAGAGTTTGCAGAATAGAGCTATCTGGGTGCCCAAGTGCATGATATAGAAATAGCAAGCGATTAAGGGAGCAAACCTTAGAATATTGTTTTATTCAAGGAAAATTGCAGACAAATGTAGGGATGATACTATGTGAAATATTGGGACATTATTTAAGGAAAGATACAAATGCTTTGAAACTCTTCAGAGAAAGTTTGATACCAGGAATGGGCAATTCGTCTTGTGCCTCATTCAAAATTGTTAAATTTAGGAACGTTTAGAAAAATCACTTGAAATATCAAAGGAAGTGAATAAAAATAATTTGGAATAAATAGACATCATAGTATTTTGCAATATTTTGATCAGATGAAAACCTTAAAATGAAAGACTGCTCCAAAACAATTTTACAATTCTCAGTGTTACTTTGTGATAATTCTTCATTTACTCATAGCATACTCCGGGAGCCGGCTATGCACAGTGATTAAGAACTGAAAAGAATTGAAGTTAGGCAGGTATGACCACGTAGGAGATGTTTCAGGTACATTGTCTTCGCAGAATGATGTTATTGTAGCAATTGTTAAGAGGAAGGATTGCCGAGAGAATGTGGTTATAGAAGACCACATAGAGGAATGCCGCTAGAAAAGAAACATCACATGGGGGTTGGGGGTGGGGAGAGGTGGTGGGGATAGATGCTGTTCTCTGCAGTCATGACTGAGAGGCCTGAACACTGAGTCACTGCCTGATGCCAGACTATTGATAATGTGAATGCTTACATAGATCTGATAAATCAAGTTATTAAAGATTATCCTGAGGATGAAAATAGCCCCTTTTAGACCATGTTATTAAGAGCAGGGATTGCTAAGAGAACTAAGCACTATCAGTTTGAAAAGGATCAGCTTAGGTTCCAAGCTAATGTCTTCGTCTTGCAGTCATTTTTATGGATGTGAAGGGAGATTTGATAGATAAATTGGATTAAAAGATATAATAGATGAGCAAAAGTAGATATTTAAAGAAATAATTTTAAACCAAGACATCTAAAGACTGTCTAAATATCTTTTAAATGTGTTGCATTTGTAGCTACCTCTACAGCTCATTCCACAAATCCATCTTCCCCTGTGTTGAAAAAGTTGATCCTTGTGCCACTTTTAAATCTTTCCACTCTTGGTTTAAATCTACGCTCTCTAGTTTGAGGCACCCTTAATTTACCTGAGTGAATAAAGAAAAGCAGAAGGAACTCACTAGGTTAGGCAGCATCCGTGGAGAGAAGTATTGTTTTAGTTCAGGACTCTTGTTTCGGGTTGAGATCCCCTTGATCGTCAACTGACCATTCTCTCCATGGATACTGCCTGACCCACTAAGTCCTTCTATTTCTGTGTATTCACTCAAGGTATGAGTGCTTCATGTGCTTCTCTATGACTGTTGACTTTGACTATAAGATATCCCCCTCAGCTTTTTACACTCCAAGAAGAAATGTTAAAGAGTATCTAGCCTTTCCTTTTAATTCAAGACCATCAGTGTTAAGTTCTCAGGGCTCTTTTGTGCATTCCTTCCAGCTTAATGACATCCTTCCCATATCTAGGTGCTCAAAATTCTGCACAATACTCCCAAGTATGGTCTCACCAATATCGGTTACAGTTGTAACATGACTTCCCAGCTCTTGTACTGAATGCCCGAAAATGATATGAAAGATTTCTTTACTGGATGGGTATTAAATCTTCTATTTTTTTTTAACCTTGAAGTTCAGTTGAATTACTGCATTGAAAATAGATCTCCATAGCAGCTTAGCTAATTGAGCTGCTGCCTTATAGCTCCAGAACCAAGTTCAGTTTTTAACTGGCTGCTCTAAATTTACCCCAAATGTGTAAATTAATGATGGAATCTGGGAGGGGAATTGATGGAATATGAGAATAAATTGTGATTGGTGAAAGTGAATGAAGGTCAGCATGGACTCTCTGGGCTGAGGAATCTATTTCTTTGCTTTATGACTCTAGGATTGAAGGGCTATAAATGGTGCTGGGTAGAAGATCAATAATGATCATGTTGAATGGCACAGCCAGTTTGAGTGATTTACTCCTTATCCTATTGTTATGTTATTTTGTAGCTGTGTTCTTTTCAGCTCATATCTCCACATTCCTGAGACCTATTTTGCAAATGTAAGAATTTGGGAGAATCCGTGGGAATCAATAGGATTATGTTACGAACTAACAACCCTTTCAATTTTTATTTGGGACTAAAGGGACCTCGTTAGCACTAACAGAGGAACAAAGAAAATTCACCAGACAATGGTAAATTTCAAAACAATATTTTTTATTAAACAATCAGTAACATAAAATCTCTTACTTATCTCTAAACTTAACTCTAAATTTAATCCCATTATGCGCAAATGTAAAATGTATATGTGTGTCTGTAATTAAGTCCCACTCTGAAAGTCAATTTTTAAAAGTTCAGCATCATTTTAGTCTTTGCTTGAAGGTCTTAAATTCTCAGTTCAGAAATAATAATAAAGCACTTTTAAACATCATATCTTCAGGCCTCTTTACTTACAATTCTTTTGATGAGATGTCTTGAGAAAGTTTTTAAATAGAAGAGACCATCTTCTGAGCCACCAACGTCCTCCTGTGAAAAAGAATAATAAAATTCCTGTCTTCCCAGGATTTAATCTTCTTTTTACTGAAGATTTTGGAATCTCTTTTCCACATGAAGAATCTGCCCTCTTTTAAAAGAGACAGCAAATGTGGGTATTTTTTTTCACGATAAATTCACAAACCCAGACAAGGATTAAACGAAGTGACCATACAAAAATGGAGACAGTAAAATTCTGTCCTTTTTCCAAAGAGACAGTGAAATTGTCTTCCTTATTTCAAAAGCCACTTATTCTGTGTTCCCTTTTTCCCAGGAGTAACACCTATTCTGATACTGTAATTCAACCCTGTCTTTCTCAAGGTTCCAAGCCCTGTATGTCACAGGGTTTTGACATCTGTACTCTCCAATCTGAACTCTTTGTCATTTCGATAATATATTTCCAGCCGGTTTCTCATGTCTTATGGTATTTGATATCATCTGCTGTCTTTGAAGCTCAAGAAGTCTGCTTTCCTCAGAACTAAAATGGGTGTGTGTTTATACGGGTGCTTCTGAACTAACACCTATTGTTTCCAATTTCTCAAGAATCATCATAAATCTTTTTCAGCTTCTTGACTCCATCAATCAGCATCCATTTTTGGCTAAAACTGGCTTCTGTCCTCTATCTCAAAGAGCCATGTGTGTTTAAAATGCTAATGTGTTGTCTTTGTGCCCCTATAACCACCCAAACTAACTTATTAAACCATATCTAGATAAAATATAGTTTTAACATTAAAAAATGGATTCATGTTGACAATAAGAAAAGGAGAAACTAGAAAAAAATAATAGGGAGGTCAATAGAAGTTACTTTTCAGAAACATAGTTATGAAATAACATTATAATAATGATCCATGTATTGGTTTTAGTTACAAATGTACTTCCTTGTTTCTTTTAACCAGGATTTTTCTTACTTTTCCTGACTAGGTTATTTCACCACAGCGCATTCCAGCAACAGTTGTGCCTTCCCTGTTGATGTCACCCATGGTATTTTCTCAGTCTGCTATGGGAAAGCCAATGATAGATGCAAATACTTTGCCCCTACCACAGAGTGATACCAAACCAACTCCAAAACTATTACAGAGCTGTCTCCATCCATCTGTACATATTACAGAGCAAACAAGTAAAGCAGCAAATGTGCTTACCAAGATTCAATTACAGGAAACTCTTTTGTACCTGTTGCAGGTATGTCTTTTAAGTGAAAACCTTTGGATGAATTATTGCCTTGGTAACTGCATAAACCCTGAGAAATAGGATTGTGTTGCATCCATTTTTTTTTTAGCCATTGTGCATTTGAATTGGAGATGCTTATGCTTGAGATCATTGCCAGGTGACTGATTCAGTCACAAAAGCGGACCAGGCATTTTTAGGGTTAACTTACCCAATCTCTCCTTAATGTTAGGTATGCTCTGCATAATGCGTGCTTCGATCCATTACCACCATTGTGTAAGAGACTCAATTGTATTACACGCACATAGCACCACTTTTCTTTTTTTTCCTCCAATATTAAAATGGACACTGTTGGCATCTGGAAATCTGACTAAATAGATTCACAGATGTCAGTAGTCTGGACATATGCCATCCAAAGTATACAGCAAGTGAGTGATTGTCCAGCTCAGGTACTCATTCAGGGAATGCCTCAATTTTGACATTGCTGGCAACACTCCACTGCCTTGTGTCCTTGGAGCAGAAGGGAAATATGCACATCAACAAAAAGTCCACTCCTGGAGATTTTTCAGAGAGACCACATCCTGGACCTTCAACAGGCAGAATTCCATTTACCACCAATACTCACTGACCCATAATTTGCTGGATTAATTCTATTTCTGTACTTAAACAAACATTGACAACTTTGAGACTTCACCATGGCTGGAAAGAATTTTTAATTTAATTTTTTAAAAATCTTAATGTAGACATACAGCATAGTAACAGGCCATTTCTGCCCATGAGTCCATGCTACCCAGTTTACATCCCATTAACCTACAAGATCTCCATTAGTGTCACAATAATGTACTCTCTTGCCTTTCTCAATAATCTGCTCTAGATCCTATCAGGTCCTGGAACTTAACCTACTTTCCCCACCTCCTTTGCCTTCCCCCAATTTTTCATTTTCTCCTGTGTATCAGTCATCCTTATCTATAACTATCTTAAAACTGAAAGAGTTGTGATCACTGTTCTCAAAACATTCACCCATTGAACCCAATCACCTGAGCAGGCTCAATTCAAAATGAGAGGTCCAATATGCCCATATACTCATTGGTTTATCTACCTATAGTTTCAAGGAGCCTTCTTGGCAGAATGCCCCATAAATATTGGGGAAACTGAAGTCACCCAGTTCAACAACCCTGTTACTTTTACATCTTTCTATAATTTGCCTACATATCTGTTCTCTATCTCTTGGGAAG